>NC_092824.1:101473339-101806672 GCF_023375885.2 Dermacentor andersoni
AGAGGGAAAATTCAAAATTGGTGAACATATCTGAAAGAGGATCGACAGAAATGGTTCGAGACATTAAATCTGCAATTATATTCACCCTTAAGCATGCTCCGCATTACAGGTTCTTAAAGATTACCGCCATGTTTTCTTTTTTGCGGTGGCATGTACACTTTTGTTAATTCAGAAACTTCTTGTTTTTTGATAAATTGAGCGCGGTTTAGGGTGTTGTCGTGAGGCCTCAATGGTTCAATGGGCGTCTAAAACATCTTTGTGTGTTGTGTGTGTTCTGTGAGTTGAAATGGGGTGGGGGAGTGTGCGTAGCGTTGCTTAGCGTACTATAACAGTGCGGGTAGGCTTGCTGGTGCAAGGCGATATATCTGGCTGCGTATTGACTGAAACGACGACTTAGCCGACAGGTGGCATAACTGTCTGCATCGAGTGGGATATCTAAGGTAAGGTATACTTGATGTATGATACACTGCTCTGAAATATATGCCATTAATTTGTAAGCAACTCTCTTGCGAAACCGTCCTAAATATTTCAACAATTTCGCGTATGGTTAGTTCAGTTATCAGATTCTTCAGTTCCAAATGTTCAGAAAGATGAAGTTTACAGAAGTGTAGCATGTGTTCACGGCGCAGAATTACATATTTCCACTTTTTGCCTATACATATCTTTTATTTTATCAATATTTGTCTTTTCTTTAAGGAAATATGATGTTCTAAATAAAAATTATGCTTTCTAGTGTTACTGGAATTTCACTTCCTCGCTTAAATGCAACAAACTTGTCTCTGATATATTCCTGGGTTGCCTCATGAGAGCATTTCTACGTTTTACACGCCTGTGAATAGAGAACTTTGAGTTAGCCATGAGCTGAAGCTTTCTGTAAAACGTTAACGATGCGGTAGTGTTCCTCCTGCCTTTTGTAAAAGTTTCTGCTGTTATGCAACTACAATTTGTCTGTCTTGACTTCAAGAACACCGACAATTCGCAACATAGCACACGTAAGTAAACTGTTTTATTAATTAAACAGGTGCTATCTTTTAATATCTTAATAAATATAATCTGGTACACGTGGAGGTGAAGTAAAGAAAAAATAGCAAACTATTAACGCCTATTCCGTACTACGTGTAATAAACAACACCGTGATACTCACTTGTGTGCTCTGTTAAAAGGACGGCGCAGATCTTGCAGAGCACGTCTCCTGTCGTGCTGTTCTAGTTCATGGTAGATTTTCAGAAACGGATCGTCTCGACTAAGTTGTCCGAGCTGAAAGAATGGGACGTCGTTACCTGAAAATAATTGCTTTGAAGAGGTGCTTGGCTTACGTTTTTGTAGAGCCTCTCGAGGTGTTTCATTTTGAGCATCCATGGAGGGTAACCGATCTTTGCCCTCATTTCTTTCAGCTGTCATAGAGGGAAACCATCGGGTGTAGTTAAATTGTCACGACATTTTAGTTTTAGGTATTGAGAGGTACGGCTGGTGTTCAGTTGCAAAATACCGTAATCGGTTGGTATTCTTTTTATACTGGAGTGTCCGGGAACCGCAGTAGGGGTAAATATATGAAATATGTCGCTACTTATTCAAATCTTTGTCAAGACAATAAAATGGCATGCTAGTCGTCCAGCGGTTCTTCCAGTCATCCTTCTGTCCTTGAATGGACGCTAGCCCCACTGCGATCTTTTCGCAGCGGAGGGCGACGAGGGCGCTGTTGCAGTTTTTAAGGGCAACAGAATTGGACAAGCGGCTGTAGTCTGAACAGATGGTTATACTGCTCCAAGTGCTACTGTTCTTTGCGATGACGGTATGCGGTGACCGTGACCGACTGTGATTGTATGTCTATGCTCCTTTCTTTCTTTATCTCTACCTTGCTATCACTTTACCTCGCTCTCCCCTCTCTGCGCAGCGTAGGGTGGTAAACCGGATGTTCCCATCTGATTAACCTCCCTGCCTTTCCCCTTTCTTCTGTCTCTCTCGCTCTTCGAGGATATATATACAGGGTGTCCCAGCTAAATTTAGCCCAAGTTTGAAATTATGCGAATGCAACGTAGATGGACAGAACCAAGGTAATGTTGCTTGCCGTCGCTTGCAGATATTCAAATTATTTTTCTTTTCATTCTGCCTAATTAGATAATTAGACTTAATTAAGCAACTTCTCAAATATTATAATCAGATGAAAAGTGCCAATGAGAAAATTGTAGAGTGACGTGAAAAACTCCCGACACAGCTTTTTGTTGCTCAATACGCGCTACATAAAAGTGTTTTTCCGAGCGGCAGAGAAGCCCGCGAATACACGCTAAGTGCCTCGAGTGGCCAGTCGCGCGGCAATATTGCGTGCATTTGCGTGCATATATATGTATATATATATATATATATATATATATATATATATATATATATATATATATATATATATATATATATATATATATATATAGGTGCAACTGACGCTGATCTGCTCCGCACCACCGTCAGTTGCACTTTGTGATTTTGTGAACGCAATTTAACTCATGGATCCAGGACCTGCCTACGTATTTTTGCATTGGCGCATTTGCCGCTTAATCGCCACTGAAAGATTTCTGCAGGGACCGATTTTAGTGTGAAAAGTGGGCTTCAGCACCGGATGTGAAAGAAGACGGCTGTTGGTGCTTGCGCCCGCCTTGCTTTGCGGTCGACCGAGCTACTTTCGCGACTCTCTGTTCGTGGCATAGATCACACTTAGGACAAAGTTTGTAGTAAGCATGGATGCGTTGTTTTAAATGTGAAAGATAATAACGGTTAAAAGAATAAAAGGACCCGTCACGCACGGGATCTTACGCAGGCGAAATAACGAGCGCACCTTGTTGAGAGCCCTCCTCCGAGTGCATCCATCCATCCAGGTAACTCGCTTAAGCCTTCTTTGTAGGGTCCTTCTCATACTCTGAACTATTGCTTGCACCTGTAAGTAAAGAGCCTGAAAACCACGCTGCTGTGCTTCCTGCTAATGTACTTAGCGTGCATTGTAGAAACTGCTTAGAACGACTAAAAACTAATAATGTTAGCACGGACAGACGGTACTGAAAGGTAAGCGAGCAAATGCGGACGCAAGTGGAACTAATCGCGTTTGCACGGTGCTCTTGATTCTACATGTGGGCGTGCTTGCATGTCTGCCTTGCAGTGCCATGTATAAGCGGCACTGGTCGTCAAGACATAGAAGAGGTGGTAAAATTAACTGTTGTCCTGCTTGACGACAGTCAACAAAGTGCTTGCAGAAATTGCTGAAGAGTGAAAAGTGTTGAGGGCTAAATCAGAAAGTTAGTGGCCTCCAAACCTGTGATTTCGGTTGGGGCAAGGAAGGTGTGTATTTCGGGGTGACATGAAAAGACCTCCGTCGTGCAGTCGAATTTCAACACACTGTTGATGTTGCCGATAATGTCGGGTGTAAAGAAAGAACGACCCATGTGCTGCCATTAGCATATTTCTTCTTTATACTTACGTTCCTCTTGGCGTGCGGGGTAAATTTTTTTCTCACGTAAAGCTGGCCGACAACTTCCGACATGCGCGTTTTCACAAACTTGATGCACGTTTTCCATAGGGGTATGTGCTCCTCATGTCCGTACGCAGCCTTTATGAAGGCTTGCATGGCGTCTCGAAATTTCTTCGATGCATGATAGGCCCACTTTTGCATTGCGCGCCAGCCGACGTAGTTGTATAGTGTGCACCTGTGTTAGAGCAACAAGACATGTAAGAAATCGAGGGAAGCGTTCGAAGCTAGTAGCGATGCTATTGGGTGCCTTGCGATTAATCACACACTTCAAACGGAAGAATGAGTTCTGACGTTCGTGAAATCATCCAACTTACTCTCTTTGTCAGTGCTATGTAGACTCCTGCAAAAGAACAACTCCAGCAATTGCCTAATTAGTTCTCGTTCAACCGCCAGCCTTAAAGGAGATGCTGGTATTATCGAGCCCAAGGCGAGAGGAACATTACAACAGACTCGTGTGTTACTTCTTTTACCGGTCACGGTATTTTCCGTCACGCTATGGGAGAGCTTTTTGTACTGCTAACCATGACAGCGCCGAGACGCCACTGGTCTTAAGGAGGCACTCGGCAAGCGGCACAGCAGCTGCGCGGTGTGTTGGCGCGAAGTTTTGGCGGCGGCTTTGCACCTTCCTTCTGTCTTTTGTCCTGTTGGGAGAAGCTCGAGCGGCCCTCGATCAGCAGCTCAAATCCGAAGACCTGTTGTGTGCCGCACTGTCGTTCCTGCTACACAGGGACGGAGGAAATAGTTGCCGGGAGCTTCTCTTTTTACCAACGAAACGTTCTCGTATGCGAGAAGCATTTTCAGCCTCAAGACATCGTTCACAACGATATTTATCTGTTTCTGCACTGAGGAGCATGTAATTATACACAAATAATTTTTATGCATGCTCCTTGATTTATAACCTGCACAGTGCGAACTTTTCTCGGTGTGAGTCGAAAATTACATACCTGAAGCCTACGGTGAATTTCGCTCACTCTACGGTCGCTCACAAAGCGAAAGTAAACAGTTGAGCATTGCCCATATAACTGAAGGCCGTGGGACTCTAGTTGTACGTAAGTCAGAGGAAGCTGAGTGTCGCGATAAGGAAAAGAATTTAAAAATCTGAACTAGAAAGTTATCACTGGGAAACTGATCGGCGTAGCGTTAAGGGCAGAAGTGGGATTTCCGAGGAAAAATAATAGAGGCATACTCAACTCCGGTTGATATATCTACGTAAAGCGAAGGATTCTTGGTGTGATTGGCTCATTAACCACGTGTTTGTGTATATTAAGTGTGGTTTTCTTTGGGTGTATGTATTAGTATAATGCGCAGCATGCTTGTTTATTACACTCTGTCTGCCTTAACGGGCCCAAGTTTCACAGCCGTCTACATGCAGACGGCACTAAGACTCTGCGAGCACACATAATCGCTGCTAATTGCAGCGGTAAGCTTAGCCTGTCGAGGTGGCCAAATCGAGACGCGACAAGCGCTTCAACATGCTGGCTTGCCCGCGATAAAGGGGGTCCTGTGCCGCTTGTCGGCTCATGCGCTCGTGGCGTAAAGCCCTAACAACGCGTGCGCTTACCGGCGCGCTTTGCGGTTGCGGTGCCTCGCGAAGAATGGCGGTTTGCATCTACAAGGGATGCGCGCCAGCGCGTGTTCGCCTGGCTTACTCTAGGTCACGGAGGAAGAGCCACGGAAGAAAGAAAAAGAAAACGGCGGATCCCACGCACTGTGGGAGTCGATGTAAGCTAAGCTTTGTATGCTCTTTGCGTTGGTTGACGATAACCGGCGGTGACTTTGGCGTCGAAATGTGGAATTTCTTCAGCGGTGGGTCCAGCACGAGAGTGGTGAGTTGATGTAAAACGTTACCTTGCGTTTACCGCTGCTCTTTGTCTGCGTTGTCTGCAGAACGCACAGGGAAACGGGTTTGCTTGAGGAATTCTAATGCGTCATTGTTCGTAATATCTGAGAGCGTTGAACGTTAGCATTGCCTCACATCGCACGTCGCATCGTGGCAGAAGCGTTAAAGTTTAATTAAATTAGGGGAGTTGTATGTGATTCAATTAATTATTGTATTTGCATGTATACATTGTATACATACATTCGCGATCTGCACCACGTTTCGCTGCGTAGCGAAAACGCTTCTATTCCGCGCGAAGCTTCTTTCGGGCCTGGGTGGCCTCGACGCCGAGTGCATGCCTTGGAACCATTTTGCTGGCGCTTGTTTACGTGCTCCTTCCGCATACGCGGCCAGCACGCTGTAGAGACGCCAATCCCAAGCGCTCTCTTCAGGCTACGGACGATTGTCAACACGCAACCTGACAGACCAGCACCTGTATTTCTGTCGCACAGGAAAGCGAGCAGAGCATGTGCAATACGCACAAACTGTTACACGCTGGCGCGGCGGTTCCGGCCGGAACACGTAAAGAAAAGCATATTCTCACTTGACATCATTCTTCTTCACTAAATGTAGATTGTACCACGCCGTAGCTGCGTAGCAAGGCACGTCTAAATGCCAAGCAATCAAGCAACGATATCTGTCTGGAACAGATTTCCGTGCTTCCGCCATGCTTGGACGCGTAAAATTCTTTCCGCACCATCCGAGCATGCGTAAGCGCCGGCAAGCGTACGTGGAGTTTAGCCTTAATGGTTTCAATATCTGACACATGTGCTTAAGGTGCTGTGTTCGAATGCTGCCGTCAGGTAATTTTGGTAATGTTGCCTTACATATTTATAACACCGTATTGATGAACTTGGGAAGCCGCAAAGCCGCTTGAAGCCAAAAGAATGAAGTTTAAGGAAATCCATTTACTCAACGTCATTCCTATGCTGCCTAAATCGCACTGCTTCCAGCTCCCGTAGGAGCTACTGCCACAGTTATCTCTAATAACTATTGCATGAAACTCTCTACTCGAATCGGTAAGCCCCTAGAGTTATTCGCCGCAATATTAACAGTACGGCCGTCATCCCGTTAATTGCGTTCGGCGTTAGAAGCGAGATACCTACGAGAAGGTGCCTCGAACTCGACAAGAAAGCTTTGCAAACAAATTAGCCTGTAGTTCCAATTGGCAATTCATAAAATTCGTAAAGGTAAATGGGACACTTCTCGAAAGCTGCGTCGATGCTGATCTGTATAACCACTGTGGCTACACTGCTTATGCAACAACTAAGCCAATAATATATTGTCGATTGAGAACATTTGCAGCAGTAATACGGTTGCGAAACAAATTACAAGTGACGTAATCCCTTTGACATAAGTTTTTGTCACTCCAGTAGCATCAGACTTGAACAGCAAACTTACGTGCATTTTTTCCCTAATATTGCACATCCAAATTATCAACGGTTCTTTTTTTATCGTTGATTCCCTGTGATATAGAACCTTTTCACGGTCATTGCGTCGGCGCCACCAGTTTGTTCACATGGTGACGTGCCCATTGCTTGCCTGAGCTGCCTCCGTTGCCCCCTTGTTTAAAATGAGTGGGCATGATGCCAGGCGTGGCTCAGCAAACTTCTGTTTGAACGGATATCGAAGAATATGACTCGGTAGACGACAGGAAGCTTTGGTCACACCTTCAGAGGACTTTTAAAAGCTTTCGTAGCTCACTATGCCTCGTCCAAACGATGGAAGCAGTGTATATAGAAGTGAGGCTAGAAATTTATTCCAAGATGTCCAAACTTTCCGCTTCTGAAATAAATCGGGAACAGCATCTTTGGCTCGTCCCATTTTATTTGCCAAACACTTTGAAGCAACGGCATGCCATGTTTTTGACCCAGTAACGCTCCTCGTCTGATCAGTATCGGTGACTATCTAATTCTTTATTCTCTGCCTAATAGCTCGCGGGTGCATTCAGTTACGATAGATTTGTTTTTGCCGCACACCAGGTTGGAACGTCGACGTCCTGTACCTCGTAATAGCTTGTAACAAAGGTATATTAGCGCTAGTCATTCACTTCCTCTGTGCAGCTCCACTAAACGTTCATCTTCAAACATTCCTGTGCTACGGTATAGTGCGTGACCCAGGTTTCGGCGCATTGATTCAAGAGTGCGTCACTTCAGTCATTCTCGATGTGCGGGTGACAGAGTTGGCGTAAGTTTGAAGGTAAGTTGGGGTAGACGTGTGTAGATATCGTGCGAGAAACTTACTATGCCAGGTGGCGGCCTACTCTCTATGCCTGTCTGTGACGAGCGGTATTTGTTCTTGCCAGCGTTTCGTGGTTGAAATCTGAGGGAAGTTAGCGATACAAGGCTGGCGCATAAAACATTTTTTTTTTTTTACCTTCAAGGAAAGGCGTCGATCGCGAAGGGCCGCCGAAATAGGCAGTCCTTGAGCAACAGCGGTGCGTGAATTTGACCGCACAAATTAATTTAATTCATAATATGCCAGCCAACTATTGCACGCGTTTTCCATCTGTCGTTCCAAATATTGAAGCGTAAGTTTTACGCAGTTCGTTACTGATAACTAAGATGCATTTCCGCACAGTTAGTGAGGCAGAAGCGGTGATGGTTTCTTATTCGCGCTCACTAGCTGAGGTAAAGCGTGGGGCACCGCCGAAAGAGCCATCTTCTTCCTCTAGAGCAAACCACTCCGCAAAACGGGTCTATATAGCACCGCAGTTTTACGTCTGATATTCGCAGAGAATAAAAGTTTACAGGTCCCAACATGTTTGCTCACAGTTACAGGAAATGGCGCCTGTTTGATTCGAGACCTATGAAATATTAGTGGAGCACGCACCGCGCAATCAAAAATAGGCAGGGATGCGACGCCTACGGGGGTGATTGGCATGCATTGCGCACTTTCTACAGGCCGGTTTCGCCTAACTGAAAGTTTGTTGCATTTTCGCTATGCGGGTGGCCTTCGCTTTCGAAATGATTTCAGGACCCTGTACGCTCCGGATGCCGTTGGCTGCAATATCGACAGTGCCAAGTAAGAGATGTCATTTAAGATTAGTACGTATGTTGTTTGTTGGTAAGGCGCATTTTCCTCAAGTTTACTCGTGTAGCACGACACGGATCATGTGCAGTAGCAGCGGTGGACAGAGGGAAATTTGTGAAGTTTGCGCTAAAGGCGATGTACCTATTGCAATATGCACTGCGTAATCTGAGCCGCCCGCAGATACCCATTTGGGCACAATCAGAGGTGCGTATAAGAAAAATTAAGTTATGCATACACCACCTTACTCTGGACGATTTGTTAGCACTTGTGAGGCTCTTGTCGCTCGAACAAACCCTATCTCTATGAACCGGCGATGTTGTTTCCTGCGCGAGACTTGATTGCTGTTCCCGCTCCACTACGCTGACGTCACGCTCTGCTCCACCACTACTGATATTGCTTCCTTCAAGTCTCTTCTTGCTCATTCACAACAAGCAATACTTTTTTTGGCCTTCAACATTTCCAACCCCTCATGTGATCTCCTGCATTGAGACCTTTGAAGCACATAAATAAATAAATAAATAAATAAATAAATAAATAAAACGCTGGATGTTTCTACTAACGGGTCAGTGGTGCGTAGCAACTTTGTTGTCGAGGCGAAGTAAGGGCTGGCAAAAATGCTGACGACTTCATTTTCCGTCAGCGTTATGTTAACTGGACGGAATTCTTTGTTCAGAAGGTCCAACAAAGGAAGCTGAAAGAAGAGAGAACTGCGTCGGAACAAGAAAATGTCAATACAAACACACTTACGTCTACAGCCATTTTGGCTTTTACATATTAGACGCAGAAAAACGGGTCGCCGACCAGAGTGACATTGCGAAACAGGCTGACGTTTCGGCTTCCGCCTGGAAGCCTAGTTTACAGAGAACAGGGCTCAGGAAACTAGGTTCAGAGCGAACGAATGAGGAAGGCGAAATGTCGAATTCTTTCGCAACACAACTTTGGTCGCCGTTCCGTTCCTCAATTTGTAACATGAATTTATTTTCTGGCTAGACGAGTCCTTCAATTGCAGATTATTGCAGTGCTTGAGCCCGCCAGGAAAGCTGGCTTGATGACACCGCTTTTAGCGTTTCTGGTACAAAAAGCCTCTTGATCGGCCATTTTCTTCAATAGCGTCTTATAAAAGTGTCGTAACTGTTCTTTGTTCCATATGACATGGCTCTGACACAGGTACTCTATCGTAGAAAAATTAGAGACGTGAGAATCGTAATCACTTGAATAAATCCGTATTACTCCCAGACTTCTATGATATCTGAAAGACAAGAATCGTAGAAATTGGTGCTTAACTTTTATCAGGTTGGCCGTCTCCATACATTGAGCACCTCGAAGTGCTGGCTGCGCAGCGTGAGATATTCTCTCGACGTGTCAGCCTCTACGCGAGGCTCGTAAAGCAGCCATCCAAGCATCGTCTTGGTAGTTGAAAAATGCTACAACGCGTAGCCGGGCCATTCCAATTTTGAGCTCATTTGATACGTTGCAAGAAAATGGAGATGATTTTCTTACCCCTGGAAACGCCGCCTCGAGTACTTTTATCGTGGTTCTGTTATGCATTTTCCATTCATTTCGTCTATCTTCTTCGGGAGCACTCCGCTGTCGGAAAAGGGAGGAAGGCGTAAATATTGCGCTTTATTCCAGTAAAGCCCACCGTAGCATATATGTTACGCTTAGCCTGATGCCTCAAAATGCTCATTTACGCGTGAGAAACGTAACGTGAAGTCCATAGCTGTGTTTTAAATCTACTGGAGTAAAGTTCCCGTAGTGGAAATTTAACAAAGCGATTACTCATTAATCACTGCACTTATTAGGTTTTATCGCCGATTCTATTAATTTTTTGTTTGCCCAGAGGTACTCTACCTGATCAGAAACCTAGGTGAACAAATTAAATTTTTTTCTTAATGCGGAACTGTACTTGTCAATAGAGGGTAACCCAGAAAAAGAAACTTAAGTGTGATATTTGAAGTACGACTTGCTAATATTATTGTGTATTCCTTTGCAGATGTTCTAGTGGCAGTCTTAGTCAGTTCTCAAATAAAAAAAGTGAATTGTTCTCTTTGAACTTCAGTGATAGCGAAGAGCTTTATTAAATACGTAGAGGGCTGACGAGCAAGTAACTTATGACTTAATATAAGTAGTAGTCTCGAAGTCAAAGTACTCCCTATAAATCGTGCTTTTGAACACATCACGCCTACTCTTGGTCGATAAAACAATGATGGTCGCGAAAGTTGGCCACGATGAAAACGTTTTCTTATTTACAAGAAGGTACGGCGTCGTCCTTTGACGGTGACCATCTGAACACGAAAAAAGTAAGGTAAGATAAACTTGGAGGCGACAAGTTAAAAGTTACGCGAAAAGTTAGATATAGATTCCATGTCCTCTATGCGAAAAATCAATACGTAGGCGGAATTCTTCGTACTATGGGCAACTGCTTGGTCGCACCAGGGGTTGTCTGCTAATGTAGTTCACGAAGAACGAGTAGTCGACTCCGTAACTGAAGGGCTGAACAACGAACGAAGCCAGTTAACTAAACAAATAACTGTTCACTTCCACATGGTTACAGGCTCAGCACGGATCTTTCATTTAGCTCACCTTAGCGAGTTCCCTTTCAAAAGCAAAAATGTTTTCAATTATGACCTTTATCATCTTCTCGTGGAGCCGCGGTTTCATGATGCGCAGTGCTGTTGCCATTAGCGTTTTATAAGCACTGACCAATGCACGGTTTCTTTTCGTTCCTGGGTGCATGAGCTCGTTTCGTCCAAGTAATGGAAATGTGACTTGGTCCAGCTGTAACACCAACAGAAATCGACAGTCAGTCCCGCGTTGTGCATTCTATGTCTTGTTCCTTATAAGTGGCCCTAGTAAATGTAACATTTTTGCAAATATGAGGTGCATTATAAAAAATGTCGAACCTTCTAGTTTCTCACGTAAAGCAATGAAGTGCGGAGGGCTTCTTTCCGTGGATATATAGAGGAGACATTCATGCGCATGCGTGAATTTTCTTCCGCCCGCAGAAAGCGTCATTTGGTGGCAGTAGGCCTCTGAGTAACGTTGTGTAGCCGGTGCTTGCCGGTTTTGAAGTAGGCTCTCAAATGACAGAACAACATGAGTAGCACTGTTACATCAAATTTTGCCAAAAGCTTGGCGATACCCAAGTGAAAACTGTTCGAAAAATTCAAGATGCTCTCGGGGACGATGCCGTTTGCGTCTCACCAATAAAGGAGTGGCACAACCGCCTCAAATATGGCTCCACATTAGTGGACACCAAACTGGGATCAGGCAGAACTTCAACAAGCCGAAATTAGAATGTCAATGAGCAAGTGCGGACTTTGGTCACGAAGGACCGTCGCATCTCACTCTGAGAACCTGCGAACGGGATAGGGGTAAGGATTGGATCAGTACATTCAATTTTGACCGAGGATTTGAGCATGAGGAGGGTGCCCACGAAATTCGTACCGAAACTGCTAACAAGGGAACGCAAGAAATTCCGTCTCAACATTGCACAGGACCTGATAGACAATGCAAACAGTAACGCCAACTTTCTGAACACCAGGTGATGGGCGGTGGGTTTATCGGTACGACTCAGAAACCAAGATGCAGTCGTCACAGTGGAAACGACCAACATCCCTGAGGCCAAGAAAAGTACGGCGACTACGCAGCAATGCCAAGGTCATGTCGGCCGTTTTCTTCGACTCCCATAGCCTAATACATCATGAGTGTGCCCAACAAGGCCAAGTCATCACAAAGGAATACTACCAGTAGGTTCCTTGTCTCCCTTGTGATGCCGTGTGGTGCAAACGACCGGATACGCGAGCCGCAAAAACTTGGCATCTCCCTCATGATAACGAAGCCGCCCTTGCTGGACATCTGATTCCGACTTTCTTTGCCGAACACAACATTCCTGTGGGTCGTCAGGCTCGCTACTCCCCCGACGTCGCTATATGTGACGATTTGCTATTTCCAAAACTGAAAATGCCCCTGAAAGGGACCCGATTTCAATTAAGAGAAGACATAAGGCAGAATGCGATGGCCCGGCTGATCACCATTCCAAAAGACGCTTTCCAGAAGTGTTTCCAACAATGGCGGAAGCGCTGGGAGAACTGCACGCATTACTAAGGCGACTACTTTGAAAGGGATTAAGGTTTCGTACATCCTAGTCAATAAATGTATTTCTGCTGACATGTTTGATACTTTAGAAGCACATTTCATTTATTTGTTGGAACTAATGTGAAACGGGATTAGAATTTTACAATTAGGGAAGCTCACATGGAATGATATGAATAGTCCCATATCGTAACAGTGTCAAGAAGCTCGGCGGAAGGAATACTCGACGCTCAACCACTTTTGTTCCACACAGATTGCATTTCGTAAATTGAACATGTTTGCAAATATCTATAATTTATTTAGTGTGACAAGGCATTGATAGTACACACTACTAACTCCTGTCATGTTCCCCAGTCTAGTCACTTGTACAGGCTCCTTATTACAAAACAAATAATCAACTGCTGTTGTGCCGAGCATTTAATTAACGAGGCACGTTGAAGGTTCTCTGCAATATTTTATATGTGTTTTGATTTTATTCTATTATGCTGTTGAAACCGCAGTGGTGACCTGATGAACCAGATGGTAGTACTGCGCGATTAAACCGCGCAAGGGGACCAGGCACAAGAGAACACGAAACACCAATTGTATTGGGTGCGTTTTATTCTCGCATTGTCTTTTCGTGCTAGTTAATCTTCATCATACCTTGCTGGTGAAGCAGCGCACTTACACGGACACAGTGAAGGCACACAAGAAAAGACGACAATGTATATATGTCATATGTCTTCACTGTGTCCGTGTCAGTGCGCGGCTTCATCAGCAAGGTATGATGATTACTAACCAACTAGCCCAACTTTCCACTTAATCTTCAATTCAAAGTTTTACGACACTCCATGTTAGGCTCAAGCAAACCTGAGACAAGGATCAAGTAAATTTATACTGCTGCATTGTCAATAACATTTAGATGTGTGTATGCATCGATATCAACTAAATGTCATGCGATCGCACGTGATAGCCACTGTAAAAAGTCGAACTGTGAAACAAAAGTTGCCATTGCCCTGGTTCAACTCTTGGCTGTTCTTATGGCTTAAGGCACCCATCGTTGGTGATCATGTATGACCATAGTAACAGCTTAAACTATATTTTCACCGCTGAAAGGTTCATCACAAGACAGAAAGTCCAGTGAGAATTTAAAGACAGCACCACTTCTGTCAGGAACCTCTTCTAGGGAGCCCGCGTCACATTACTGTTCTTCCCAGAGTAAGGAAATAAAGCTTACCCTTATTATATGTGACGAGAGCTTTTCAGGATCTCTTGCAATAGAACATTCGAAGAGTGAAGACATTCCCGTTGTCAGCAGCACGTACTTGTAGTCTGGGAGGAGGACTTTTATTTCGTTTGACGTGCTTCCTGGACGGGTTGTTGTATCATTGCACTCCGTCGCGTGTGGAGCAGGAGGGGTCATATGTCCTGTCCACTCCTCTCTAGGTTCTGTAGAATAAATTTCGGTATTTGTCGGCGTCGTCCATGTGGATGTATAGTGGATGGTTGATCGTGTCGGCTCTGTAGTCCAATTTACGAACATGGTCGCAGGTTCTGTAGTATGCATCGTTGTCAACTCCGTTAAAGGCGTCGTGCGGCCATTGTCAGATTCCGTCTGGTCGCTATGTGACTCTGTACACGTCGCCGTACTGACCAAGGGCCATGCTCCCAAT
This sequence comes from Dermacentor andersoni, assembly GCF_023375885.2. Taxonomy (NCBI): domain Eukaryota; kingdom Metazoa; phylum Arthropoda; class Arachnida; order Ixodida; family Ixodidae; genus Dermacentor; species Dermacentor andersoni. Next base: position 101,487,513 of record NC_092824.1, read on the forward strand.
CCATTTTTCGCCAGAAGTCTTCCAAGAAAGTAAATGCCTCTTTGTCCAGGATTACCTGTTACGTGGCGCAAGAGACAATGATCAATGTTATGTCTTTCAAGATTATTTAGAATTCACACCATAAAGGCTGGATTCATCAAGTTAGCGTATTTTGAATTCTAACGAGTGTTACACCTGTCATGAATATTTAATGGGGCTGCATATAGCTTATACTATGTAAAAGAAAGAACGGCCTGGGTATACGGCAACAGGTACAAGCACTGGAATCAGTGGCGTCAAAATTTTATCCTCGAAAAAATCGCAGGGAGCTTTTCCAAGAGGGTTTGCTCGTATATCATTGCTCATATGTTGCCCCATATTTAGTAAACTTGTAGAGCATTACAATTTGCCATGCACCAGGCAAGTAAAGCATGCCATTTGCATGACACTGTAGCCCTGTAAGCCTCGACTATTAATGTGGTAAGGTTTTACAAGTTTTATTTGAAGTGAAGCGACCAATGTGGTTTAAGGACGTGACCACGTGTTATTTCTCCGAAGTGGCCATTCTGGTACAACTTATCACTCTTACGGCGTAGGCAAAGATGGGTTCAATGGTTGGCGCCATGTAAGTTTCTTTAAAAATTCCACCAGAAAGAACGACGACGTAGGGGTGAAAAGAGCAGCAATTCTGCAAAATACAGGCACAGTGCAAGAACGAAATATGCGAGCATAAGTGCTGATTTTCTGCGCAGTTCAGGTCACATATTGAAAAACCCTCTTCATGCTTGTTTTCATCATGGATTGTGTGGACGGGCAGTAAATGATGCATTAAGGCTTGAAACATAAATCCTACTACTGTCCACAGCTCTGATTAGCTGACACGCTCCGTAACACCAAGTAAGGTTTTGCTTCAGAAATCAAATTCTCTCACCAAACAATAGGTGCTGCTGAAACACAAGCGAACAGAAAAAGGAACTCGTTTATTAGATTTTGCTTGGAATGGTTATTAAAAATCAGAATGATGATATTACACACTTGAAACGTGGGAAGTGAAATGTATAAATGGCCTACCGTTTGATGCGCAGGATTGATATGCAATTTTTGCTTTTTCGTTGACGCTCTGTCGTTTTGTTCCTGAGTGTATAGGCTTTCTGAGGATTGCTGAAACAGCCCAATGCAAAAGAATACGTTGGATATAGTGACCTATAACTTCAGATATCGGTGTGAGGTAAAACGTAAGAGCATCCACTATGAGCTATCTAACCTGTAAGGGTTTCACATGTTTAATATTTATATGGTCTTCACTACTAGCATGTTTAGTCTTCTCTCTACATTAGCATTTTATAGCTGCAGATGGGCTTTAATATATGGTAAAGATTGAGAGCACTTGTAATCAGCGCACGTGCTTTCTTTATGTCGATTTAAAAGAGAAGTTGGCGCCTTTAGGCTCCTTTAGCTGGAACGGTTACTTCTTTTCACAGGGCAGGAAAAAATACTATAACAGCACTGAAAAACACAAATACATGCGAAGTAAAGCACAGGAGAGTACCCAGAAACACAGAAACACACATAAAGAAACCAAAGTACACAAGAAAGTCTGAGAACACGGACACAAGTTGGGCCTTACAGACGAGACTGCGAACGTATCTACGCGTTACTACGCACAATACATTAGAATAACAAACGCAAACCTGCCCAAAACATAATATGACCTTCTTTGTTTAGACATATATAGTATGAGGTGGGAAAGGAACATTTTATTTATTTATTTATTTCTTATTCATTTATAGAATACTGTCAATCCACCATGGGGTTTTTACAGGGGTGAGCAACAAGTCACATCAATTAACACTACTAAAGCATTCAATAAATGAGTACATAATGATTGGAGACTATTCAAGAATAGCAGTAGTACATTCATACCTAATGATACACACAACGAAACCAATGTAGTACATCAACCAGCAGGAAAAAAAAAAGTGCGTAGGACCCTAAAAATTTGTGCGTAGGACCCTAAGGATTCGTCTATTCTCCTTTTTTTTAGTGCCATCAAATGTTCACGGTTGTCACCATTCCACATGAAAGGCAAGGAGTCGTTTGTTGTTCAAGTCTGTCCAGAGTTCTTTTATATAGTATTTACGACACCTTCCTAAGTACTATATCGGTAGCTCGGTACATTATGTGATCTGCGATGTACATAGGACTGCTGTCGAAATGGACACATTAAGTGTGGCATATGTATAAGTTATATGGCACCCTTCGTATATTTATTACCGTGCGGACGAGCCAAAACCATTACGATTCCGCCGCTCAGTGTTCTGAGGTATCGGGTGCGGGACTTCGGAAGTTCTCTTCATCTCGGTCACATTCATCTCGGTCACAAAAAAAAGCACAACAACGATTACATGCTCCCTAACGGGAATCTTCAGCGTAGCTGTTTAGGTGTTTAGCATTCGCAATATATTGTGGCAGAGAACTGGTTCTGAACGAGAGGGTCCTCCTGGCGGCGCTGCTGAGCCCCTGCTCGGGCAGATCGTTTGGCAGCAGCGACAGGCGAATCATTTCCACCGGCTGTGTCGATCTTCGTTCAGAAAGAAAGCGGGAACACGGTAACGCTAGGCGTGCGCGTAGCGCATTCTCTATCGGCGGTGGCGCGGTGGGTCCTAAGCTGACGTCCGTGCATTGTTTCCATAGCGCTCGCTGCTTGTCTCGTGTGGCACTCCGCTTTCTTCCTCACCCTCTCGCCATACTCTCCTTCCCCGCTGTCCTCCTCTCACTCTCTTCGATATCACCGTCTTTCCACTTTCAACTCCCGCTGCGCTCCGCGTTCGCTCTTTCCTCCTTCACTGCGCGCTCACTTACGAGGGACGACGAGGGACACCGACGCTCAACGTAGAAACGGGCGCCCAAGACCTGTGCTCTAAAATTGTCGCCGAGACGACACACAGCAGACGGCGCTGGTGTCTTGAAAGGACTTCGCCTAAGTGGCATTTTTGGAAGCAGGTGGAAGTAAGTGGAATTAGAAATGCAACAAAAGGGGGGCGGGGTGCGTTTTGTTGCATATAAGTGAAATCTTGCTGCTGGAAACAAGATACATGTGCTACTATGCAATATCAGTTATTGCATAAAACTTGGCGCGCTAATTATTGCTATACTTATCTAGGGGATGATGCCGCACGGTGACCTTATTTTTGATGAGTATAACTGAAAAGAGAACAATTTATGTGAAAAATGGAGATTTGTACTTCCCGTCATGAACTGATATATTGGTATATTGCGTAAAGATTTCATTCGGTGTGTCTATGTCTAGCTACAAAGCGATGCAGTGTAATTGAACTTCTAAATCGCTCACTTCTCTTTTAATAGGAAGGTGGCCTCGGGTATTTCCAATCGAAGCACACCTGAAGGGCAGATGTACAGGAATAGGCAACCTGCTATACCCACTTGAAAAAAAAATTATTTCATTCAAATAATTCAGTGAGATCATACAGGATGCAGGTGGCAGGCTTTTCATTAGTGCTTGCCGCACATATTTGCGAAAAATTTCGAAAGACATAAAAAGTCTGAATTACTAAATCAGAAACCCAACAACTGTGGAAATATGCATAAGAGGAATCTTCGACAATTTTCCGCAGTGGTTTGATGCCATGAATATAATATCAGGTTCATATAGTAGATGATGTAATGCAACTTTTCTTTAAATAGAGCAATTTCGCTTCATAAGTATGTTGAACGTAAGGATAACTTTTTTTTGCGTTTCTCGTGCACTTAATTGAGGAAATCGGAAATGACACATGCCAAATCGACTCGCTGACTCTGATGCTAGCAAAAAATCGAGGCTGCATTTTTAGTGACACTTACCTCTAAGCTCTTTGTTCAGCTGCTCGTCGAGCTCTTGAAATACCCCATAACGAGCGGCGTCCTTTGGAAGGGGATGCGCTTTGTTCCATCCGCCGCAGACGAATTCGTAGAAGTCTTCGCAAGGGTCAGCTTTAGTGTTCAAGCTCCTCCTAATTTCAGCCGCTGAAATTCGAGCTTTTATCACTCTTTTTCCAGTGAGGTATTTATCTAGCGCTCACGCGAGATAAATTTTCAGAAGACTGCGTAGAATATATGCGCAGTGTTGTCATTTGCTTCTTTCTTTTCTGGCTGGTTTCCACTAAAAAAAGAATAGTGCAATTACGGTGCAGTTTATTTGCTCAATGTTTTAGGCTGCCTCGGAATGCTGACTATTTTTGCTAAAGCCCGACTAGCTTTAGTTTCACCGATATTAAGCAAATCATTTTAATGATAACCGTTTCTACTTTAATATTTGTTGTTTGCCCTAAACGCTTGTAATCCTCCTCAATTTAGGCTTTGCTGAAAAGAAACCAGCTATTATTTTTGCCTCCTATACACAGCCGTCCTGTCCATCAAATACCACTTATTTTGGTGGAATGTACCGTTCAGATAGCAATTAAGTAGGCTTTCAGTCTTTCTTTATCATGGGTTTTTCATTAGGACATCCACCCCGCAACTTGGGACTGCGAGCTTCAACACAATTTCACGGTTTTTTTCTTTGTTTGCATTGATTTTCCCCTACTTCAGCAATATCTCTCCGAGTGTTTTCTGAATAAAGCTCATTGATTTCCAAGGCTGTACTCAGCTATCTTCAGCTCTTCTATCTAGAACGTTAAAATCCTCTGAAAACAAGTGTATTGAGCGGAGCATTTCGTTATCTCCTTTAGATCGATGGCAGTCCGGTGAAAAATTTTCGTGTGCTCGTTTATATTTCACTGTTACCGTCGTTATTGCCAAAATACCACTCTAAATGTGCTCAGTGTACTCTAAGCCTTAAAAGCTCATTTTTATTACAAAGTACGACACGAATTATTTATATATAACGGAAGATTACCTACCATCACGAAACCGTCATCAGGCAGTGATGGAGCATTCTGCTGCTCTGCCGTATGCGCACAAGACAACAAAGCACGAAACTTTCCTACCGCAAAACAAGGTGTGCTCACACGTACGAATTGCGGCATGTAGCCTCAATTCCTCCAGGGCGCAACAGATCAATAAATAAGCCGCCTTTCAATGCGACCTTTTCAAGATTCGCGCCTAGCGCAGCATGGCATCGGGCGTGAAGCAGGAGGCTGAATGGAGACAACGTCACCGCAACGTAACATGCTCGTCACGTGACACAACACAGTGACCATGCTGCGTGACGGCCGGGTGCGTACTCTTCATAAATGCGGGCAACCTTGCTCTCTGCAATAAATGAAATTAATATTGCGCTCGCTTCTTTCCTTTACTCATGCGCATACGGTATATAATTACCGTTACGTACGACGTACCCGCGTCAGCTTGAAATAGACGACCGGCAAAAAAAAAAAAAAAGATTTCAATAGGTGATATATAACGCTTGGGGATAAGATAACCTACGAATGGTAAAAAAAATTAGATGGAAGCGCACTCTAATGGGGAACAGCTAAGGAAGAGGAAATTAGATAACCAGATCGTATACAACAACACCCATAATCAAGAGAGAACATTGTGGTCCGCTGCCAGCTTCGTGCTGAACGATCACTGCGTAACGTTCAACCGCAGTACTAAGGGCTCACTTTCGAATGCGTCAATGGTTTGCTGTACCACGTGAATACTGCATACTTCAAATTTCGGTGTCGATGGCTACAGCCTCCTGATTCGCGTGTAAAGCCGCGCTGCACTTCAATGGCTATTCGAACTTGGCGCATTATAATATGATTGAACTATGTCTTCCTCACCTAATGGATGGAGCTTTTATAGCGTATTATGCATTGCTAACTTGGCATCGTTCTTTCTTAATTTTTGTTCCTCAATAGACGGTGGTCCATCTAGATCAACAAGTATACTTTATGTCAATATGATATCACGGAGTCGACACGAACCGAATAATTAAAAAAACAAGGCTATAGACAAGAATATTGGGCCAATGTGGCTAAATGTGCCTAATTTACTTGAATTACCTTTCTTTCGGCACACCGTTTTCAGGCAAACGTTTCTCTTCGGTGTCTCTGAAAAATTAAGAATATAATATTCGTTACACCTCTTTCGAAGTTTGAGAGAATAGTTCAGATGAGCTTATGATGTAACTGCATCGGCGGGCAAAATGTATCCTTATTTTCTGTCTATTCAAATGTAACTGGCTAGTATTTTACCAGCATTCATCAATATTAGTGACCCTGACATGTAACAGAGAAAAATGCTGTATAATTAAAAGCACAACCAAGAACGGTTGGCTACCTGGTGCGAAGTATTACGATTCATAATTTACCGACAGTAAACAACAGAAAAAAAAACAGCACGATGCTCACTGTAGGCAAGCGCCGTAGTGCAGTGCGCTTGTTCTTGCGTTCTCATTATTTCTTTTGTTAGGGCAGGTGAGCTATATGAAGTGTTAAACTATTCACAACTCACAGACCAGAACATGCGCTTTCGCATTCTGTAGGTGCACACACCATTGCAAACCTCCAGCGTAATCATGAGAATATCGGACACTTAAGCCGCACTAGGTATTTACATACGAAGTAAACAAGCTTACGGCCACTAGTATATTGAATCTGAAAACTTCTTACGCATGTTGTCGTTTACCTTGAAATAGTCGTTTACCTGAAAAATTTTTGAGAGGGTACACTAAAATTACAGCCTCAATTTTCTTCTCTCAGAAACCTTCTATGTGGAGACATGCAGCCGCCCGAGTAGCCGAACGAAGCTACTATACAATCGTTTCTGGTTACTATGGGTAGCGTTGTATGGGAGTGGTGTGCGCCAGCGTGAAGGAAGAAACAAAAAACTAGGAGCCTATTCAGAGAAAACATAAAGAAATTGGCCTTTACCACATGACAGGCAAGCACTCATTTCTATCCGATGAGTGTGCAGGGACTGGAGCTGAGAGAGCATGGAAAGCGCTTGAAGGGGGCTGATCGCGACAAGAGAATCTCTAAAGGCAACCACGATCGAAGCATTTTTTGGAAGATCTAAAAACTAGGGAGCGCCTTCTTTACACAAGAGTCGATGCGTACATATTTCCGAAAGAAGAGGAGACGTGTCGTCATAGGTGGTTTCTTCGTCGAAACTGCCCATTTGACGTCATGCTCTCTCGTACTATTCTTCAGGAACATCGTTTTCTGTGAGAGTTGGTACTATACTCGGCGAGGCTCCTACTGTAGTTGCCGAAATCGCAGAACACGGCAGGGCTGAACCTAGCTTCACACGTTGGTGTCTGGGCGTAATCATATTTGTTTAAACGTGTTTTTTTTGTGCTAGTTGTAACAATGTATCATTATTTCGTCTTAGAGGCGGCGCCTCCAGGACACCAAAGCTAGAACCCCGACTGGTACATGAGTTGTGGCTCGCCGAGGCCGGAGTGTGCTTGAGACAAGTAGTACGCAAAAAAAAAAAAAATCACTCAAAGGGAGGAGCGAGCTCGAACTTTTTTCTCCCTTCGTACAACAAACTTCGCTGTGCTTGCCTCAAGCCGTGCTTTCCTCTTCCCAATGGGCGCCAGTATGGCCGCTGGAGGGTTAAAGCTGCCTTCTTTCTAAAACTTTCACATAAGACTGTGAGATAATGCCAACACTCAAACCGTGCCTAACTATTTTAGTTTCAATCGAGTAGTTATAGAGCTGAATGATACCGAGACAAAAACTGAAAATGCGACACATCCGCGCATGCCTATGCAGTTTTGATATGGTCATGTGTCTCTGAATATGTTACTTGTACGCTCAGCTGGTTTCAAATAGAACTCAAACTTGTGAAAGCGCCGTCTTTTGTAAGAATATGCATGTGTGTGACTCATCTACAAAAAAATATATTTAAACTTGGGAATAATGACCCGTCTTGCTTAAATCGGTGTAGATTTTCAATTACTCCCTCTTCACGTGTACGACAAGAAGTCTTGATTAAGATGTGCAGCACGACAGAGAAAAATATGGAAAATTGACGACGAGAAAACCATAGTTTAAGGTATCGCTTTCGTAAGTGTCGTTTTCTTTCCTTGTTTTCACTTGTCACTCTGCCCGTTGTAAGCATAAATACGACCTAACTGGTCCGCTAACGCGCATTAAAAAAGCAATAGTTTTCCTCACCTCTTATTGATGGCTTTGTATAGTGCTTTACTACAACTGCTTGTGAAAGTCCAAGCAAGACAATTACACCCAGTAATAGAGCGTTCATAATGAGCCTGCCAATTTCTCTCCGTAACTTTCAAGGCGTCATGTCCATTCGCCCTTAAACAAAAACAAAACAAAGAGACATAGTCACAAGAGCTGTATACTAATAGCACTCTGAAAAATGTTTTCCATGTATTTGTTCTCATTCGTCTTCTCTTGCTTGTCGAGTTGTTGCTCTAATCTGTCAAGTTTATTTGGTTTCGTGACAATAAACTTGGCTACTTTTTATTTTGCGTTAGAAAAGTCTGCGGACGGTATCTATACAGGCAACATAAAACCGAATGAAAGGTTTTGATTTGTTGGCGTGGCTTTACATTCACTTTTGCTCGTTCGTTCCATCCGTCGCCTTACAGCCGGTTTACCATGACATACATGTGCGTGAAAGCACTGTTAGGTGCCGGAGATTGTTATGTTAATATGAATGTCTATACATTTTGAGGCACCTTACAACCGTTATCGCGGTGCAGTAATATGCAAGAGCCACAGCTTTCTTGTTAATGATATGATTTCCTATTAGTCATGACAACTAACATATCATGTGCTTATTAAAGCGTACACGCATAGTTAAACTATGCTAGGTTACTATAAGCAATGATTTACAGATGAAAAAAAAAATGCTCACAATGAGAAATGCATTATACGTACCAGGGGCGCCTCGTTATAATCTTGGAGGACGACTGCCCCACGGATCGATCGATACTGAAGCGGACCACTCGGAAAACCTTGATTGAATTATTGCAACGGCTAAATGAACAATAAATAAATATTGATGAAACTTAGCATCCGCTATAGCTAACAGTACCGGAAGGCTCAGCAAGATCCGTGTGGGCCGTACTAGGATTGACATAACACGAGTGTGTAAGAGTTTTAACAAGTGCCATTGAAGGGCCTGAAAACTTCGGCACGGCATTACAAGTCCTTAGGTCTGGCCAGCGCTAGATCTTTCTACTTTTCTTGCGAATCAATAGCCACTTGATCCTTCGATATCTTGAGTTACGAGACACGGACGGCTTTCTGAAGAGGAATGCTATATTTTGACACAGATGCGGGTCGCTATACGAACGCCCTGTTTTGTTATTTTTGTAATAATGTCGAAGCCATTGAGGGGTTGGTCGCAAATAAGTCTAGAGCCTTACTGCCGTTGAGTCTACCGGAGCTAGGTGAATGAGTTTGTAGATTGCTCTAGGGTACTCGTGCGTATTTGAATCCATAGTTAGAAGTTGTACAAGGTCGCTATTTTAAGGCAATGCTTTCGAAAGCGTAGTGGTTTGGCCTAATTGGAAAAGTGATGCACAGAACACGGGAAGAAGAAAGAGACAGAGAGACACGTCCCTTATTTACGAGAACATTCAAACACTCTTGCAGTGTTGCCTGTGCATGCTAAATTAAATCATGGATACAATTTTCACCCGCTTTTTTTTTACATATTTGTCTGTAAGCCATCTGTCGCGTTATCGTATGAAGAACTAGAATGAGACTAGAATGAGAACGGCGGGTGTTTCAACAAACACATTGAAAGTTTTTTAAAGGTTGACTATGGCAGATAACACAATTGTATTTGATGAGCTAGTCTAATCGAAGATGCGGACATTAGTTACAGAAAAAATAAAAGTGCATAATTCACTAATTACCACAAATTTACTAATTAGTTTTTAACTAAATACCTTATGACTAATATTGCAATTTAAAAATTCGAGCCGTTTAATTCACAAGGAGGATCCATTTGAGATGAATTCTCGGCATCACACTAGTTTCGAGATATTAGTTGCCAAACATTCCGCAGAACTGCATTCACACGGATTCCTACAGGTACGTTAGATGTGTACTATTTTTTTTTTGTTTTTGCTTTTTCCTTTTTGTGCATCATAGCTTCGAATGTGTAACATAATTATGAAAAATACCCCCCACATACAACTATTGTCCACAGAACTCATATATAAGTACGTTGCGTGTTTCGCATACGACAGACCATTTTGATAGGATGGAATAAGCTTTTTATTAACGACCTTTACCGCAAGGCTAACACATTCATACTTCTTTTCATATCATTGGCGTGCTTTACGTTGTGTTCACCATAAAGTGCACGCATTGTTTCGTTTTGGATGCATCTGTGAGCCAACACTGCAGTTGAACACCCTTGCGAAAGCTTGCATGTTCTTGACTGGTTCGTTCATTCTGTAAGGATAAAGAACATTTGTCAGGGAGTTAGTCCAAAGATGTCTTTAAACAACAACGTAATTGACCCCTCTTCATCTTTCTGCCTCGTCAAACATTATTCTCACTCGGTACCGCAAAAATAGCTGATTGAAAAAGAAAAATTGGCCCGAGCGAAATTTCTAGCTTACTATCATTGAATGAAATGAAGAGACACATTTATTGTTCCTAAGTTATAAGCTTGCGCATACCGCGATTCTTTTTTTACGTCCGACGCGGCATAGTAACCATTCCGTTTATACATATGGTAATGAATCGCGGCGTGTAGGCGTTACGATGGCGAAAGGCGTATCAGCGGAGAGCTCGTTTCCATGTTCGTATCTAAGCTCACTAACATTTGCTCTGCAATAAGATTAGCTGATGACCAAACTTTCCGGATAGCTTGCTTGCGTGCCTTGACATACCTGCACCAAATCTTAGTGCAAGAATTCAGCTCCTACGTGCAAATAATCACTTCCACTGATCGCATGCACAAAGGCTAGGTAAGAAAAAAATAATGAAAAAGAAATGGATGACGATGGCTTGGTTCGGAGCGATGGTGGTCAACATTATGACGACGTTTCAATGCTTGCTACGAGTTAGGGTATGCTATATTCAAGAATAAGCCTTGCCAACCGTCAGCGTGTGAGTGGTTTCACACACACGCAAATGCTGCAGTCTGATACCTACCGATGAAATAGGTACAAGCGCGCCTGACCTTTTGCTGGGCCATTATGGTATCCTGAAAGCTTGGAAAGGAAGGAGCTTCAGGCCGCTCCCATCGCGCCAATTTCCCATGCGGCGTCTCAAGTGAACTTTATTCAGGTGGGACACCTTCGCGTTGGGGCCAAGCGCATCTTTCCAAGCGTTGGGGTCCCGTAATGGCCAAGCACCAGGCTGGGAGCACGCTTGTACCTATTTGACCGGCAGCTAACCTGAGGCATCGCTTGCCTCCCACAACCGCGTGGATGCTCGTCAGCGAGGCCGTCCACGGTTAAACAAGAGGCGCCCGCAGACCACACATGAAATCACTATTGGGCCCCCTTTTGTGATGTGAACCCCCACAAGAAGCCGAGGCCGGTGTACATCTCTACCCACTAGAAAAACAAAAAGCTGCCGGGTTTCCGGCGGCACGGGGATTTGAAATCAATACCTATCGCGTATTGAACACGCACCCACGCACACACATTGCAGTAGAGGATTGGAATGCCGTTCGTGCTGAGAGTCCATCCCCTGCGCTAACGGTCGGTCAAAACGCCGGGCACTAATATATATATATATATATATATATATATATATATATATATATATATATATATATCTATATAATAAGGCCTTATCAAGAAGTTGCAAGTAGTTTTTGTTTTCGTCTTCCATTCCGATTTGTCTTGTCTTTTGTTGCACTGCATTTTCTCATCAGCAAAGTCGTTCCAGGTTCAGGCTTTCGGTCCATTTTAACGCTGCAGACAGCACTGCTAATGAAGTAATAAATAAATTTACGCATGACAGTGGTGCATAGAGTGTTACAATTTTTGTGAATAGCTTTACTCGCCTGTACTGAGCCGGACTGTGTGGATCGTACTGTATCTGCATCCTGAGTGAAGCCGTAGTCCGTAGGCTGCACCGTGTCTGCATAAGAAAAGTATGAGATATGTATATTGTATCAGGCTAATAATCTCTCGCGATCTTATTGTAAAAAAAATTCAAGGATTCATACCACTGCCCGTGAAATGAAAAAAAGCTTCTTTCCCGAAATGTCTTCGAGGGTTTTTAACCGGGTGTCGTCATTCAGAGCGGTATAGGCCTGTAAAAAGCAATTTCAATTATTTGCCTACTATTATACTGGTATAAAATATATTTCACTCCTTCATCCAGTCCAGGCATGTGTGGCTCATTGTTTGATACACTTGCCGTGGTTGCTTCATGGATTTGCTGTTGCACGGCTAAGCACGAGGTCGCGGAGTCAAATCCTGGCCATGGCAGTCGCATTTCGATGGGAACGGAATGCGAGAACACCGGTGTACTTAGGTTTAGGTACACGTTAAAGAACCCCACGCGTTCAAAATTAATCCGGAGTTGATCCCCGACTACGGCGTTCCTCATAATAAGATCGTGAATTTCGCACGTAAAACCCCATAATCTAGTCTAGTCAATTGTTTTATGCTTAGTAAATAATTCAGGCAACATTTGCACTTCTACAAGATATTATAACTCAGAACAAAGGAAGAAAGAATGTGGCTGCCTGCCGCCTTAACACTCGATGTCCTGAAAGCCAATACTTTGTAATTCCGGCGATCTAAATTTTACGAGAATAATTTAATGTAGTATGTTTGTAGTATGTTTATTTGGCCATATTATATACAATACAATATGCCCTCGAGGTGAGGCTAAAGGAGGTAGACCAAGCATACCTCCTGACAAGGCCTAAACCCCGATCACACATCATGGAAACGGGGGCCGAATGGACAAAAGAAAAGAAAAATAATGAGTAAACATGATCACAATAGTAAATAGTTAATGATAGACAATAATAAATATCCATTAACAATAAACAAAACATTTCATAATATGCACATTCAAAAAACTAAGTATACAGAATTAGCTGAAATTTAACCGGGGGGAAAAAGAATCGTCAGTTTTTTCTTAAATACAGACACACTATAACTTTCTAAAGCAATCTGAGTAAGAGACTGGTAGGCATTACACAATGTTATAATTTGATAATCGGTTGTTTGTTTACCATAATTTGTTCTGGGTCTTGCAGTAGATAGGGCAACGGAACGTAGACCATACGCAACGTTTCTTGAATTATAAGTATTAGAAAAAGAGTTAAAGTCATGTTTGACTTTATAAAAAATGTGAAGAGCCAAACTAAAATTGTATAAATGAAAGAAATTGCGAACATGAAATGTTTCGAAAAGATTAGCGTCAACAGATGAACTTGAACTTAATAAACGTAGAGCTCTTTTCTGGAGAGAAAGCAATTTGTGTGAATCAGTTTTGTTGCATGTACCCCACACTAGATTGCAATACACCAGGTGAGACTGAACAAGGGCAAAATATAACTGTTTTTTAACTTGTAGTGGGAGGAGATGTCTAACACGATAAATAACATAAATAGATCTGGCCATTTTTAGTCTAATGTAGTTTATATGATCACTCCAACCCAAATCGCTACGAAAAAACACACCAAGGAACCGGCAACTATGAACTTGCTCGATGTTTAAGTCATTAAAAAATAGTTTGATGTGATGATCTAATGGTTTGTTTTTTGGATGGAAGAGCATAAACTTTGTTTTGTTTACGTTTAATTGAAGTTGATTAACATAGAGCCAAACCGCTAACTCCTCAAGCCAGGTATTACATTGGTGTTCAAGTACTTGGAGACTGGAGCCGGAAAAAAAGACATTAGTATCGTCGGCATACATCATGATATTAGGAGTTAATGGAATGTTTACAATGTCATTAATATAGAGAATAAATAAAAGTGGTCCCAGAATTGAACCCTGAGGGACACCGAATTTTATCATACCAAAACTGGATTTTACATCATGAATCTGAGTGTACTGTATCCGTGCAGTTAGATAACTTTCCAAAAGTGAATTTGCCACTCCACGGATCCCGTAAGTCTTTAATTTATGGAGCAGTATTGTATGTTGCACAGAATCGAAAGCTTTGCGCAGGTCGAGAAAAATTCCAACAGAAAAAAGCTTAGTTTCAAAATTGTTAATTATAGAGTTTTTAATATCTAACAGAGCAGATTCTGTTGATTTACCGGCCTGAAAGCCATACTGTTGGGGGCAGATAAGATGTTTAGCTTGTAAGAAATTGTTTAGTCGCCTATAGAGTATACGCTCAGCTAACTTCGAAAACAGAGGCAATACCGAAATAGGACGGTAATTATTTGGGTCATTTTTGTTGCCTCCTTTGAATAAAACGGTAATGCGCGCGACTTTTAATTTGCTAGGGAATACACCAGAAAGAAGCATTCTGTTACAAATATGCGTAAGAGGGCCAGCAATAATATTTACAGCACATTTGATAGGAAAAGCAGCAACTTCGTCATCTCCAGGTGAGCAGGTGTTCCTGAATGAATTAATGATAGAAATAACTTCATCCACTGAAGTAGGGGACAAAAATATAGATTCAGTACTGCAAGAGGGTAAGTATGAGTCAACAGACCGAGTTGAATGACAGCTAGCAGAGGGTCGGTATGCTCCGGCAACTAAAAAGTGTTCATTCAGCATATTGGCAAGTGAAACTCCAGCATAATTCACCCCATTGACTTTCAGCTCAGAGGGAAGACAATTCTTCCTGTTCCCTATAATAACGTTAATACCTTGCCAAAGTAATTTAGGATTGTGTAAGATTGACGAAAACTTATTTATATAGAAAAAAGATTTAGCTTTCTTTAGATCTGAGTTTAATTTATTTCGAAACTTCTTAAACTTAACTAAATCATCCGGGCATCGCGTTTCCAAAAAACGAGAGAACATTTTGTTCTTTTCTTTAATTTGTTTCAAAAGTGCTCCCGTCATCCATTCTTTTCTAGCCTTTCTATGTTTTTTTATAGCTTGAGTTGGGAATGCAGCGTAATAGCATTCAAGCAGCTTCTGAATAAATATATCATAAGCACGAGACGAGTCATTTTCACCATATACATCTACCCAATTAATTGTAGACAACAAGTGACAAAATCTGGAGATGCTCTTTTCATCATTAACTCTACGAGCGTGAACGCGTTTGTTCAATTTGGTCGTATCAGTAAAAAGTGAAAAGAAAGGCAAGTGATCACTAATTCCAGAAGAAAAAACACCGGATATGCAACTCTGAGGTGGGAAATTAGTGAAGCACAAATCAATTAATGTTTCAGAGTGCAAGGATATGCGAGTAGGCAATTTAATAGTATTGTCACAACCATTAGACAGCATTATTTCATTTAGGTTAATCTTCAGAGCGTTATCCTCCAAAAAGTTAATATTGAAGTCACCTAGCACAATGATACGCCAGTTGTTTTGGTTAGCAAACTTCAGAAAACAATCAATGAAGCGAAAAAAATTGTCAGAATTTCCTTGAGGGGGGCGATACA
Organism: Dermacentor andersoni; assembly: GCF_023375885.2. Classification (NCBI taxonomy): domain Eukaryota; kingdom Metazoa; phylum Arthropoda; class Arachnida; order Ixodida; family Ixodidae; genus Dermacentor; species Dermacentor andersoni. The sequence continues at coordinate 101,502,966 of NC_092824.1, forward strand.
CAACCATAATAGCAACTCTATGAAAAGCAATGCAGACAGTTTCAAAATCAGTACAAACAATTGAATAATCCGACAAGACCTCAAAGCACAAATAATTTTGCACATATAAAGATACACCACCACCACGCTTTCCATCTCGAAATACTGAAATGGGTTTATAACCAGGAAACTCGCTGACATCTGCATTTGAGGTAAACCATGTTTCAGTGAAGGCAATAAGGTCAAAATTAAAGTTCAGTTTAGTTAGTTCGGCTTCTACTTCTTCTGATTTATTTTTTAGGCTTTGACAGTTCAAGTGGTAAAGAGATAGTGTGTTGCGAGGATTGTAAGCACCATCCTTTAGAATGTCGGTGAATGACTCGGCAGTAAAATAAGCCATTGTTGAGCAGGTGTACTGCGCAGTCTCGCAGCAACAGTGATTAAAGCATCTTATCAATGTCCTCCTCACAAGCGATCCTGATGGCTCGTGCACCAGGTTGCTTTCGAGCGTAGATCTTTCCTTCCTTTGACCAGACGAAAGCGTACTTCATTTCCTTAGCCTTCATTTTAGCGAGCCACAGTAAATTCCTGCTAGAAGCCGTCAGGTTATCAAAGAATCGAATGTCATCTTCGCATTCTTTGCGCTTTGAAATCCAGTCTGTTTTTGTGGATCGGTTGGCAAAACGGATCAAAACCACAGGCACCTTGTCTGGTTGAGATGGAAGGCGGTGTAGCCCTTCAATGTCTTTTGCTACAAGTGTGGGCAAGTCAAGCTTCACAGCAAGGCTGTTTACTTTGCTCAGTAAATCTTCACCATCTGTCACAGGCATTCCATGTATTTCCATGTTTTGCCGCCTACTATACTGGCTGAGGTCGTTCAATTCCTGACGCAGTTTTCGAATTTGCTGCCCGTCCTGGTTTGCCTCAATGTCGTCAACTCTCTTACGCAGGAGCTCGATTTCCTTGTCATGCCTATTAGATACTTCGAGCAATTTGTCATACGTGTCAGACATATGTTGTACAGACTTTTCAATGCTTGAAACGGTTTCCTTCAAAGATGTCAGATCATCCACTTTGGCCGTGAGATTTACCAATGACTTACTAATCTCAGCAAGCCGTTTGCATAGGACAGCAGAAGATGCATCACTGCCGCTATCCTGACTGCGAGACGCCGAAGATCGGCATGTCAAGCATTTCAAGGCTTTTCTTAATTCAGCATTTTTTGCTTTGAAACTCCGCTCCCCAACCCCTGCACACTTCCCTATATGAAACCTTTGACAGCAATCTGCACAAGTCATAAATTCTTCACCATCTATAATATCTTCGTAGCATGCAGAACAAGGATCAAAATTTTCAGATGACATTGCAAGCAAGACACTAGACCGTGGGCAGCAGTGGCAGCAGTGGCAGCAGTGGCGGCAGTATGCACTGGCAGCTTAACAACAGTAAGAAAAGACAACTAACCTGTAAAATTCAAAACAGTTGTCTGAGCACTCTTGTGCAGCAACGTGCCACCGCCACCGCTGCCCGATGTGTGAAGGCTCTCGACGACTTGCGCAGCTTTATAGCCAGAAGGAAGGGGCGTATCTTCACGTGATGACAGCACGTAGGCAGCCACACACGGTGCGTCAACGAAGCCAGCAGAATGCAGATCGCGCTTGATACGGAAATTCTTGCAGACGGACAGCAGCGAAGGAACTGTAAAATTCAAAACAGTTGTTTGAGCACTCTTGTGCAGCAACGTGCCACCGCCACCGCTGCCCGATGTGTGAAGGCTCTCGACGACTTGCGCAGCTTTATAGCCAGAAGGAAGGGGTGTATCTTCACGTGATGACAGCACGTAGGCAGCCACACACGGTGCGTCAACGAAGCCAGCAGAATGCAGATCGCGCTTGATACGGAAATTCTTGCAGACGGACAGCAGCGAAGGAACTGTAAAATTCAAAACAGTTGTTTGAGCACTCTTGTGCAGCAACGTGCCACCGCCACCGCTGCCCGAGAGAAATGATGGGGGTGTTAACCAGAAGCTACACAGTGGGCTATAAATGGCGCACTAAGTGAAGCGCGCCTGATTAATTTTGACAACATAGCCTTCGTTGATGGGCCCGTGAATCAAAGTGCACAAAATGTTTTTAATGCGAATGCATTATATGCCCCACTAAGCGAAAATTCGTCGGCGTCGACGTGACCGAAAGATGGCACCAAAAAAGTTCGATCGCGCAGAGAGCAAAGCCCGTCGGAAATGCTCGGATTGACGTCAAATTTCTCACAGTGGTTACCGCAAACGAAGTAAATTAATGGCTTTGAAAGAAAAAAAATTACTGAATATTATTCTGTGTGGGAAGCGAACCCCGGGGTCCGAGAGGACAACGCTTCCCCGACGTCACGGCGGCTCCACGGTTCTGGCTTACTAAAGGTGTGGCCTAACAGTTGCGTCATTGGGGACATCACGGCGCCGCCAATGGGGAGGGGGTGGGGCCACGTCATGAGCGTGTGACATCAGCAGGTTCATGGTGTTCTGAGGTCTACAAACATTATAATGCTTTTGAATTCCCACGCGTAAGCAGTCTTCTCAGCCGATCTTTTTTTGTATTTCGCCCTTGCGAGAACGAGCGAGCCGCGCCCACCCGTAGTCGGCCATTTTTCGTCGTTCATGGACAGCAGCATGGCGCCATTGCCACTGAGTCGGCGGATCGGGTGGATAGCCGAATTCCTTCCCCTAATTAAGTTCAGGCTACCTTAAAATTGCACTTTTTAAAGAGAAGCTTTGGCCGAGTTCCATGCACTTTTCCGTACGCATCTGGCCTCTAATGCTGAACGCCACCGACGCATGCTTCGACAAGCCGCATAGAACATCCTTTCTCGCGCGCAAGCAAGATTGTCGAGATCCTTGGCGCGTTTCGATTCGCAGTTGCACTAGATGAAACCGACGCATCCTTGACGCTGAGAGCCCAACACGACACAACGAATCACCACTGAAAGTTTTACAAATAATACACGTATAATTTATTGAGCGTAAGTAGGTTAAATAATATGCAGACTGTCTATAATTCGTTGCAACATGCGTCGAATAACATGCTGCTATTGAATACTAATATTTATACATCGCAAACCACACTACATATGCAGACACACATGGTTCGTGACCTAATAACACCAAGAATGCTTCGCCTTGTGAGCCATCGATCATAGGTGGCGCCGCCATCCCACAGCCGAGGAAGAAAATAAAAGATTATGGCGACATATACAAAAATGCTAGAATGAAAAACATGTACAGCATGCCCGAATAAACGAAACAGGCTAGGTGACAATTTGTCACCGCCCTGTTTCAGAGGGGATCCCAGTAAGTCACTATCGAGTGTGAGCTATTCGGCGAGAACGCACGAACGGCAGCAGCAGCAGCAGCAGCAGCAGCAGTAGACAGCCACGGTCAGCAAGAGAGGCGCATGGCCGCTCGAAAGTAAAATTTGGCTTTAAAAGAAATTGCCGACTCTATTAAGGCCACCGAATGGAGTTTATAATTGACGAGTAACTGTCGCGCGCTAGAAACGCTGAGCATGCAAACACTTAACCCTAAGTGCATTACTTGGCATAATCAGAAATATCTGAACAGGGGAGTTGGTAAGGACGTGTAGCAACTTACTTTGAAAGCCATTCTCAAGCCGCCATTGTCGGCGATATTTTCCCCCAGCGTGTTTTTCCCGTCCAACTGTAATTACAAAATAGTTGTATTAATGACTCAGTTGAGGTGCGCTGAGGACCGTTGCGAGAAGGAATAATACAGAAAAATACAACTGTTCAATTTTGGAACCGAACTAGATTACCGCAGAAGTGGCGGCACTGTGAAATGTCCTGATACCTTAGCAACTGCTAAAGCAGTCGCACGTATCTTTTGAAGTATATCACTGGTATGTGAATTACCCATGAAAGAAGCGTACATATTAAGAACATGAGCCAGAAGCCAATGAAATGTTTAGCAGCAGGAGAAAATTATACGCTTTTGCGTTCCTTTGTTCACAGGATTGACGCAAAAAGGACGATGCATTTTTCGCTTCCCGCGACATCTGCAGAGCAGAAAGTATTGCGAGGCCCAGGTAAAGTGAGACTGCTGGTAAGCGACCAACACATCCAATGTCTGTGCGGCAAGGAGCAAAATCAGGTTTTCATTCTGACTATTAGTGGTGACTGTTGGTGGTGTGTATCGTATAGACGATTATGCTGATGCGAATGGATTTCGCTTGGTACGTATATCGCCTTTGAGCTTGCTCTTGAACGGCAGCGAGTCCTTTGAACACTTGTGTTCCCTTCGTAAATTTCGCGATGTTATGAGCCGCATACCATTATTGGACTAATAACAGAATGGTCTCACATGCAATACATCTGATAACTACGCAGAATATTTCCTCTACTAGTATTAGTCTGTGTTTTGGTGGCCGTTCACTGTCGTGTTTACAATTAACGCACGCGGACCAACCTGCGGAGATATAGTAGCTTGAGCATGTCCGTAAAATTGGTTCTTTGCGTCTCTTTTCAAAGCGGGCCGCGTCTTCTCGTTCAATTTGGAAGTAATTTAAGTTCTTCATAGCCCCTGATAGCTGTTGAAGACAGTTGATGCGATTTGGTGGATGACATAATTTCCGTTCCTTAAGTACTAGCTGTTTGCAGCGATTTAAAATGTTTAGCAAGATAGACCTAAAAAAAGTACCGATTAGTTGCGATTCAAGCACTGAAAATATTTTTTTCATGTATATAGCGTCAGTTTGACGACGACCAGTTAAAAGAATGGGCGCCGACTCCACAACATGACAGCTGTTCCTACGCTGTTTGACTTTAGACATAAGTATGCATGTAATTAAAACCTGGTTAGGTGCATATCGTGGCGTGATTCTTCATTGATAACACCATCTTTCCACGCTACCGTTATGGTATACCAGTATATCGCCAGACGCACTCGCTACAAGAGATTCTTTGTTGTCATTATTTAAGGGGTACCGGCTGTCTTTTCGCTTTGTGCATGCAAGTCCACGTAACCCTGGCACATTCTAAAATTACCTGACCGTCCGAAACGCGTCTAAAGGCACTATGACTCGAAGTTAATTTTTTTGGTTGTATGAAACAAGGAAAAAATCATTTGTAATTGTTAACTAGGGGAATTGTTAACCGGCAATGAAACGTGAGTTTTTTTTTTACCATCGCCCCAAAAATGTCTGTCCGCACGTCTCAGTGTGCTGTTCTAACATGTCCCTAAGAAATGCGAACCGTTGGATAGCGTTTGTCACATTTATCGCATTTATGTTTGTTTTCTGTATAGAGTGCAGCAGGCGCGTGAACGTGTTGAGGCCGATACAAAACGTAAGAAGGACAGTATCGATGTCAATACACCTTCTCTGTTCCAAACTGCCAGATTGGATTGGTTGACCATTTTTGCTGGTGTTATTTAAAAGAAATGTTACCCATTCCCTGTTGAACACAGCCTCGAATCTGTGGCCTGAGCTCGCCTCACTTCTATTTTACCTGTTTCCTTACTTTGCCCTATATCAGTTTACTTGAAATCAGCTGTAACTGATTGTAGCGCTCTGTGTATTTTTACCGAGTATTTAAAGTCAAGCTAGAATACCAGCTCACCCATGCATCTTCTTGTGTGCTTTACACTATTTCTGACTTTATACTTTACTGTGCAGCTCATTCCAGGCTGATTAAGAGCCCTATGCAACTATTTTTTGCTGCTCGCTGTGAAGGCAATGCAGGAATAGAGCTTTCCCCAGCTCGTATGACAGATGAAATTGATGCTGAAATGTCCCAAATAGACAGCAGCAAACATGACTGCAGTTTGGCCGTATCTTGTTTCCAAATACTGGCCCAAATCCACCATGGGGGACGGGTCAAGGAGCAGGCAGTTTCAATTATGTTTATTAGAATTCACAGGAAGGCATGGATGACATTTCTTTGTCCGCTCGCGAACTGCGGAAAGCCTTGCATGATGTCAGGATGAAAAACGGGCAGCTGAGCTAAAGTCTGGCAGAGGCAAGAAGAAAACAGAGCACATCTTCGAAGAATTCAAGAGGCTAGACCAGTACCATACCGCCATAACGGAGAACTGGAAGTTGTTAAATGATGTTCAAAGGTCTGCATTGCAGAAGACTAACAGAGAGGGTTCGTTGTGAAGCGCTGGCACACTTAAGAAAGCACTTGAGTTGAAGTTTGCTTGTGGCTCCATTGGGCACCAATGAAACAAGGAAACCATCTTCCACCAAGAAGGACACTGTGCAGGCACCTTTAGCAGTTCTACTTCAAGCCGGGTGTGTTCACGGAAGTATTCGATGTGATGAAGAAAAAGGTTTCAGTGATGGCAGAGATTGAAACGAATACAGTGCTTTTCATAGACGAAGTAGAAATACGAAAGGTTATTGATTTGGACCTTGGCTGTGCTTCTTTTCTCGATACTACAACACTACCTGAAATTGACCAGCCTGCTAATCTCCCACTTGTGTTTGTGGCTGGGAGAGGAATACTATCTGGGCAGGCCATCGCATACCACTACGCAAGCACTTTCGTCAACTGTGACAAGCTGAAGGACTTTGCTTGTCATTTTCTCAGGCTTTGCGCTGTCATCTTGTTGCATGCATAGTGATTCACGTTTGACATGCACAGCTCAACCGGGCCATGTGGAGAAGTTGGAACTTGTCCAGTACCCGCAGCTCTGTTCCTCATCCTTACATCGTACGCCATCCTTACATCGATGATGAGCTCTCGTTCTTCATTCCCGACGCTGCACACGTGTTGAAGAATATAAGAGCTCATCTAGTGCGGAAGAATCTCTATCGTTTGAATGATCAAATGTTTTCAAAATTAGGTGTGGTAACTAATGTAATATCACTAGAGCACATAGAAACTGTCTTGACATTAGACACCGAACAGCTTCGAGTAGCTCCTAGTATCAACGCCATTCCAATCTCCAGCGGTCACTTTACAAAGCTGAAGATTGGAATTGCTGTACAATTTTTCCACGAAGCCCCAGCAGCTATAATCTACTTCATGAAGTTCGGGAAGCTGCGAGTTTAGGCTAAAAGAACTGCTTGGTTTTTTTTTTTCACTTCGTATTACGGTGGTACACTCTCATGACGTCTCGCCACCTTGTGGCTGCCCTGAGTTTCACCAACAGAAGCAATTATGATCAAGCTCTCTCTACTCTTCATCTCAAACAAACTGCTCGAAGACTTGGGTATTGATGTTAAAAAGTTGTAGAAACCATGCCAAATAGGTGCAATAATGTTCAGAACAGTTCTATTGCAGCTGCATGCTATCCTGTTAAACGAACGCAACTGTAAGTTTTTTTTCTGACAGGTAGGTTGGCTCAAGATTGCCTTGAGAGCCTATTTTCTGTCACAAGAATGGTATCCCCTGTGCCAGATTCGTACAATTTGAAAAGTACGTCAAAAATTGTGTCTGTGAGCAAGTTCCTTAATGTACTGAAGAATACAAACTATGATATTGATGACGATGCCGTTTAGGTAGGTTTTCCGATGGCAGAAGTTAGGTAAGTTCAAAAAGAAGCTTAGCGTTTCGAGAACCACGACCCTGCAAACATTGAACCTCTATCTCTGGTTGAAAGTGACATTGTTGCCCATTTGGTAGGATATTTAGTACGGTCGCTTTTAGCTGCTGTAGACTTGAGCTCTACCTGTACCTAAACGCTTATTGCCGCGAAAAAGACTGATGAACACACACTCGTAAAATACGAAGGAGTATACTCATGAAAGCAACAACTTCTTTTATGTGAGCCATGAGGTCCTACAATTTGTTTCCTCTTCTGAAAGTGTATTCAAGAGGTTTTCCGAACAAGACATGGGCTCGTTCACCAGCCCGATCAAGACCATAAAGGACGTCCTTCAGCGCGATGTTTCGCTCCCACAACTCTTTGCTGAGACCAGCTGAATGTGGTGCGAAACGTCTTGCATCGTTTTGTTACGATGCGACTTCGCATTTGCTTACACTGGCTCAGTCAAGCTGGCGCTCCTACTAATATAGACCTCAAACGGCGTCTGCGAAAAGAGTTTGTGATTGAGTTTCGATGTAACAGAAATGTATTTACTCGTATATTGAAATTACAATCCAACGCTATCATGTCTACAGTTGGCGTGTAACTTGTACTTTATCAATTTTCTGACGCATTTTACTTTAAGAAATTCAATTAGTTCAGTAACGACTCTGGCCCACGTGGAGGGCCTGCGTGGTTCCGGATGTGAAAATTCGTATAGTATTTCTCTAATGGACAACGCATGCCAAGAAAGGACTTTCTGCGACATGCGGTCCTTAATGCTATAGCGTTAAAATTGACCCCAAAGACGCGCGTATGCGACGGTTGTACCACAGTGGCTGCAACGCCCGGCGTGTCACCACCCTGAATGGAGGGACGTGGCACTACCGAGGCACCCTACTCAGATGAGTGCAGGAAGAGCTTCGAGTGAATAATCGTTTGAGAATTCGTGAGGAATAGATAGTTGGCGTTCGGCGATGAACGTGCCCGTTGGAGTACGAAATAAGCGAAAGGACAAAATAGAGCTATTTGCTTCAAAACGGAAGAAAGGAAAAAGAAGAATGCGGCGCTTGGAGAATATGTTTGTTGCGCGAAGTACATTTAGGTAGCATTTCTTGATTCATTGCGTAAATCATTGGAGAACAAAGCCGACATTCGGAACATCTGCTGGGGCACTACAAAATAGTGCTGTATCTTGGACGAGGAGGTAGTTCACGTGAATCAAATGTCTGCGGAAGACCTCAAGAAAAATCCACGTCTACGGTAAAATTTCCATCTGAAGTATTAGAGGAACAGTATAAAATTTAGTTGTCTGGAACTCTTGATGCAATTTTCGGAAACATTTCTACCGAAGAAATATTTCAACAAGGCACGTGCTGACGCTTTTGACGCTTAATTAGTTTTACTTTTACAGGTAACTGCCATAAGAATTGACTCAAAGGCTTAATCCTAAATTTGAATTTATATTACACTTTGGGTTGACATGACGCTTTCGTTTATACAAATCCTCTTCGCTTCCCGTCGGCACCAGAAAGCACGAACACCGACAAAATTCTTGAGGAGAAGCCCACAGTGTTGTAAAATGTAAAGTATGCGTTCTGTATGCTTGCTTTTATTTTGGCTGTGGCAATATTAACCCTCGACAACTCACCGAAACAGCGCTCTAGTATAATATCCTACATGTTATTACCCGAATAACTTGCCGTTCGGGTCATCGCAAATATTTGCTACTCTGCCCACACGTACGTCTCACTTTGTTTGTATTTCTCGAACATAGATGGTGGAATCTATTTACTCTTCTGGTTTTTCTCAGAGATATGGCTTAGCCATAAAAACCAAGAACAGCCACTATGCGTATAAGCTGAGTTAATTTAGAACGAAGGCTTATTAAGCAATGCAACCAAAATCAGGATCCCTGGTTTCTACGATTGTGTACCACAAAGTACGGTGACAAGTTTCTACCATTTCAAATAGCTATATCCTTAAATCGTTATGCTGAATTTAGCATAAATACCAACACTGCGTCAACGCACACATTTTTGCACATTTTTTTATGAAGTCGTTAGGAGCTATAGTGCATCATTTAGCTTATATTTCTTGCAGGTTTATTGCGAATGGTTGCTATTCAGTTGCTCTTGTGTCTGGGTGCAAATTTGTTTGCACCAACCGCTGAACTGTATCAGGGCTGGAGCTATGTCAAGGCGCGTCCTCCTCATTTTGATCCGAACGCCTGATTTCTTAGAAACGACCGTTAATTAATAAGTTCGTTCCTTTGTTAGTTCGTTCGTTCGTTCAATCTTTCATTCATTTGGAGCTCTCCGAATGTACGTCTAAGCTGCAGAGCTCTCCGAAGCTCTTATGCTGAATACAGCGGTGGTCGAAAGGTCAACAATATTGCCTCTCGGATTTGACGCTGCCGTTGTTCAGAGCATAGGAAACCAGGAGGACTCACCGTCATATTGGCCGTTTTGTCTCTAATGCTTCCATATTGTTGTACGAAGCAGTTAGCCTTCTTTTCAAACTTTGAGCGCGTTCCATTGCTCCACCATTGCTTCAACTTCCCGTCGGCATCATACTGACTGCCTTGAAACGATTACAAAAAGCAAATGTTCAGCATACTACCCTCCAGCTGATAAGGTTAAGCATACATTTCCATTACACTCACAGTGCTTGTGCTGATTTTAGGGAAATACATAGTCTTCCGCTGCCTCCCTCCCCCAGCAAAAAAAAAAGCGCTACTGTCACAGCATTAGACAAAAAATTATGCAGAAACTTCACTGGAGTTGTCTAAGTATGCGTAAGAATACCTCCAAGTTCCAGTTGGTCCACCCGCAAATTTCAACATGGCACATACCAAAATTTCAAATTGGCCCACCCCCAAATTCAAGTCGGCCCACACCCAAATTTAAGCTGGCCCACCCTAAGATCTAAGTTGGCCCATCCATACTGTAGGCTTCCTCGTGGATTTTCTTCGGAGTCCTATGTGTGCCTATGGGGATGCATAAATTTGACTATATGGGTATTCTCTGTGATCAATGTTTTTTTTTTTTGTTTGTTTCTGTTACATCGTAGGTCGGACGCTGCTCTTGACGCAGGCGAGGCAGACAAGCTAACAAGCTGGAAGAATGGCCGCGTTTTTGCAGTGCATGTTGAAATATAAAGACAGGTTAAGGAAGGAGGGGTAGGGAAACAAAGTAAGAAAACATAAGATAGGCAACCAGATTGGCACGTGTAGCTGTCGACTTCATCTGAGAAATGATAAGAAGAACACTGCAGTTATAACAGTTTCGATTGCTCCTTATCACTTGTAAAGCTACCCGTTATCTACATTTACACTATGATAAAGATTACATGTATTAACTTTGCAAATTAAGCAATTTTGTGCAGATATAAGGCACTGTGCCTTTTGCTTGATGGACTGGGGTACTCGCCAAAGAATGCTTACGCATTAAAATGCTGTGAAAGATGGCCGATTAATGCAGTGTGTGGTGGAGCCTGAGCTAGCTCTAAAACAAGTGCAGCTCTTTAAGAAGTCTGATGTTTTGCTCGGAAATGTGGCAACAATCGTTGTCTTGAGTAATTATAGGTTAGTTACCGCGATCTGAATTTGAAGTTATTCTTTAAATAAAACATATTGGGGCATTTATTAAATAGCGCGAGCGAAGGTTCATTATTAGGCATGTAACACGTATTAATACGAATTATTATAAAACTAAATTTAAATGCACTTCCAGTATGGTGCGTGAACCTTTAAATTACAACGGGTGCTAAAAACGCACCCGCGGTCGTGATGTGTTGAATACACCTACCTTCGTCGTCAAAGCCGTGTGTAATTTCATGTCCGATTATAGCCCCGATGCTTCCATAGTTTACGGAACTGCCATAAAAAGAAGTACCACATGTTAAAAGCATTTTGCTTCACTATGATCATGATAAATGACGAATGTAACATGTTGTGGTACATTGTTCGTACCTGTACTTTTCAGTTTGCAGGACAAAATAATTTTTAACCATACCATGGGCTCTCATCGAAGCAGAAAGTTCGATTCAGTAAGTTGGCGGAAAGAAATTAGAATTACGGTTCTTAAAAAGCTATGCCGCAATTATATAATGAAGGCTGCAGTGTTGCGCAATAATTTGAAATGTGTGTTTGCTGCTAACCACAACGAGGGTAGCGGATGGATCCGCAGTGTCAGTAAAGGCCGTGAAAAGGAAGTTGATGTTGGCAATTTTTGTCTTAGTGGGAGTAGTCCAAGCAATCAGATTGCCCCTGGTGGAATTCCCCACCGCCCTTCTATATGCACGTTTTGTATGTGCGTGGGTTTGGGCTTTATAAAGGTTTAACGACATCGATGTGTGCAAGTAGGCTTGTACGTAAACATATTCTTCGGAAACATTTTGTTTGCTATCTTCTCGCTTCCTAGCAGGTCTTGTTAAGAGATAGGTCTCGAATGTCACATCCCGCTGCTGCGTATTCTAAAAAAGATCTCGTGGCCGCGACATGTCAGGAAAGAACGTTGATGCGCACTAAGCAAACGAACGTTAAGCCAGACTTCGCTTCAAGTCAACCCATAGCATTTATTTGGAGCTCGAGAAAGTTTTTAAGGGCAATACGAAAATTGTAATCGTTGCTGAATGTCCGGCAAAATACAAGAAGTATATTTTCTCGGTTATAATTGCAAAACATGCCTATGTAGGCACTTTTCCTTGGCTATAGTTCCCTCCATTTAAACAGATGGCTTCGTCTGCGCCAGGCCATTTGTTGCCTCAGGACCCAACATGCCGCTTGCGTGACGGTTCATTTGCCGCTCACGGTGGGCGCGTTCATAAGAATTTAAAAGGCAAAAACAATCCGGTACTTCCCCTTAGGTCCGCGTCAAAGAATATCAAGCGATTGAATTGAAATCGGGGTGTCCAGGGCTACCTGTCCCTCATAAACCACTGCGAAATTTAAGGACGCTAAACCCCACATCTTTTGGAAACCTTTTAAATATGCTATACGTGTGCACACTTAAATAAGGCTGTTTCCTAGTTAGTTGATTGACAACTGTGGTATTCTCACATGAATCTTTGTATTAAAGTTGATCAGCTCGTAGCACCGAAAGAAAGATAGACCCCTGGTTAACATTGCGTCTCTGCAGCTATTCGGCTCCCAGATTTTCTTCCGCTTTGTTTCTTTGTGCCACAACCCCGGAGTAACTGTGCCCAAACAATTTCGAGATTATTCCTAATCAAAGGCCAACTTTCAGAAATTATGATACCCAGATAGCACTGCAACTTTAGTAGATACACTTTCGCGCTTGTAAATATTATTTTTTTCGGTCTGTACTAACATTCAGCCCCACTTACTGAAAGACACTGGTATTCCCGGCAATGTATTAGATAAGAGTACACTGATCAGACAGTGCGCTAACACATAAGTGGTTTAGATGTTCTACGTACAAAATGTATGGAGCTGAACACTTGGTCACGAGCCACATGGAAAACGAGCGATGAATGATACTACATCTCATCTACATCTTGTTTATGCAACGCTTTTGCGAACAATAACTGAGAAGCACGTAGAGAAATAGGCTTACTTTGGAAGACCGTGCTGATAGAAAAGGCCTTGAAGGATTCCTGATGGAAAATCTGTAGAGAGATTTATTCGTGACTTTTCACGTGCAGTGAGTGGCCTAAATCAAATGGATATACTTTTCTAAGGCAAGGGTTCTTGAACCCGATAGTGGATCGCTGTTTTTAGATTCTCGTCTGTTTGTATACAAGCGCCCATGATCAGCTGAAATTATAGGGCACATGCCGATTTAACTGCCGAAGTCCCCAAATTTCACTCTAGAAATCAAAATTTAAAGCATTGTTTCTTGCGGTAGGCCGCCGTTCTAGCCTATATACCCTTCTGATTTCCTGTGTGACATTTCTTCTACTGGAACGCTGCATTACAAGTGTCTTTGGCAGAAAAGATCAAAGTGACCTCCTTGTCGTTATCGTGCTAACTGTAATCTACAGAGAGTAAACATGAAATGTAACTCGGCTGATGTAACTGAGATGTTTATTCCCGGGCAACCTTCCCTCATCAAAGTATCTAAAGAGGAGACCAAAGAATCATGAGAGGATAGAGCTTATCCGTCTCGTAGCAGGCTTGGCGGTCAGGAAATTTCCCTTCGTGAACAGGTGCATATATATATATATATATACCTGACCATATAAATCCAACAGACACTGAAGCCAAGGAAAGCATCGCGGAAATTAGCTGTTGTTGACATTCAACTGTAGAAAATAAAAAGAAAGGTAAATGAAAGCGGACGAAAAGATAACGGGTCACTCATACACACACACACACACGCATATGTGTGTGTGTGTGTGTGTGTGTGTGTGTGTGTGTGTGTGTGTGTGTGTGTGTGTGTGTGTGTGCTTGTAACCGAATTGTCTTTCTCCGCGGTGTCCGTGATGTTGGTGCCTAGTTTCTTCCTTTGTCTGCAGTAAAAAAAGGCATGACCTTCACGACGCGGATTTCAGTATTCGCTTCTTGGTGTGACGTAAACTCCAAGATGGACTAAGATGAGAAGTTCGTGCCGTTTTTTTAATGATAGCCAATCATAAGTGCCGAGTGTTATATTTAACTGCTCTGACTATAATTTGTCATCATTCTGTGAAAGGTTGAGTAAAAACGGAGCAGCGATAATCGCAAAATCTTTTTTTTTCTTTTTTTACATTCAGATGGGAAGAACGCCGGTCTCCGAAATAAAACAAAACGAATCAAACAGGCTAAGCAATAACAGCGCTCTAATTGCTACCGAATCGCTAGTTTCGGAAATGGAACAAAATGCCCTATTTTGCGTTTTTTTTATGTGAGAAGATTGTCCAACAAGGAAAAACAGAAAGTGGTAACGCTTACACATGTCGTTGGTACTCGGATTGTAAAATGCATTCACAACTGCAGAGCCGACTATCCAGCTGCAATCAAGAGGAGCAAAAAAGGTCTGTTAGTAAGCCTTCTAATGCTCAGTCACACCTAAATAAAAACAACGTATCAACCGGAAAGCCCCAATATTGCTAGATACTGCTTGCAAGTGATGACTGAAACAACGTTTATATATATATAATGTGTGTGTGTGTGTGTGTGTGTGTGTGTGTGTGTGTGTGTGTGTGTGTGTGTGTGTGTGTGTGTGTGTGTGTGTGTGTGTGTGTGTTGTGTGTGTGTGTGTGTGGTAACAATGAGTGCAATGCAGTCTGCACTGCTAAATTAGCGGCTCTTGCATTTCGCCAATCGCTGATTTATTGGCGCTTTAACAATTTGAACATTGCTGACTTATGATTTCGGGAGTGAACGTGATGAATTATTGATTTTAACGTTTACTGACGAAAATGGTACTAATTTTTGTTTTCGTCACATAACAAGTCTGCCTAAAATTTCCTCGCGTCCGATTTGAATTGTGACGCTTGCAGACGTGATTAAAATGATAATTTGTTATCCGTGTCCTTCAAGTTTCTTGAGCACACATTTTCCTTTGCTGAGTTCTCGCTTGTATTTCATATCAAAGGAGGTCAGTCATGCTAACACGTGCAAACCTTCTTTTCTTTTTTACCTATTTCTGTCGTATGGTACGCGCAATTTTTCAATCTGCTTCCGGTCATTGTTCTCCACGATATATCTCCACATTTCTATAAAATGACTGGAAGTATTCAATGCAGGAATCTGTAAAAAAGAATTTTAGCCTGGTGTGAGGATTCTAAAAGCACTTTGATAGTAAACCCAACGCCAATGTTTCCGCATGAACATAACGTTGATTTGCGGTCTCTTAATAAAAACCCATAAAATGATCGCTAACGCCTGCATGGGACTGTCGACATCGCCGTACACCATTTCATTTAATGGTTTCTTTCCTCCTAGCGATCACTACCTCAGCCTTTCTACGTGTTCCTGCATGTTGCAGTGATAACGCTGCTATTTAAGTTAGGGCGGTGAACTATTAGTCAATCCAGTGCAATAGATGGTAAATGGCGATGTTTGTTTAGGGATATGTTCGTTGTATCTGGGCTACAAATTTTAGTTTTTTCTTAATAGGTGCTGTAGTAAACCTTCACTCGCAATATTCATACGGATAGCATTACGATGCACGTATTATTTGTACATTTGCAGTTATCTGTCCATGTTAAATTTATATGAAGCATGACACCACAACAGCGCTTGCTTTAGTTTTAAATTGGTCTAACCTTAAAAGTAGAGTAAATAAATACGCCTAATTAGTTTATAATAATTTATTATTATTTCAGAGCTCCATTTTCATTATTTCGCGGGTGGAGGTTCCTCATACAAAAAGTAATACCACCAGACCTCTATATTTATTAAATTTCGCACAGAAACATTCAGCACTTTTACGTCACGGCGACTTCACGGATTTCAATGTATTTTCTTATTCGGTTCGTTCTGGCACCATAAAAGCTTTTAAAGCAATATAGGTACAGTCCTTGGCTGTTACGTTTCTACTTTAGACTAAATTTGAATAGTTTCGCCTGGTACTTTCCTCCGTCCTCTTCAAAAACAACCGAGACGGGTCTTCTGCATCCGACACTTTCGACTTGCCAGCGAATTTGACACGCCAGATTAACTGCTAATAGCCAGTGTAGCTCACTTAGCGGAGCGATGTATTCTGCAGCATCGCTAGTAGGTTTGGTCACCGGCATGGGATGATTTTTTTTAGAACGCAGCCCTTAGGCGCCTGTTTCTGCAGTGAGCGTTGGAGTCGGCGTAACCGATGAACGAGCACAGCGAAGGATGAGAGAGCTAACGCACAGCTCAGCGGGGGATGAACAACGCGAGGAGGAAATCGGAAGGGAAGGGTATGGCGAAAGCGCGAGAATAAAAGCTTAGTGCGACAACGATGGCTACGAGATGGCGCCAGGATAGCGCGAGTCGTCTGGGAGGGTCTGTCAGCGGCGGCTCCTGCGAATCCCGCCCACGCGTCACCCACGCGCTGCCTCTCGCGATCTCCACATTAGTTAGGCAGTCGCACCGCACTTCACTCCCTTTGCAACGTGCCGCACGAGACAGATTACCCGCGCCAGCTTATATACGAAGAAATGAAAAGACGCAAAGAGCTGCGCTGAAATTTAGCAATATGGAGTATCGTAATCGTCGGTGAAGTTGTTTCTTTTCTATGAGTATATCTGCTGAAGACAATCTGGTTTATTTATCATTATGATGAGCCCCATAATTAGGAAAACTCGGCTCTGAATTTGAAACCTGATATTATTTCGGACTACAGCCAATTTTTAACTGTTCTTGCGGTACTTTCTTGCAGCCGGTGCACACCTGACAAGGGGGAAACAAGCAGCTGCTTGTGGCTAGTGGTATACTTACGTATTTGTATCTTTCCTCAAGATAAGACATATTCATTATTTCTTCCGGATATCCAATCTTCACAGCCATTTTGTCTAGCTGAAAACAAAACAAAAGAAACAATGCGATGCCGCAAAGTAAGAGAACTCGGAAAGCTTTTTGTGGTAGCAGTTAAACCGACACACGAAGTGCATTCTTCGCGCCGCCGCCGCTGTTCGTATTGTCCAGGGATTGAGGCCGCCGGCGCGGCCCACTCGCGAAAGGTTAGAATGTCTCCAGGGACGTGCGGTGCGTTTTACTGCGAACACGGCGAGGCCGATTGAGCACACCGTCCCGTTACGCGCAAGTGGGTCAGCAGCTCAGTCAGGGCAGCGTTCTAGCTCGCGCAGCGGTAGTTTTCTGCGCGAACACGTTATCGTTCATGCCTAGCAGCTCCGTGCATACCTCGACGTGGTGCATATACTCCTGAGGTGCATATTTGCACTGGTCTGATTGAAGCAGACCGTAAACGTCACGCTAAAATTATCGAATTAATTCATTCTCAAGGCGCGTCGAGATTTCAGCTACCCTATAGCGAAGGAAGATGCCTGTAACGCCACTGTTGCAGTTGTCTCGTGCACTCTGTCGGCCCAACATGTTGCCTTCTCGTATTGTTAGGACACTACGAGGTCTTTCGTCGCCATCATCATCATCATCATCAGCCTGGTTACGCCCACTGCAGGACAAACGCCTCTCCCATACTTCTCCAACAACCCCGGTCATGTACTAATTGTGGCCATGTCATCCCTGCAAACTTCTTAATCTCATCCGCCTGCCTAGCTTTCTGCCGCCCCCTGCTACACTTCCCTTCCCTTGGAATCCAGTCAGTAACCCTTAATGACCATCGGTTATCTTCCCTCCTCATTACATGTCCTGCCCATGCCCCATTTCATTTTCTTGATTTCAACTAAGATGTCTTTAACTCGCGTTTGTTCCCTCACCCAATCTACCCTTTTCTTCTCCCTTAACGTTACACCTATCATTCTTCTTTCCATAGCTCGTTTCGTCGTCCTCAATTTAAGTAGAACCCTTTTCGTAAGCCTCCAGGTTTCTGCCCCGTAGGTGAGTACTGGTAAGACACAGCTATTATACACTTTTCTCTTGAGGGATATTATCAACCTGCTGTTCATTATCTTAGAATGCCTGCCAAAGGCACCCCAGCCCATTCTTATTCTTCAGATTATTTCGGTCCCATGATCCGGATCCGCCGTCACTACCTGCCCTAAGTAGATGTATTCCTTTACCACTTCTAGTGCTTCGCTACCTATTGTAAATTGCTGCTCTCTATTGTAAATTGCTAAACGCTGCTGTCGCTCTTATTTGGGGCAGAACTGACAATTCTTAAATTTCCGAGTCGAAATATTGCCGTTTCGTATCGATAAAGAAAAGGAGTAGAGGTTTTAAGTGGAGAGTTTTCGCGTCATTCCAAAGCTAACCAGACGTGGGAGGAAGGGTAAGTATTAGGTAAAGTGCTTTTCGTAGTTGGTCTCGCGCATGAGGTCGCAGTTGTCAGCGATAAGGGGGTTAGAAGGTTCATAGAGACACAAGCGGTGCGTTTGGGGGGCGAGAACCCCGAAACCATGTGGACGCTCAATCGACTCTGCAATGTAGTCGGGGCAACATTTCGCCTTCCAGGTGGCGGGTTCGAATCCCAGCCGTGGCGGCCTCATTTAGATGGAGGCGAAATGTAAAAAAAGCCCGTGGCCCGTACATTGGGGAGTTAAACATCCCTAGGTCGTCAACATTAATCCAAACTCGCCCCACTATGGCGCGCCACATAATCCATTAATCGTTTTGGCACGTAAAACTCTAGAATTTATTCATTCGTTTTGTCTTCCGCTCCCGAAGACACCGTGCGGTGTGTGCGTGCGCACACAGCAGCATTTTAGCGGATCAGCTGTGGGCATGCCACAGCGTTGTGCACACTGCAGAATCAGAGCGAAACGAACAATACGCGTCGCGCCGAGAGTTTTCGTTCGGTTTCATCTAATGCACACCCATCACCGAGCACAGACAGCGAGCGTAATCGACTCGAACCTCCGGGAGATGGCGTCAGCATCGTTTGCTTACGCCCCCCGTCATGGGCGCTGAGGAAGCTGTCATCACCCCAGCCATCATTTGCCACTCCAACTGCATTTAACCCAACATCTCGGACTCGCAGGCTGCCTGCAACAACTTACGGGAGGTCGCATCAGTTTCCACCTCTCACCGAATGCTCCACTGCCATTCTTCTTCACTCGCCACGGAACTAGACTTAGTGTGGAATCCTGGCGATGAGTATCTCCGTGGCAACCAGCGTCCTCACACTGCTGCCCGAGCCCAAGCAATTATGACGCCGCCCGGAGAAGAATACCGTGGTCCCTAGCACGAGACTTTACCTTCACCGTACAGCACACTTCTTCAGCACTGTTGTATGTTCCGTCGGCAACACCTCCTTCATACAATTGTCGTGAAAAGGATGAATCTGTTGTCTGACAGCAACTTCCGCCTCGATATGTTTTTGCATCTAACTCTTTATCATGCTGTTCACCTCAGATGTCCAACTTGCGGTGAGTATGCGTCACTGTACCATTCTACCTAGACAGGTCCGCGCACACCTAACATCTCCCCCATTTCCAACACCACGCATAAACAATGGGAGGCTGTGTTTTCCAGTTTGGACCTGTGTGACCAGATACAAGTGATCTGGCGTGCCCACAGGCAGCCAAGTCCGCAGGGGTTTCGAACTGGGACCCCCTTACCCTGCTCGCGCAAGCCGGAAGAGAGAAGGTGACTGCAGCAAGCGTTATGTTTCTAAAAAACAACTATCTGTTGTCAAAACTAGAAACCAGAAACGCCACCCCACTTGCTAGATGTTTTACAATATTTTTTAGCAAATACTGACGCTATTTCTATCTGAAATATTAACGGGACACACGGATTCCGAGAAGGAAGTTTCCGGAAGCATAACATTCAAACCATCCTTCCAACCCATCTCGGTGCTTCTAGAATTTTTCTTGTCGTCATCTGGCTCTCCTAATCAGCAGTTTACAGGTCATGATAAGCAGTCGACCACAGAGTAATCATCTCTAGCCCACGGTAATTGCTATTGAAAACGATCTAATCATCGCATTCTTCAGGTTCTAAACTTTTGACATAAATAAGGTGATATGAATTATAGAGCAAATGTGCATGTTCGTTATTGTAGTTGAGATAATTGGATAGAAATGGATTTGGCAAAGCCATCTTATTCGTCGAGCAGATAACCAATTGTCTATTGCAACCACTTAACGCGTTTACGGAAAGTGAAAGGCAGTCGGAGACACCAGCAGGTTAGATGACTTGAAGAAATAAAATTTTGCTGCATGTAATCACCTGACGAAAGAAAGGGACAGTTTAAAAGCTCTGGGAGCCTCAGGGGCCTTCATCCTGCAGTGGGCACAGATTAGGTTCACCATGACGATGAATGAGACTGTATGTTATTGAATGTTCTGTCTCTGGCATCTTTAAACTCCGTAGAATGGCCACAGAAGAAAAATGAAGTTCATGTGACCAATAACGTAATATACACTGAGAACATGCACTGCTTTCTTTTTTCTTTCGTAAATAAGGTTAAGTAGTATCAAAGCATGAATTAGACGACACATTCCTCGTTGGTGTTTTGTTTTCATACCTTTTCTTTTGCGGCTGATTTAGTGACCTCATCCATCCATTTGTTGTTTTCAAGTTCTTTCCGAAAGACGTCTTTAATTTTGTCAACATACACCAGCATCTGAAAAAGTGAGACTTAGTGCACGGTCAAGCGATAGAGCTTAAGTGTAATAGGGAGGTAGAGCAGTTACTTTTCAATGTGGATATTATAGTATCGAAAACAATAGAGAGTATATAGAGAGTATATTAATCATCTCTTTTACCAAAATTTGCCCTACAAACGCAGCATTCTTCAAATGTTAAGTCGTGCTTCGTGTAGTAATGTTGCCGCATATTAGAATTCTCTTTTTCTACTCTGAGGAGTTTGAATCTTTCTGTTCGTAGCCTATGTGCGAATTCCCATTTCCTCCCTTTCTTGTCTTTGCTTTGACATAGAGCATGATGTACGGTGCGGCAAACTGACGGTGTAACTGGCACTTCCCTGACGCATGCCAATTGACACATCTTCCCATCCTGTGTTCCACTTCGTGCTGCCTGCTTCATGAAAGTTAATTCACCTCGATGCAGAGAGAAAGAGAAGGCAAGGGGAGAAAAGACAGGGAGGTCAGCCAGATGATCTTCCGGTTTGCTACCCTACAATTGCGGATGCATGTTCTTCACTACACCATGCACCATAGCACGCACCGCAACCTCTGCCTCGTGAGACAATGCTGCACTCTTACATTCGCACTTTCTCAATGCCCTGGTGACACTGTTCTTACCGTATCGCTGTTTCTGTGCTGTTCTTCGTGTATTCAAATCAACGTCACATAATTTAGATTATTGCGTTCATGAAAGAATGATGGTTTTCCGAAATGGATGGCTACGAAGCGACTTCATTAAGGCTGTAGGAACGTAGCAAATAAGTTATTTCATAAAGTGTGCATGAAGAGGTGTAACAATACTTACGTTACACTTATATACCAGGCGCTCACGCGATGAATGGCAAGATTGTTTTTGATTGCCGGTGAGAGAAAACACAATTCTAGTCATAGAACTAGATTGCATGAATAGGTAGACGTTACTTACACGAGAAATCTCAATGCATAATGGAATAATTTATTATATGTAGACGGTGAGACTGCAAGGCATATTTGCTTTGAAAGACTTCTCAGGATGACATCAGTTTCGCGCAATGCGCGATCGAATTTGCGGTAAGTATGTACTGCTTTCCGTAAATGTTTTTAATCAAAAAACGATTTGATGCATTGAATCCCAATACGCTATAACAATAGTTTATAACGTCGCGCAACTTAATATCACTATATAATGAAGGCGTGCTAATGTAAACTTTTTCGAATACGAATAAGTATCGAACATCAAATCGAATATCCCATAAGCAAACGCAGACGCATATATTTACAAGAAGAATAATTATTTCGGTATATTTAGATACCACGCTTGTACTAACAAGTGTAATGAAGGCCGCTAAGTGATGGGGACAAAAGCTGAGTTTTAAACTCAAGGGGTTATATTGTCCTTAAGAGAACTACACGAATAGCTTCGCAGCTCGCTTGTAGCCTGGTTGAAAACAAGTTTTCCAAGATTGTGTGGCTGCTGCATGACCAGTGATCCAAAACAATAAAGGAATGGACGCCGAAAAACTATTAGAAGTTGTAGAATACAAAAGAAAAAAAATACTGGGAAATCAGGTGACCCATTTGTGTGCGGAACATAAGTAAAATTACCTATTGTAAGGAATACATTACAGTTTATTGCGCAATGGATGAATCTGCTACATGAAGAGGCTGCCAAAAACACTAAGTCACAGATATAGCACTAGAAATCACAGGTTGTCATGTTGGCTTCTGCCTCTAAACCGAAAAAGAAAGCTTGCATTACCCATTTTAGTTTTGCATTTCTACGATTCTACGAATGCTTTTGTTGCTTCCCAAGCTCTGATAACTTGCGATAATTTGTTTATCATATATATATATATATATATATATATATATATATATATATATATATATATATATACAGACAAAGAACAGTAACAACGACTTTAATAATAGGCCCTTCGATGTCCCAAAATATCGAATCTTTCCTTTTCGAATGCGAATATGAATAGTTCGCCCGTGAAATTCGGTTCGCATGCAAAACGTCATGTATTCGTGCTCTCTTAATATATATATATATATATATCTATATATATATATATATATATACAGACATGTAATCTGATTCACTAACACCTTATTATGCTTGAACGGACACGTTTAAATTTTCTTTTTTTCCCAGAACAGTATCAGACTGGAACGACAGTTTACAGACACACTGTGACTAAAAGTTGTATAAATTTATATTTACTTGTTCCTAATTTGTTCTCTTTTGTTTGTATGCATTCTATTGCCCCTGTGCTTGGACCGAAAGGTCTGCAGTATGTACTAAATAAATAAATAAATATATTATTAAATTTCACCGGGAAGTGCACCAGAGCGGTCCGCCTGCGTGCGGCTTATTTCTGAATAGTAAGGACGCGCAGAATAAGAAAGCATCAAAGGCGGTGATATACAGCCACGCCACCTAATAAATATCTAAATTTTTTGAAAGTTTTTCCTAATAAATTATGATGGTTGCTCAGGGATCATACATTTATTTTTTTCGCGTAATGAATACAATTTTGGTTTGTTTTCATTGCTTCTTTCTCTCATCAATCTACTATCTAAAGCTGCAGGCTTCCTGACCTATTTATGAAAAAAAAAAAGGTTTTATACCTTTACCCACCGTCGCAACGGCATTGGACACTCCTTTGACTGTGATAACGTTTTCTTTCGCTTCTATCCAGCCTCGGCAGAGCCTTATTAGATGTTCTGTTAGGTTGCCTGCCGCTGCGAGACGCGACCACGAAAGCTTTATACATCGAATTATTACCGCTGCCTCCATAAAGACACCCAGACTTGCTGTTAAGTTGGCGCCACAATGAATACTCATATTTGCTCGTCTGTTGGCGGCACTCGGTGTGTTCGTGCTCGCATTGATTGGTCTAACGTGTACCGTAGAGTACCACAGGTAAGATTATAACATAACCAGGATATATAGCCCGCACGAGAACGTTCAAAAAATGTCGTTCAGTGAGGTTGTGACCTCCGCTTTCTCAATAACGTCAGCATAGCTCCCTCTTAGCATGCCAGTGAAAAGTTGGTAACAGAAACTGGCCCAGTCACCATTCAAACGCCACGCGAGTTTAGTTTGGCTGACGTCGTCTTACCTCTTGTTTAGCTTCGGCGCTAAACTTCTTTCGCGCGTAAATGTTGCCCATAGCGTCGCGCATAGCACCAGTTAAAAAACTCATACACTTTGACCACCTGGCCATTTCAGCCTGAACCCCCCAAGCCACTTTCCTCAGCTGGAACGAAGCGTTGTGGTAGTCTTTTGAAAGGTCTGTTGCCCAGCCGAGCACAACGCGGAGGCCGGCGTAGTTGAATAATGTCTTTCTGAAAACGCAGAAGAAATATGCATTACTTCCTGCACTGTGTTCTTAGTGAGTCAATCCTGCAATGTCTAAACACAGTTCTACATCAATGAAAAGTAAAATAACTGGTTCACCTTCTATGTATGGACATTTAGAGTTACGTTTGGGCAAAAATACAATATGAAATGTAAATTGATTGAGAACTTCATTAGCACTATAATTAATTAGAAATTGGTTTGCTAAAAACGTCGCTCCAGCGTATCAGAAATGTCACTGCAGGGTCAGAGTTGTGTATTCTGTGCCTAAATCACGGTTTTCAGGTGTCATATGTGACGTAGCAACAAGGGTACTTTAGGCATTACAAGAATAAGCTTCACTAACTAGTCACCTCAGAGACCGAGTGCGCTCATTAGGCTGAGGTTCAGTAAAGTGTGGAGATCATTACAAATAAAGGATAGCAAATATATTCGCATAACATCAGACTCATCTACCGACGCGTTCAGTTTACAAGAACTGTTTGTTCTGACACTGTCAAATCTGCATATATGTATCGATATTATCGCACTGACATTGCCTTGCTTTTTCACGGTTTCGGCTTTTTGCCAAAGTATTCAGTTATCGATCTTAGAGCGCATCTCTTAGCCACCCGTTTATGCGGCGAGCGTCGACGTCGGCGTAGCCAAGCGAACGAGCCCAGCGAAAGATGAAAGCGAACGCGGAATACAGCGGGAGATAAAATATGCGAGGAGGAAAGCGGAGAGGAGGGCTCAGCTGAACCATGAGGCGGAAAGCGGGGGAGGGTATGGCAAAAGCGTGAGAAGAAAAAAGGTAGTGCAGTGACGATGGCTACGTGATGGCGCCAGAGTAGCGCGCATCGCCTGGAAGGTCTGTCGGCGTCGCCTGCTGTTAATGACACCCGCGCGTCACCCGCGCGTCACCCGCGCGCTGCCTCTCGCCATCCATAGAGAAGCGAGGCAGTCGCTTCACATTTCGCTCTAAATTCCACGTGCCGCACGAGGCATATTGTCCGCGCCAGCCAATGTTTCACGAAATGAAAACACATATAGAGCTGCGCTCAAATTTCGCATTAGGAAGTATCGTCGGTGAATTTTTTTTCCTGGACAAATAGCAAAATATTTCGCTTTGTCGCAGATTTTCTAGCGAGAAGCTATTAGGTAATCATGTTTTGGTGTTCTTCGGGCCAAAACCACGATTGTGATAGGAAGTGCGCGGTGGTGTTGGACTCAAAATTTTTTTTTCCCATCTGGGTTTGTGTAGTGTTTACACAATGTACGGTACACGAAGTACTTGTATGTGGCACCAACGGAACTCAGTCCACGAATCCACGGGCGCGTGCTCAGTAGCGCGATTCCATCGCCACTAAGACACCGCGGCCAGTGTGAAAGAACCTTGTCCAATAAAGTTCTACGTGCGTCGCGAATGCTGTTCTAGAGTACATTCTCGAAAGTAGGCGTGCACGGACAACTATTCTGGAATGTGCTGTGGTATCTGCATACATAGCGGGCGGCTTTGACCAGTGGTATTAAATTTCCACCACTGTCGACTGTGTTCACCGCTATTGTTGCACTCTGAATGAAGCCTATATTGCGGGCCATAAGGTCGCCCAATGAATATTGGAGTTCTTAACAATACCCAGTCTTATAAATAAAATGCAGAGCGTGCATTACAAGCCATCAGAAATTCTAGCTTCGATGCTCACTTACGCGTCAACAGCAGGCAAAAGGTCATTCGTTCTGTTGTAGTATTCTAGTGCATACAGCTCCAAGGTTTCATTTTTTCCGAGCGTGATGTTTGCTTTGGAAAATTTCTTGTTAAGTAAATCATGTAGAGGAATCTGAAAAGTACATTTATTTTCGGTATTCACACACGTTTTTTCTTGTGTATGTCCTCTCATAATCATTCTTTCTTTATAGACTAGCACTGGAAATATTTGGTGCTAACACAGCATTCAGCTACGCACATTGTATTGTGGCTAAGGCTGCAGCGTATCGTTAATGTTAGCCACTTCCATGAAAGGTCTTTAATATCGGAAGCCCTCGACGATTATTTTCCTGGCAAGGAGAGAACGAGACTGGATGGATTTCTTACACTGACGGGACTAATGAAACATGCTTTATGCAGCATCAAAACAGCAAGTTGAGCCAGTTGGGTGGAATTCATAGTAAGGTTTGTTACAGCGCGACACAAGACAAGGACAAAAGAAGGTATAAAACGACGATACGGCGCTGACTCTCAACTGATATTTTATTGAAGACGTGTCGAACGTGCGTGTAGGTGCCATTTGATAACCATGACATGCGCGAGATGCAGAGATGCATCGAGGCAACTGTGACAAACTGACGAATAATCAAAACTGACATAGGTAACGCCGTTCCTTGTCATGAAGAGTGGTAGACGGTTCACTGATACACGCTTTGTCGCTAATCTTTATATTGTGAGCCTCGGTGATTTCCCTTGTCGATTGGCTTACATGTTTAAAAATGACACAAGCTTATTTTTTTAATTTGGGGTGACAACCGCACGACTTGCTATGCTCCGGGAGATGAAGTGGTTCAACCCCCTTGAAGAGATAGCTCATGCTCCCGATGTCGAACATTCACACATCGCTTGGTTTGTGCCCCGCACTCTCTACCACAAGATAATGAAATGACATACACAACCTGCTTAGCACAAGTGATGTGCCTGTTCACATGTTTGACAGTGCATTTTCTCTTCACTTGCTTATTCTTCAACAAATTATCAATTAACGGGGATAGGCGACCTAGCTTATGTTTCGAAGAAAAACGAACATCAATGTTGTACCTTGAACCAACGTTCTTAAGCCCATGAGCTAACTTGTGTACACGCGGTACAACTGCGTTTTTTCCTTTTTTCTTCTAATTTAGTTTTAATACCTTTGTCATTTATGCTCTTGACGCCGCGAACCGTACTTTCACTCACAGAAGAAATAATCGCTTCGGGGTAACCATCGTCCAGTAAACGATTTACCTGATCAAAAAAGCAGCCTTCGACGTATGAAAACACGACTTTTTTAATGCAGCATTTAGGATAGGCTTCGCTATAGCCCGCTTCACTACGTTAGAATGACCGGATTTATAGTTCAAAATGGGCTCAACCAACCTGGGATATCTTCAGCGCACATGATTTTTACCAAAAATTATTCTCGGGTCTAGCATGCAGTTGATGGTCCTTAGGGATTTCGAAATTAAAATCAAGGCCCGTGCCATTCTGCCTGAATAACGTTAAAATTTCATCAACACCCTCGGCGTAAATGTCACAGGGTAAAAAATATAACGAAATCATCAACATAGCGAAAAACAATATTGGAAAGTTTAGCAAGGTGGCCCTCTAATTGCCTATCAATATAACCTAGAAAAATGTCACTGATGATAGGAGCTACGCACGAGATTTCTGAATATCGATTTCTGTAAAACGACATCTGATCAGAACTCCTAAAAGACGCGCACGCGGGTATACCTTAATTACACCTCATAGGAACTGCTGTACTCACGTTCGGAAACTTGGCTTCGAGTTCGCCAATTGTTACCCTATGGTATATGTCAAATAAGTTTCGCCTTTGCTCCGGTGGCGTTGTCAACTTGAAATGAAATGAAAGAATTTGAAGTAAGCAAATGGAGACGTGTACACAAGTATACTTCAGAAGAATTTCACCGCTACATCGTGTTCTCAGCTACGCGCTTAAGCTCCCCGACCACTCCTATACTTAGCAAATTCAGATATGTGTCTAGGTCGAACAGGCTTTTTTGTCGATGCAAAGTGTTCCGTGGATGCAAAAGAACTCGCCAGAAAGCACGTGGTTCAACTGGAATGGCACTTCATCCTATTACTCTATGGTACAAAACTAAAGCACTCTTTACGGAATGCCGTCGCAGAAAAGAAATGAGTTTTGCGATTGGTTAACTATACTAACCCGATATTCCCATACCATTGTTTGCCTCAGAAGCGGCGAAGCGCGAGTTCTCATGAAAAGGGCTAACAGTTTATTAGCGACAGTAGCATGTACACAAAATTTAAACGTGCAAAGTGATATCAATTTGACAGAATGTAATTGCAAGTTGTACAAAATGCTTTTGTGAATTAATGTTTTGCTTTACGGAGCGCTTTGCTCTATCGCATTTAGGCCATGCAACGGCATAGAAGTTGTACAATCGTCCCTGGTGATAAATGGAATGCTCACATTGGCCAACTGCAGTTCCAGGAGCAGAACATCGCAGACGAGTCTTGTTAGCTCATAGTGTGTAATGTTCGGCTTCACGAATTTTATAGCTACTTCAATAAGGTTCTTGTATGCGTTGAGTATTGGCTTGTTCTCCTCAGTGTCCGGGTTTGTGAGCTGATTCCGTCCCAGCTTCATGAAGCTCACTTCATCCAACTGAAAAACCGGAGCACAAGGAGCATGATCGTAGTTCCAGGGAAATCTGGTCATATGATTACGCTGTAACGATGGTAAACAAATAAACACTCTCCAAAGTGTCGATTTACATGTGTGCTTGCATTCGAGAATTTAAAATCGCGAGTAAAAGCATGGCGACCAATGGTGCCGCACATTTTTCTTTTCTTCGCAGCGTGGACGTTCAGGCAGAAACTAAATGATAGTCGCATACAGGTGTTCGACTAGTGCAATGTAAACAAACCCTTGCATGTTGAGGAGATATGCTATAAGAAATGAATATTTATTTTTTGATCACGCAGTGGTCTACACGTTTGCTTTCAAGGTGCACAACCGTATTCACGTTACGTTCGCAGGTTAATCTCACGAACTTTTTCGCTGTAGAATTGGCAATACCATGCAAGATGTCGCCGCTAACACACCGTCGGTCGTTGCCTCACCCACCCGGCTTACCCCCTCTCCTCTTTAGAAGTACCCTATCTATATATTCTGAGCCAAGGAAACATAGGTCGCCTTACAAAGACAAGTCCACTTGTCGAAACGTTAGCTACCGGTTTTACCTTGTTCTCGCTTTGCTGATCGTAGATCGAACCACCATGACGCCATCACGACGACAATAAGACAGCGAATGTATGACGACTGTACAACGATGACGCAATGACGACGAAGGCATGACAACGGTATGAGTACAATTGGATGACGACGACTGTAACACAAAGGCTGTACGACAATGATGGCCTGACGAGAATCAGAAGACGAGGCTAGAGTGACGACAATGGAAGGAACACGACGTCATCACGATGAAGCTATGACAAGGAATGCATGGCGCCTGCAAGACGATATCATGATGATTGGCGTGACGACATCGGCATGACGAGAGTCATATGGCAAAGCACGAACACATACTTTGTGGCCCATGCTATTAACCAACTTGGGCAACTGGGTAGGCTGAAGGCGTGATTATGACGGCATGACGAGGGTCAAATTACCACGATAGCATCAAAACGACAATATGACAGTGAATCTATGACAACTTATGACGACGACGCAGTGACAACGATGGCATGACAACGACGGTATCACAAAGACTATGAAGACGATGGTGCGACGCACAATGCGTCGCAGAAGTCGTAGCTGGATAAAGCTGGAATGACCATGATAAAACGACCAGGATGGTACCACGACGACCATATGACAACAAATGCATGACGACGATGTCGTGACGATGGCAGCATGACGAGAGTCAGATAACAAATCTGGAATAATGACGATGCAACGACCCTGATAGCATCCGGACCACGAAGGAATTCGTAGTACCCTAAGCTATTAGACAACTTAGTGCTCTGGATCGGCGTAGAAAGCGTGACTACAGCGGCACGACGAAAGGCAAATCTCAGAGGAGGAATAACGACGACGGAAGCACAACCTGAAGACCTCGAACACATACCTAGATAGATAGATAGATAGATAGATAGATAGATAGATAGATAGATAGATAGATAGATAGATAGATAGATAGATAGATAGATAGATAGATAGATAGATAGATAGATAGATAGATAGATAGATAGATAGATAGATAGATATCAAACACCTGAAGTAGACAAATGAAGCTAGTCAAAATACAATGCACACATCCATAGAACCTTGATTTCTGGAGGGTATTCTACAAGAGTCCACCTAGTGGACATATCCATTTTGTCTGCTGCTGAAGTTCTGGCTGGCTGGGCTAGGGTACGCGTCAGAAGGACAGTGGCGCTCTCAGCCAACCAGCGCTTTAGCAGCAGACGAAATGGACATACCCACAAGGTGGGCACTTGCATTATAACCCCCACCCCCTAACTGCTAGTATCGGTAGCATTCTTTTTCCACTCAAAACAGGAAGAAAACATGTTCTTGGAGTGACGATTTCTTCTCGTCTTGCCTACCTGTATAATGTAAGAAGTGAGGTTCTGGACGTCTTGGCTTACGTAGATATCGAGGATGGGATCCAACCCGGTCAAGTTAAGCACCTCAGAGGCACTTTGGAACACCCAGTGTTTGTCAGTAGTTATGGGCCAATGCTGAAATCCAAAAGTTTTCAGTATGTCCTCAAGGATGTCAGGCCTGTCATTCTCTGTTGGTACAGCTATAAAGCAGAGACCACGATAAGAACATAATAGTTTAGGCAGCCAGAGAGTCATTATATCGTAAAGTAAGGAGATGGGCTAAGCAGCACAATATCAAAGACCAAATGTAACTGCTGCGCCCACATGGAAAAAGTGGCGGTATATCTCCAGAACTGCATTTAATACCTGTTCGAAAAAACTGCGTCGATGTATGCCGAAATAAAACACACACAATTTTCTTCATCAAGCTGCAGTGTTGCCATCATACGTACCCTTGCAAGCAGTGTAGACGGCGGCAATGTTCCTCATGACGGTGTCATTCGTGCCAACGGACGTAATGTTTTCCAAGGTGCCTGAAGAAGGAGCAAAGTAGTGATTTTAGAATGGCAGTACCACTTAAAAAATTATTCTTGCCACACATTTGATGGAGCCTGTTCATGTCCAAGTTAGTTCACAGCTCACCGCACACACACCAGGTAATGCTGTCTCAATCTATCCGGCTCGCTGATACAAGACGATTGTCCCTGTCAAACAAAGTTAGATATTTCGACCTGTATTTTTTATCCCGAGACCGATAGGTAAGCCTAGAGTGCAGATCGGCCGCTGAGTGGACGTTGTCAAGTAAAAACAAAGCTGCTCCGACGTAGCTCCCAGAAAAAGCATACTTTTCCCAAAAGCCATTGAAACCAACTCTGAAACTCTCAAAATGACTAATTTCAACCTTCTTTGTTTTAACATTACCTAATTGTTGCTGCTAATATTGTACATATCTGAGCACAATTGTATATTTAAACCTAGTTTAAGCGAATAAATGAAGTCTCAGATGCTACTAAGGAAGTCCACTGCCCTGTTTTCTTGGCTGTATTTTAGGGTATAAGTTAAGATGACAGATGAAGGGCTGGTTTGCTCGAAGTTGTAGTTTATACAGCACATGGAAACATCTTTTTGTCTTTTTTTAGTGGTGTGTGGGCATTTATGCAATTCCTTAATATCTAAATGCCATTTCTGAAGCTGCTGCTATTACGGCGGAATAATGGTTAAGCTCGTTTTTGCCCGGCCATCTCTTTTGATCGCTTCGGCGCTTAACAAGAGTGAGGGGACATCCAAGCAGACATGGAGCTCCCTGCAGTATAGCTGTGACATTCTGTCAGGCTTTGCTCGCTCTCGTCCAAACTTGCACGGGCTGCAAAGACAATTCTTGAGTAGTACTCTAGGTGCTGTGCCGGGCTTTTCGGAGGTGGTGTGGGAAATAGCTCTACTCGACTGCTAGAGCCCGGACTTTACGATTCACGTATTTCCTTACTGAACTCTTTGGTGCTTGCCAGTGCTTGACGTTTCTTTATCTTCTGATCTCATCCGCGGCATTATTTTAGTGGTTTACATGCAACACATCAATTTATTCGTGCAGCAGTATCAGCTTGTTGGTCAATTTTCTTAAGGCAACTTATAGTGCGAAAGTGTCGTTACATGGCAAGACGAAATCAGCACAAAGAGCCTCGTGTGTTTCCAACGTGTCTTCAAATGTTAACTTCGTTCTTGCTCTATGTTTCAATGTAATTCTCATTCATTGCCTTAGTAGTATGCTGGTCCTTTTGGAGCGAGCATATTTCACACACAGGAGTCTGAACTGCAGCACTATTGGTTCTGACGCAAAAAAAGACAGAGGCTCGCCTGATGACAAAGACTGAAGTAATGAACGGCGAGTGAACAAGAGCAGCCACAGGCCGGAGTCAGCCTTTCCACAAGCGGACTTACCCTGGTCGAAAGACCTCTTGCGGAAACGCTGGCTTCAGCCTGTGGCTTGCCTTGCTTGTTGAGTCTCGATTAACATTCTTAGTGTACTGATGATTCTGTGTTTAATTTTCGAAATACATTAGGTTGAGTTACGTCATACGCTCTTCGGCAAAACGCTACACGTCATCATCATCAAATCTGTGGCAGAGAGATTGACGTTTTGGGCACCCAAATAAATGATAGAATAATGAGATGCCTAATGGTACTCTTCTTCCGCAAAAATAGCGCAGAAAATTGTCGTTGTCAGTGTCGTCGCCGAGAACAGCGTGGTGTCAGCAGGTCAGAAAAAGACGTAATTGGTGCAATGTTTCGCTGAAGATGAAAGCAAAGAGCGCCGGCGGTAGCACTTCTGCTGTCTCATAGAACGCGAAGAAGATTATGCGTGCCACGAAACACGCGAAAGGACGACAAAAAGAAAAGGACGAAGCTAGGTCAATGTTGACGCACCCTTAAAAGAGTCGAAAGGAGCACTACGGGTGCTCCTCTTGCCCAGGCCTTGATTCGGCGGGAGACACCAGCGGCTTCGAACCAGTCTGGCTTGCTCCTCTACGTCTCGGGGCTTTTTGCCTTTTGAAGCCTTTTAAAGAATCAATTTTTATATAGCCGTGCATTGTAGCCAAGTTGGCTTGCTTGATATTCGCCTACAATTTTTCGGTCAAGTGGGTGCATATTAATGAACGTTAGTGCTTTTTGAATAAGCAGACGCATGTACGGGCCAAATAAGAATTACATTCAGCCGCAGCAACCTGACGATGTACAGAAGCTAACGCGAAATGCCATGACCTGAAATGCACGCGAACAATTCGAAGTAAGAATTGTTTTGACACCAGTAGTTGTTGAACAACCCTAGAAATGAGTGGATACTATTTTTCCGTGACACAACATGAATTCAACAGATAATATAGCTTTATATATTGGCATCATAACTGTTGAATGTCGTCTTCATACATGTTGGCTGTTTGTATTGTAGTGCATTTTATTGTAGCATTGTAGTGACTGAAAAAAATTGGGAGCCTTCATTCCCCTTGTTCACGTTTTGTAACACAGCACATCCTGACATTTCCGTGACATATCCTGCCAAATAATGTGACAGTAATAGATGGGACAGTAATGCTTGTATTTTGCATCTTCATTGCGATAGTGATTGACGTATGCCATAGAAGCGAGTTCCTGCCTTCGCTATTGCAGACACCTCTGCCGTGCTTGCCTAGTTGCGACCCCATCTGCATGAGGCCCCGTCGTGTGTTGGAAGTGCGAGGGCAACCATGTTCGTGCTACAGTGAGGACAAGACGTGACGGCTGTATGCACGCTGTATTGGCGTGCTCCAGCGCTCGAGATCTTGTTATTGGCCGCATTTCGAAGGCACCGCACAGTATGGTGAAGGTTTTGGCACTACGTAATATTGGCTTGGGAACAAGCAGGCGCACTCTCCGCTTCCAGCCCTCGCCACGATGCCACCGTTGTGACCTTGAGGCCTAAGTGTTCAGCGGGTGAAATCTGTTGATATGTTTTCTTGCAGTCAATGTTTTGTTTTTGTGATTCCAGACAGTTTTGGCGAATACTTAGGAAATGGACATCTATCTCGATACTTGATAAAAAAGCTGCCCTTTTGCGCTTCTAGACCGTCTTAGGGACTCGCAATATATATCAACAAGTAGGTCTCTATGAGAGAATCGGGAGTTGGTCACATGGTAGTTAAGGTAATGGTAGGGCCGTGCTTCCCGCCAACATAGCCGGAAATTAGCCACATGGCACTCTGTCGACTGCAGTATCACTAAAATCGGCCTACGTTGCATCTTGGTAAAAAAAAAAGGAAAGTGAATAAAAAAAAAAACTTGACATGAATGAAACAAGTAGAGGGTCACAAAAAATTGGATGCCAGGCAATGGAACAAGAAAAATGCAAATAATGCAAAAATATAGCACAAATATGCGTCATCTTTATTGACCCGCTTTTGTACATATAATTACATATGTATGTCGACCATAGTTTTTTTAGTGTCTACTTTATTTGACACTGCCTTTTTGGGCACATGACACGGTACACGTTTAGTCAGCCAACGTTTACTACGAGCTATACAGCCCGTAAAACTACGAGCCTTACTGTGTGAAATATATTTTGCCTGTCATGTTATTGCTCCCTTCTTCGGCTGAAGGGGCGGCTTTCATCTTCATTATACATGTATGTCCTTGATTATGTCCGTGTCCGCGGTTACCTTTGTTTCAATGCCAATTGCCCATACGATCTGTTTCAACCCATTTCAAAATTTTACTATTACTTATTACGGCAGGAATGATACTGATATAGTGAATTTTCATCAATTACACAGCAATACAATGCCAGCTGTATTGCAGACAAGCGACTGCAATTTTAAAGAAGATAACTTACTGTTCAATGTCTCCAGTAGTTCGTCATCGAGTATCTCGAAAATGCCGTAAGACGACGCACCGTCGGGCAGGCTGTGCTTACTAATCCATCCGCCGCAAGCGTAGGAGTAGAAATCGCTGCACGGATCCACGGAAGTATTCAGAGACTCGTTGATGAGCTTCGCTGAAATAAAACACAACGATAAAGTTTTTCTTTCTCCTGCCTCGTGAATATCCGATAAACTAGTCGCAGCTGGCGTGGACCTCCGTTTTACCCGAAACGACATAGAAGTGGCAGCGTGCCATTTTGACATGAATATAGAGCGCGTTCACCTTAATGCGAGACGCCATATAGCACCACATATCAGCTGTACACTAAATTTCTCAATGATGTCGCCTACGCCAAGCAAAGATCACCTTGATAAGAAAACATGAAATGCCAGCGCGCTATAACCACACAGTTGCCGTGACGTGTTCAACACTAACTTTAAAATGAGAATATTCAAGAGGTGGAATACATAGATATAGGCATTCTACATTTAGCAGGCATACACAATGCTTCCGCCCTGTTAGCGTGTACGGCGCAAAAATACCATTGCCCCTGTGGCCATTCTCGCCACCGCCACTGCAGCATGGTTACGCCGGAGGTTCTGCCGCATCCCCGCTTTGAGCGGCGAGACGTTGTAAAGTAGAATGTCTTGCACCCTGAAAGGTGCTTGTTACTTTCATGGCTATAAATATCTAAAGAGAAATGTTTGTCAACAAGAGCTAGAAATGTTAACTTCATGCACTATTTGTTTGGTCTGTCGCAGCTACCAGCTACTTTATACTTCCCACGAAAAAAAAAGCAATACAGAAATTTTATTGTTTGTCTCAGACAACGACTCAATTTAACGCCTGAAGCGTAAAGGTGTTAGCTATAGAAAAGAATAGCAGCGTTTTTTTTTTTTTTTTTGCTGTATTGTGTTTTGCTGAGGCTGCTCGTCGTAGTTTGTGGCCTCAGCATCATTCCTTCGAAACGGCGCCACATAAAGGCACGAACAATGAATGACATTAGGAAGACAAGCGCTTGTGTTCTTAATGCTGAGATGCCGTGCAATAGACGGTCTCGCAATAATAATAAAAATGTGAGGGCCTACTTTACACTTGCAGTTCCTTGGATATATAACCAGCTGTGAGCTGTGATTGGTCACCTCATCAAAGTAGCAGTCCCATACCGCTATTAACGGATATACTACATTGCATTGCGTGTCAGTCCCCTAAGAGGCGTCATTGAAGCAATGCTCTTCAGTTCATTACTCTTTCTATCTAGAGCCTGTGTTGCTTTCCTATTGAAGTTTGTGATGACTGACGTCAAGTCTTGGTCTTTCTTCATTAAGGTTTGTTCACATTTGTGAAAACACTGGTCGCAAAGCTTAAAAAGAAAGCTTTCAGAGGTTTTGAAATCTGCAAATTTTATTTGGGCCCGAAGTGTAGAAGCTGTAAAGGCCAAGTGCAGGGGTTTTGTGTGCTATCTTTAACAATGCTCTTATTTCATTATTTGTTTAGAATTGATAAGCTTTTGTATCCTTTTTTATATAGCACATTTTACCTTGCATGTTTGATCTTCCGTGCACTTGTTCTTCATTATTAACAATGTTTTCTTCATATTATCATTTACATAACTGTATCTGTCTAAACCTTGTTATATATTGCGAAGCCCCCCACCTAATGTCCTTTTCGTGCCGTTAAGCTATATTGAATTAATAGATAAATAAATAGTGTTCCGAAGGGTAAAAGAGATAATGAAGTAAATTGTATATGCAGTGAAGGCTGTCACGTTGCAGTGCTTGCGGGATTTTCTTGAAAAGTGCGGAACAACTTTCAGAAGTGTAGAGTGCCGTAGCAAGAGCACTTATATGCTTGAATTTTGGAAAGGAAGACGTAAAAATATAATTAATCAGCGCCATTGTTTCTTAGTCCCACCTTCTACATCTTGTAGGTAATTACGCATGACGCACAATTTTATACCCTCAGCAGAGTGTAAAACAGGGCGAGTTGGTTGACCTTGATGGTAAAACCAGCGCAAAAAAATAACAGCCAACACAAGACCTTACATATATTCAGATATTATTTGCAGATATATACCCGCATATTACTCGAGCAAAAAAATAACAAACAATAAATTGGTGGAGAGTGTCAGAGTGATGCCACACCCCAAATTTCACTTATGAGCCTTCACGTTTAGCTTGGCGGAATTCTACTAGCGCTGCAAAATATGCGCCGAAGCCGCAAGAAGTGAGAATAAAGTTTATCACACTGAGCTTTCTCCTCAAATTATTCTTGCATTTTGCGTTAGTCAAGCAACTGTGCGCTATCGTGACTGGCATACGAATTTGACCAGCTGAACTACCATGGAATAAATATAGCAAACATTATTCAGTGCCCTGCCATAGAAACAGAGAGGAAAAAGTATTTTCCTTCTGCATATTGCGTAAATATATCTCTTCACCCTGCATTTTTTCTTAGCGATAAACCATTTTTCAATCTGCAAATAGTCTTAGATTTCTTAGCCGAAACCGACACCCTGAAAATAATTTGGGCCCGTAATTTTTAGCACGTGACCAGCAGCCCTTGTATTCAAGGGCTCTCTTGAATCTCTAGTGTCACTGTTGCGTTTGCTGCATCATATTTTTACTGAAACCCAATTGATAGCCCACGCCACTAACTAATCAGTGTCATTATTTTAGTACCTATACGTTTCACGTCGTTTACAGCGAGTTCTTTAGGCCCTTTTACAGCCATGTCACATCTACCATGATGAAATCATTGTCCATACCATCTGCAATACATTGTTAACGTTACCATGCCCCATAAAACATCACACATCATTATCATCATTTATGGTACATTACCTACAAAGAGTAGTAAATGTTCAATAATCTTAGCATATTTATTAGAGTGATATTGGGGTACTTGTTATTTTGTTTTCATTTACGGACGCTTCACCTTTAAAAATTTCTTCTATGATTTGTTTTAACCAAACATCGCACCTCTATAAATATCACCTCTCAACAGCTCAGCCTCTAGGGTAGTTGGCATTGTGTACATTTCAGGCTCCGATTTTTTCGGTAGCTCTACACTGATCATATGTCCAATAAAATATAAAATAGAAAGAAACACTATAACAAGCCGAAAGTAGCTTACCTCTTTCTATGCACGCTTTGGTGTCACAGACGGTGTATTTTTCTGAAAAGTTGGGCGTGCTCTTTTAGGTACACAATAAATAACGATACGTTTCAAAAAGTTTCGCAATGATGATGAAGCGACGTCTGTGGTTTAACACTTTGTGTGCGCATTTCTGTAAAACATGTCCATGTGAAATATTGCAGGTGAGCACAAGAAGAAATTGATTTTCGTTACAAAGGTGAAAGTAGAGGGACTTCGAACTGAGATTTAGTGATTGATAGATGCAAGTTAGAGGCAGTTATTGTTGTCGACGCATGATAAGCTATTATTACATAATCGCAAAGCCACATAGCGCACCCATCAGTTTTTCGACAGACACATCAAACCTAGCTTTCCGCCTTTCTTTATTTGGATGTTAGTTAACGGTATGCAAACTAGAAATATGTTACTTTGTTTTAAAAAAGACCATAGAGGTCTTCTGATGACAGTAAACGCATATTTTTCTGCAATAAAGCATTTCTTTTTACAATAAAATGCGTCGTTTGTACTAACCGTACGTTAGGTTCTGGCATTTCTGTCGGAAACGACGAAACACTGCCATGTTTTGCCGGGGATAGCTAAACATACTAACCATACCACTGATATTACTTATGGCACCTTTGCAAGAATATAAAATCCATACAGTCATATTACAAGTTCATATGGTAAATTTACTTCACTTAACAAGAGTTGGCTTTCACCAACGTCCTTGAACTTACAAAAGAACCTGGACAATTTCCCTCAAGTAAACAGCCTGCAAACGCGAGCTCTTAGCCTCCTACGCTAATGTATAACTGGGAATTGTTATAGCTGGAAGGAAATGAAAAAAAAAAAAAAAACTCCCCATTGCCGTCAAGCTTACACAGCCATCTGCGAAGAACAGCACGGGGCGCACATAGAAGAGATTTGTCGCATCATGCTTACTGAATGTATTGATTTAAAACGCTTGATTGGGAATTTGTGGTTTCGTGCTTTTCATTTCTAAATATTGTAGTCATGTCTCATTTCGTTGGTACATGTGGCTTTCTGCATCATTGTTGCTGCGAGAAGTCTTTTCTCGTATGTAGTGGCAGATGTAGAATCTCGTACTTGATTATAGAATCAGTAAGTGAGAAGTTCGAACAAGCGAGAGACCAAGCCCATTCTTAAAGGCTATACGAAAAGTTCAGATAACTTGCACACTGCGCGCGAAACTGGGTGTACTATGGATTCCCGGCGCTAGATGTGGAGAGAAGTGTGCCTTGTGCATCAGTTTTTTGGCGACCGCGCTAGTGAGAGGGCGCGTTGTTTTTGTTCAGTGTAATTTGGCCGGGTTGTGTTCCGGTGATACAGCACATTTGTTTTCAACTGACATGAGATGATGCAAACAATCTGCATCAAGTTTTTCTCAGCCCTAAATCAATTGCTACAGGAGGCTATTGCATATGCTACAGCTAGGACGGTTTCCGAGGTAACGCCTTAGTCAAAGCAAGAAGTTCTTGTGGCACGAAAGCGTTAGAGAGTCGGAACGTCTGTCGGCTATGACAAGCATTCCGGACTACCATCAACAAGCATGACGCTGGCAACTATAGCACTAGTTTGCGAGATGCCTGTGATACTGTAGGACTGCCATACGGATTAGTTAAGCGTGTTTTACCGCACGTCTTGAACATGACACGCGTTTCTACCAAATTTGGGCCAAGAGTGTTCTACAAGCAATAGGAATTCTGTGCTGTTTCTGTTTTTACAGAACTCGGACAAGAAGTCAGCGATGACCCTCGTTTCGTTTTCAATATAATCGGTGGCATACGTGCTTCCGTTTTGATTGTGAAAAAAAGCAGCAGCCTTCACAGTAGAAGTCGCCCAATTCCTCGCGACCAAGATAGTTGCGCCAACTTCGCAGCCATGTCGAGTCCATGCAGATTTTTCTCTTCAACGCTCATGAGATTGTTCACAAGCAACGTAAAAATTTTGAAGTGCCTAGATAATTTAGCGGAAACGTCAAGACGAGTGGAAGGAGCAAATGGCTTCTCCCCAATGACAATGCGCCGCTCACACATCCATCGTTGGCCGACAGTTCCTTACATCGAAAAACGTAACACTGCTTCCGCGCCCGCCCGAATCGTGTGGCCTGGCCCCCTGTAACGTTTTGTTCTTCCTAAAAGTGAAATTGAGGCTGAACTAAGGGCGTCAATTATTCACAATTGAAGAGACCAAGTGGGAATCGATGGAGGTTCACGTGCGGGCTTTCCACGGATGCACGGGATTATGGGAAAAACGCTGACGTCCCTGTATACATGCTCCAGGTGCCTACTTCGGAAGCTGCAATGTAAATTAGGAATTATAATGAGCATTACGTTTCTTTTACTATCTGATTTCCGGAACGATTGACAGCACCCTGTATGTTTGTACTGTATATGTCTGCGGCGAATTTTGTTGCAAGGGGCAAGCGTTATCGCACAAGACATACTGTGTCACTTAGTTCAAGCTTGGTGTAGGAAATGGAAGCTTTGATAATGAACTTGCCTTTCTCCTGCTTGACTTTGAATGGCTTTGCCGCTACCATGTGAATTAGCGTAAATAAGATGAGTGCTGCGATGTCCTTCATTACGCTAACGCTTCTCTTGAAATAGAAGCAAGCCTTTTTTTTTTTCTGAAAAAGAAAATCTGTTTTAAGAGCGTGTTTGCTGAGACATGCATAAAAACGTATAAAATACTCCTTAAGTTACTAATTAGTTGATAGAGTACCATACTCATAATATGCACTACTATAGCTGCATTGTCATTTCCGGATATTAGTGTAGCATTCGTGGTGTAGACGTAAGCGCTTTTAAGACTGGTAATCTAAGCTCTACAGAATCCGAATATCCTGATTTCTTATAATGCACAAATGCGCTGAAGCGCCATCGTCAAACATCACTGGAAGCCATCAATTGCAGGTCGCAGACTGGAAACTGGAACATCTTATGGACTGAGTTTTGTCGTGTAAGAATGTCATATGTTTAGTCTCTTTACTTGAGAACCAAACTATATATGTTATATTCTCGCCTCTGTTTATTTAAAACAGCGTATTATTCAGTGGACACAAGCAGGCTCGCGCCGTGTGATTTCTTTTACCCCTTGGTGATAGGCAGGAATGTGTACCATAGCTTGACGAATATCAAAACTATTACAGACGCAGACAACCAATACGAATACGAAAATTTAACAGCGATATAAGAGATATACCGTGATCCCGTGAAATTATGACAATTTTAAAACATCTTGCGCTTACTTCTGTGCTGCTTTCACCCCGATTTCGCTACAATATCAGATGGTTAATTCCACATTATTGAATAAAGCAGTTGGCGTCCTTGTTTGCCATCTTGAAGGGCGAGCTTTAATTCAGAATTTGCTATTAAGCGCACGGGAACCAAGAACTTGTTTTTTTCGGCAACCAGTGCACCAGCTTGGATGAGTCTTGTATATAAAAAAAATTAAAAGCGGGTGCAGAAGCAGACTTTTCTATTCTGGCCAGCAATCTGTTTACAAAATTGTTGAATAAAGCGAAATATTAAACAGACATTTATTGTAAAGTTTACAACTCCGTAACACAGAAATGTATCATAACGACACCACAGTTCTGCAAGCTGCACTTATAGATACTTCTAAGGCGGACAAAATTCATTGCCTGTACGCCGATGAAGAGCTCAGAAATTAGCTATATGGCTTTACAGCTGTCGTATGCTTGTTACGTTCATTACGACATTTTTTCAGAAGTCGTTATCACAACTTAGTGGTATATTTCAGAGAAGTGCATGATACATATTGTTTTCCATTTTAAAAATCTCTTATAGGTTCTGTTTACAAAATTATCACGCTTTTTTGTTTGTAGGTTTGCAAGCTCAACGCTTTATAAGAAAATTTAGAGGTTTAACGCTAGAACGCATCACAAATGACCTACATAAAGAAAACGGCTACTAACAGTCAGTAGACTGCCTATTTTCTCATTACCCGCAACAGACCTCAAGAAGTATATTGCAATGGAATACAAAGAACATGATTTATTTTTCCTTTGTATTTATACCCGCGTTTCTGAGGTAAAGTTCATTTTTTGTTAACGATCCGAAATAGCGAGTGCTATCTTGTTGCAAAATGTGACTGATAACATAGGCAAGAGCAAGCTCGCAATATTCAATTGTATTTTTCATATTTAAAAAAAAGCAAACTAAGAAGAAAACTCGCCTTATTGGTAGCACAGTGAGGCTGCAAACATCACCTGGGAGTATTCAACGTCCAAAAATACGCACTCGTCGTGCGTGGTTCTTAGGATGAAAGCGTACGCGATTACCGCTTTGACACGGGTTTTTGTAAGGTAGCACATAAGGAAGGTGAGGGAGGAATGAGAGGAAGCGTAGCACATCCTGATTGGTCTAGGTGATTCAAACATTTCTTCGCGTGTTTTGACCTGACCTTGGCATTATCTGACGTTGAAATGAGTCTTCATTATTCGTGATACACTCGAGCGCTCTCTTGTAAAAGCATAGCGAGCATTAAAGGCGACGCTGCATTCGTATAAATCAAGCCTAAATGTTGACACGACAGACATAATGCGCGATGGAACTCGCTTCTTTCGTTATTTTCCCATTTAGCTTAGTCTGTAAAGTTTACGGTAAGCGATAGCTGCGACGAGATGCGTCAAAGGTCGCACATAGTTTTTTCAGTTGTTTACTTGGTTCGAATCCCTAAATTCCGGCACACAGCGGTGACTTAGCGTCACCTTAAATGATGCCATTAACATTAGCCACCTTTTATCTCGTCGCAGTCGATACATCACTTATAACCTGAGACAGGTACGCACAGCGCGAGAAGGTCTCCCTCGAAACAGTGGTATTTTCTATCTAGCATATCTTGTCGTCACCACAAGTTAGTAATTTCAAAGCTTGCTTTTTCCTTCCGAGTAGCGCGTAAAGTATGCCAGCCAGCACACTGAAGCATTTCTTCGGGCTCCGCTCTTTAGCGCAAAGATTTCCCACACTGCCGCTAACAGCAAATCAAAATTATTGTGCCCTACTACCGCTGCGATATTCATATGTAAATGTCTTGATAACTTTTTATGATGATGCCAACACATAAGAACATAAACTACGAGAGTTCAAGATGATACTGGGCATTTTATTATGCAATAAAACCAATTAAAATATGCTTTTATTACACATGCCTACTTCTACATCAGGGTTGTGTATGCTAGGAGGCGTACCAAACGTGCGCAGTATACAACAATGATCAGTTGAATAACTAGCAAAAAGATTCAATAACTACGTGTCAGCCACAGCGTTTCGACAACATATTGATGTTAGAAAAAGAAAACCTGCCATTCACTAAGGAGCGTCGGCGTCTAGAAAACGACATGGCTAAATAAAGTGGAGACTGTGCCTTAGTGGGTGCCCAGTACAACGTGCCATATATATGCACGGAGTTCCAAAAAACAAAAAGGTGGAATGGGCTTTTGATGTGGTGACGCGTATAATCTCTACATTGTGGTATTGAGCTGAGGAAACTACATTCAATGAATAGCAATGATTGCCTGAATTCCTCGGCTGTGTCTAGGAAAGATGTAAACAGACGTCGCAGAAATGCCGAAGTAGCACTTGATGTTTGTGAATGAACTATAATGTGTGCACAGCGCAGACAATCAATAGCACAGCCAACAGAGTAAAAAAAAGAACAATCTAGACACATAACAGAGACCATAAGGTGTACCACTTGTGCTTTGGCATCTCTTTCGCCAAACTGTAACATGACAAGTTCTCAAATTTTATAGCGAAGCTTTTACGAGTGCCTACGTGACTGCCTCCGTGTGGTGGTGAAGGCCGAAGTACGGCAACGCAACCTGCGTCGCAGTCCCGAGTGTTTTAAATTGCAACGTAATTATCAATGAATATAAAATAAAGGTTACCTTGCATGTACCTTGCTCAGACGTAGACAACTCCATTGCGCAAATTTTATTTTAGTCAGAAATTTGTATTTTTTCTTCATACCCTGACTGTACTGTACTGGTTACTGAACTCTGACGAAGGCTGGTCCGCCAGCCGAAAACGTTAAGTAAGTACGTTTTCCAAAGCATTCGTCGTCTCTTTCCTGCACATATATATACACACGCCGTCAAGCGCACCATTCCTTTAGTAAATAAGAATTTATTTTGTTGTTTCTTTTTCCATTCTACGCTATTAGTTTCGTTCCAGAGCTTCGCCCGTTTTCATAGAAGGAATTCGGCCGTTAAGGGCACGCGATCTCGCGCAATCGAATTGTGCGGCGCGTGTATCGTCTAAGGCCAATTATAGGTCTGTGAGACGCAAGTACGGCCGCGTGACAGCTTCATGGCGCCTGCAGGTCTAGATGCTCTGGTCGGTTGTGGCGCTGTGTGACGTTTTCCCACTAATAATGGCTCGGATCACAGCTGCTGTCGAGTCGCCATATTTCTCCGCTGCTATTCCTGACCTTCACTCTTCCTGACCTGGTTGGTTCCGTGACGAAGTTTGTATGGGATCAGCCACACGCAAGCGGCGTATCACCGCCGAAGCTTCCCCTTTTATTCCGAATTGGCTTCTCTCCCTCTAAATTCTATTTGAGTGGATGTTCCAACTCCTGTTTTTTAAAATTTATATTTCGAATTGGCTTCTCTCCCTCCAAATTCCATTTGAGTGGATGTTGCAGGTCCTGTTTCTTTAGGTTATAATTGGTTTGTGACCATTACTACGGTATTACTGCCGCACTTAATTTTACTTTAGGTCATTCTTTGCGGGTAC
The DNA here is from genome assembly GCF_023375885.2 of Dermacentor andersoni. Lineage (NCBI taxonomy): Eukaryota > Metazoa > Arthropoda > Arachnida > Ixodida > Ixodidae > Dermacentor > Dermacentor andersoni. The sequence goes on from NC_092824.1 coordinate 101,547,620, forward strand.
TTACGCGCTGTTCAGCACTGGCGTTTGCACGTGGGGCCGGGGTTATGCGCTGCTTGGCCTCCGGGACTATGGGGCTGTGCACGGCTTGCGTGTAATGGGGCTACACCACAAAGCAATCAATCTTCTGGAGCCTGTAACCTTTTTACTTCGTATCGTCTTTCCTTATCTCCCTGCAGATTGTCTCTCTCATCGTATGTCTCTCGTCGAACGTTTAGGCTGCTCCTTTATTTTTTTTTCTAAGTGGCTTGATTTACTAAATTTTTGGCGGCTATGGGTGACCGTAACCCCCTTTTATTTATGTTCTATTGGCGCTCTTTTGCCCGTTATACATTACGGTGGTGCCGGCTCACCTCCACATTTATATTTGGTTTATCTTATATATAGCCGGAAGCAAAAAAAAGTTAATTTCTTACTTTTTCGGTTCATACCCTCGAAAATGTGTGCCACCCATGCTTCTTATATGGGTAATACGCAGTTCAATGCCATGTACTTGCAAATCTGTTCGTGAGTATTTATGCTGTTCCTCTGAGGTCCTTACTGCCTTTAGTTTCTGCGGTTGCCTGCGTGATTCTGTTCAGAAATAAAAAAAATATATTTCTTTTTTCGCATTTGGGGCGTTGCTGCACAGTAACAGTTCTTGAAAACCGCTAAGTGTGTTTCTTTTTTCTACTTTAGGTTACAATGTAGTTGATTTTTGCTGGCTAGACTATACCTAGGCCTTAGGAGAGCTTTCAGAAATTTTATGACGTCACGACGACCTGGTGCGAAAACTGCCCGGTGGCGGCGCTATCCATTTTTCGTTCTTGTGTCATTTTTGGCTAACAAATCCTCTCATAATTCTTGAAACGCGGCTTATTTGGTATCGTAGAAACGTAACTACCTAATGGAGGCTCAAACATATATATATATTTTTCGTTTTAGTGCAGCTTTACGAAACCCGAGAACACCTAAGCGCTTCTTATGAGTTGTGAACGCGAAAGCATTAGTGTCAGATTGGAGGTCGCTGAGCGGTCCTTACGAACTCCTCGCGGGCAAGCGAGTGCGTGGAGACGCAGGGCGCGTTTTCATTTGGCCTTACCGAGGCGCAATTGGAACGCAGGCGAGAGCTTGCCTGAAAAAGGAACGCGCGGACAACGCAGGCTTTCGAAAACGAGAGACAAGGTGACGTGGCGTCGCGGCGATATGCCCTCTCCCCTCACGCAACACCTGGCGCGCTATCGCTACAGCAGGCGTCCCCTTACGCCCGCTCCGCGCCGTCGAGGCACGCTTGTGACGTGGCGTCGCAGCCAATGGGAAATTAGGCTCCGTTTCGCTCCTACAGATGACAGACGCCGGCTTTCCTAATCAGGGGGCCATTTGACGCTGTCACATCAAAAACGTTTTCCGTGTACCAAGGCTCCCCTTCGTGTATGTGCTATTTTAGATTTCATGCCAGCACCAGCGCAGCATTAGATCGAGTTGATATTATTAGCTAAGCGAGAAGCTTCGGATTTTTTTCTCTCTTTTTTTGCGGCAGTGCTGAATGACGCTACCTATACTTTAGATTGTCGGAGCCGGTCTTCCACCGTGGATTGTGCCCCTTTTGCATCTATAGCTATCGTATGTGTTCGCATGAAATTTTTTTTCAGTTTCCAGAAAATTGGCCTGTGAATCACCCCACTTCAAATAACACTGACGTGAGCAAATGCACGCTCCGATAACAAATGTGAACGGGACAGTTCCATACTCGCCATCCTTCATCTACACCTAGCGTCATATGTGCACAGCATTCCCAACAGGTCGTGGGAGTACTTAAAAGAGAAAAAAGTCCGTGATTGTAGGAGAGTTTCCTTTTCAAGTTCACCACTGGGTAGGCCGCTCCTTTCTTTTCTTTTTTTTTTTGGGGGGGGGGCATGTTTTCTGGCGCCAATACTGTAAGCTTCGAAACAATAAATTGTGTTCAGAAATGCCGTTGAGTCAGTTTCGTGCCCTGCAGAGAGAATATTTAGGAGTTTGATTCTTCGTACGGCACCCTTGGCAAAAAAGAAAATTCAGTATGCCTGCTCTCAAACATGTTATCCCTATACCATATAAAGTATGTTTACGTGGTGGCTTTAATGTGTTTTGATGACGTCGAAACTGACGGTCAGTGAAAACTGGGTGTCAACATTCTGTAGAGAACAGCCGGACTGCTATCGTGGCTCCCGCAGACCTTTTCTACAGATGACTGACGTCAACATTCACTGAAAATTCTCGTCCGTATATCGAAGAGTGGGAAGCTTGGGCGTGCCCAAGGGCTTTCACTGTGATCCGGCTAACTCTGTCTCAGTCTACAGGCGCAGGTCTGTAACGCATAGCAATAGCCTCAGGGTATATCTCGCAATGCCAATAGCTGATATTTTTTTTTTTTACAGCGAAGCTGTTTACCTCTAGCCCCCGTATGCATCCCCCGCATGTATTCCAAGGGGGGAGGGGGGGTGCCCTGGCAGGCTTACGTCCGTATCACGGTGCGTGGACAGGAATGCGTGGGCCGATCCAGGAGATGGTGCAATAACAGGCCGACCCATGGCGGAGGTGAAATGCAGGCTTGACGCACTCCGCCAACGTCGACAAAATAAGTTTGGTATCTTGGGTCCAAATGGAACCACATAGATTCAGTGGTGTAAAATAGACACTATATACATATATATATATATATATATATATATATATATATATATATATATATATATATATGGAAGTGCACGTGGTGTAGCACGTGGCCTGCGCTTCTGTCACGCGCGTCGGAGATGCCAGCGCGGCTGCGAGAGAGTTTGCGGCAGATACATGGGAGGTGCGGTGATGGTGTCGGCGCTTGTGCCGGCCTAATGTGGTTCCGTATAAAAAAAATGTATGATTTCATAAGGTGTTAAGCCCATACATGCAGTCGACGTATGCAGCCTAAACGGCTTGGCTTGTAATCCGTCCCCGTATGAATGTTGCGGCCCCATGAATGATTTTCTTTCTTGAAAGTATAGAGTTTAAATTACTCAGTGATTGAGTATGCTGAATGATTCTACTGATTTCTTTTGCTTTGCCCGAGTGGTCTTACTTTCATCTGTTCAATATGACTAAGAGCAGATTTTACCACTGATAGAAACTTGACCTTACGGCTCAGCCTCCAGAAGATATCAGTTTCGTGAATAAAGGCATTAAGATTACAAATGTGAACGCGACCTTTGAATACTAACACTCGTTGATGACCTTAACGTATTGATGATGACCTTAACGTATTAACGTATTGGGGAACCCTGGCAGGATAACATGGTAGAGCTGTGAAAAGTTCATGGCGTTCACTCCAGTCTGTTTTTCCGTGTGGTATATCTCTGCTAGCTAAAGGCAAAAAAATAATAGCCCGCTGAAATTAGTGGTTTCATTAAACTCACCCGGGAAAATGTCAGTGTGGTCAGAAAACAAGTTGAGAAAGAAGGGACGTCTCTATGTTTCGTGGTATAAAGGTGAGATGAACAAGCGTGCTTGCGTTCCGAGAATTTCAAGAATGTAGTTGCCCATGAAGTAGGCAAAATGAAGCTGTATTAGCTTTTCCTTTATTTTAGCTTCCAACTTGGCTCACCATAGGAGATGAGCAGGCGCATAGGTATTTTCTCTTTTTAAAGCTAATGACCTGGTAGAATGAACGCAAACACCTGGAATATATGGTATCGGTGTGTTGCGAGTTCACTCGTCTTAATCTGATCATTTCTTGGGGGGAAGCGGCGGTGAGGAGCAGAGCAATATATTGCATAGGAGTATTGTAGCGTTGAAATAGTAGCCATAAGACCCTCATTGGCTGTTAGCTCAATTTAATAATTAGCATTCTTCAGCAGTGGTCAACATTTCTTCATCAATTCAAGAGAACTCTCAGCCTGTATCTAACTTTTCGACAATATGGCTTGTCTCGAGCATGGCCAAAGTACTTTTCTGCAGCACTTACCTTGATGGACGCCATGATTGGGTCGACAAATACAAGTCATTTTGTCAAAAAGTTGGTTACAGGCTGACGCTTGCCAACATAAAGCCGGTCCGGCCGCGAATGATCCCTTGAAGCCTCCATCTTCCTGTGACCAGGCTGCCAAGTCCGGCTCCAGATATTTGATGTTCATTGTTACAATTACCTGCACCCGTTTGTGATCTTTGTATACTGTATATATGGTGTGGTGGGGGCTGTTTGAACCGTTTCAGGTAAAAGTAAGCCAATGCCTGCTTATCTTAAGGACATGCAATTTATCGTATCCATACATTGGGTCAGCGGCGCAATGTGTCAAGCAAGCACTATTAAGGCTACGCTATCAACCTATCAGACATTTAAATGCTTCAGCTGCGTACCACGTGGGCATCATTCCTACGCTTAATGGCAAATCAGTCCATCAGAAGTAATAAGGGAAAGAAACTAAATGTTAAATAGAAGGTTGTATAACGAGGCGTAATTCTTTCACTACAGTGCCAGAACATTCATTTGCAACATGACGGCAGTTGAAGTTGCCGCGCTACCACAAAACACACTTTTCTTGGGGCGGTGAATGCATTGATGTTCCTTGTCCACAGTCAAACGCCGATGAAAATTCCTCAAAGTTCCGCAGCGGAATGTTCACTCTGAAACGAAATGAAAAATGTGAATGAAAATTTTTAACTTCGACGTCGTTTGCATGCTTAGTTACGAGTGAAGATCTCTCATCACTAGTTTTGAATATTTTGGGTTGCGCAACGGGAATGTATACGTAGCAACCGTAATATCAGTTAAGACACTGTTAACCTTGCTAAAAACTTTCATAGCTGCTTCAATAAACCACTTACAAAGTTCAACTAAAGATTGGTTCTCACCACTCATTTCTGTGTCGTTAACGGGTATATTGGTTGCACTTCGCTATTACAAAGACGTTTAGTGAACTGGAAATGTTATTTTTTAAATCTCTACTTTTATTGGCCTTGACTACACGAGCTTGACGTTAATCGTTGAAACTCCCGAGAGTACTAGTAGGGTAAACACCAGAAAGTCTCGCACATTTATCTATAACATGTTTTGCAGACTCTCTTTGCAGATTACATTGCATAGGTTGGCTGTTTTCTTCCTGCCCACCTAAATAAACCACATTAAAGGATAATCTGACGGCACAAACAGCACTACTGGCACGGAATAGCATGCTTCATTTGTACCATCGGGCATCTCATAGTTTATCCCCTTCAGATATTATTTAATATACCACTCTAAAGATTTTTTTCTTTTATGCATCAAGAAGTTCGATGTGTTCGACTGGCGCTCATTAAAAAATATCTCATCATATGTTTGTAGGTGATGTACCCAACTGCGAGCGTTGTGACTGAAATTATGCAAATTGAACAAATTATTATTTCACAGAAAACGTGAAGAAGCGGTTTCAAACAAAGTATCAATCTTAGCAACGGACGGCAAGCATCATTATTTGAGCAAATGCTATCTCGAAAATGGTGCCGAGGGAACCTTAAGCAAGAATTTTGTTGTCAAAACAAATTGTTCACTTCACTGTGCAGAGCACCGCTTCCGATAAAAATAAATAGGAACCATGCTGTATTGCACGCTCCGTAGAATTCATTAACTGTTTGTACAAGTTTAATATGAAATTTACAATTAACAATGCACTCACATTGTGCAGCGCTTGGCGCAAATTCGAACGACTAGATTTTAAGAAGGAATAAATAGCACTAATAACCTGCACGGATTTAAAGTATCTCGCCTGTCCCTTGTTTCAGGGCGCATAAGTTGGCTCATGACATGATTGCGATAACTGCCGTCTTGCGTCATCAAGGTTGGTTGCATGGCACTGTTAAATTTTGTAGCCACAACTTTAACCGTTTCTCTTCCTCTCTAGCTCAAAGAAAATGTTTCTCTGAATCTATCACAGAACGCTAGTCATCTTTTGTAAAATGGCATGGTCCTTGAGACACTTTCTCTATACATTCATGACACTTTCACCACTATACGACAAGGTTTCGCATGCTTTAACCCTCGAGTGACGTTGTCGCAGTGTCAGAAACGCGGGGTCCAAAAGCACGGATGGATAGGAATAGTAATCAGGACAGTAATAGTAATCAGGAATAGTAACAGTAAGCGGGCTAGTGGATTTCCAATCTTCGTTGTCTTTTCTTATAAGGCCGTTATGTGGTTTTTATCTTACTAGTCCTTGTCACCCATAGAGACGGAACAGATTTCCCTACAGGGGGTGTATCGCCTTCGCAACCTCTTCAAATAGGTTGCACAGCGCTGAATTCTGTAAGTTCATAGAAATATTTTTTTACTTGTCTACCGTATGTATGTCCTGTACATTTCAACCGATGCAATGTATTTTCTGTTGCAGTTGCCCTATGGCTGCTTATTCTGTCTTGTGCACTAATCCATAAAAGAAGTCCGGCTATTACTTTAGCAAAGTAAACTTTTCGTGCAGAATGAGCTGTGTCGCATTTTGAAGAACCAAACATACCTGTAGTTGCTTGGACTGTGAACATCTGTCATTATTATTGAACTTGCTTCGGTGCGCTCGGATGAACACCAGACCTAGTAATTGAGAAGAAAGAAAGTTGTGTATAGGAGTTCAACAGGAAATGAGCGAAATAATAACGATAAGGGCGCCTTGAAATGGGCATTCGTAATGCTGTTCACGCACCAGTGCATAGGATATGAAGAAGATCTGTTCTGGAGAAAAGTTCTCAAGGCCCGGTATAATTTGCTCACCAGTAGACTCCGACATACGCTGGTAAGTCTGATAGAAAAACAAAACAAAAAGAAGTGCTTACAACACAGCGGGTGCGAGTTCTCTGTAGTTTCATCTCCGCTGCAATGTGATGCCATTTTTCATTCGGCACTGCCTGGTGCGACAACTTCACTAGCTTGTCGTACTCTTCAAGGATATTTCAACAAGTTCAGTACCTACTGGTGTGTCAAAAAGTTCGGTAAATTGAAGTGGTATGATTTGTTCAGTTAAATTTCTTGTCAACCATGAAAAGATTTCGGCTATCACATACACCGGTAACTGTTTATATACTTAGTTGCATCGTTATGAGCACCATAAAAAAACCTTAGGCACGCATTTTGCGGTCTAATTCAAACAATTCTGCTCATTGTTTTAGAAACATGTAATGAGACCCTCGGATCAAACGGCTTCGTTTTTCGGCATTCGGAACGGAACGCCAATCTTTAGCACAACGCTAGAATACCGCAAGTCATAAGTGCAGCGTATGAATTTTCGATGACATGGCAAGAAATGCCGTTTCGGTAAGGAACTATGCACTATGCTCAAGAAAGTTTCGTTTCTTGATTTTTTTAAAGGAGGAGCTGCAGGTAGAGGCATACGTGCTGAGTCCAGATAAGCCTACAAATCATTTCTTATTCTATATAATCCTTAATCAGGAGTAAAACTGTACAAAGCCATTTTACTAGATATCACAAATACATGTGGAAAGGAACATGCCGCATTATTATACCTACCGCAAAGGCGACACGTACTCCTCCATTGTCCGCGATATTTTCCCCCACAGTGTTCTCTCCGTGGACCTGAAAATTTCCACATTTAGGTAAAAAAAAAAATTACCCGTGCGAATTGCGCATACCGTCTCGTTGGTGACCGGATTGACCATGCTTCCGTATTGCTTGATGAAACATTCTTTCTTTTCGTTGAATTTCTGTTCCGTTTTGTTGCTCCACCAGTCGACGATTCGTCCTTCGCCATCGTACTGAGAACCTTTGATCAAAAATATTGTTTAGAAAAATTCCGCCACCTACATTTTAATTTCACAAAGGTGCCGTGACGGACGGTGCGATCGTCAACTAGAACAACAAAGAGAACCTTGCATTGTCTAATGGCCCACCAGAACATCCGCATGTCACAGCGTTTCCTGTTTTACAATGGATCAGTCTCTCTGAACACCACTCCTCGATAAGTGAAAACACGTTTCTACAGCAAATTTCTTGAGTCTCACTAAAAGTTATTGATGTATCTATCGTGGTTATATTTGTTGAAACCGCTGACGAGCAATGCGAACCTCGCACTGTGTGCATGTGGCAAGTTTTTGAAAAATATCTTGCTGTACCACGTCAGCTTTTGTTAAAACTAGTTAATGCTTAAGAACAGTAATAACTGCACCGTTTTACATTTCAAAAACGCTACAGCGAGAACGGCTTGTTGTCAAACCGGTCAACTTCTTTTGAAAGAATGCAGCTCTATGGGAAGAGAATTTCTCACCTTGGTCATCATACCCGTGCGTTATTTCGTGGCCAATGATCGACCCGATTGCCCCAAGGTTCACATATCTGCGTGAGTTAATGATAACATGCAAAAGGTCATTTGACTTTTTAAGAAAGCAGGTGTTTTGCTGCAGGTTCGAGGTGTCTGGAAACATTCTCGATGCAGGACATTATTTGTGCGAACATTAAAAAGGCATAAGGACATTCCAAGTGAGCTTTTCAATGTAATAGATTATTTCAAAGTAGGTCCTCTGTGCGAGCCTCATATGTAAAACCTTAGCATTTAGCTAGCATTTACATCCCCTTATACTCCCGAAAGCAATATTATTTGCTTTGGCAGTGCCGAACATCAAGCTAATATAGACAATATAGGTAATCAAAAACAAGTGCACAATAACCTACCTTTATCCTAGAGTTATGAAATGCTGCATTTTCCATGGCTAACTGCGCTCATAAGCTGCAAGGTGAGTTGTCATTTTTTACAAAGCAACACCCTAATCCTTTTTCTCTCTGAACTAACGTGGTTAACACAACACAGTCCTGCTTCAGGGTTTTCAGTCTAGTTGAAGAATGGTAGTTCACTTGGAATCAGTCTTTCAATTCAGTGATGCCTTGCATGGACAATCTAACCCTCATTGTGCAGAATTCTTTATGTATATGGGGAAATGAAACGAGCATATGTTGTGGTGGCAAAACATATGTGCTGTGAAAGAACCTTTCGGCGCATATGAACGTAATAGTGTTTTAACGTAACCATCCAAAAGGTTAACTGCTGCATCTCACTATAAATAAAAAGTTCTTTTTTTTTCAGGCGGCACCATCATTAGGAATAATCATGAATCACTTACTCTGGAAGGCCTTCTTGGAAGAAAGGTTCACGAAGTATACCTCCAGGTATGACTGTATAAGTGCAGGTCATTAGTACCAACCCTTTTCTGTACGCAACAGACCTTAATCAAACTGCACGCCAAGCATGTTCAGCATTCGCATATCCGCAACGACAAGGCACCATGTTTCAAGAAAGATGGCTGAAATCGAACTTACTTATTTCATTTGTCTCAGGAGAGTAGTACGCATTTGCATCTTCTGCAGCACCAACGCTCCATCTAGAAAACGGCGCAAAAAACATGAGATGACATTAATTTGGTAAATCCTTGTCAGTGCAGTGGCCACAAACTCAAGACACCTTAAGCGTGCTCATTCACGTGGTGTTCTATAAATGTTGCTTACCCTGAAGTTGCGGCATCGAATGATCAAAATGATTACAGAAGACACGATTAAGACAGCACATCAAACTAACTGCAGTTACGGGATACCACTGCCCAACACATCCATTCGTATCCCATGATGCATTATTGTACCAAAGCACGGTACAGAACTACTGGTGACATCATATCGCAAGTAGACTGCTACCATACAAGAATCATCAAATAGAACACACTCATCTCTGTTGGGAATAGACTGCCGAAGTCGCCGCAGCATTCTTGCATAACCTGCTTGCTGAAATTTATTTGAGATCTCTAGAAAGTCTTCGTCTTTGCTTATTATGCCAACCTGAAAGAGAATGTGTGAGAGAGCTTCTTAAACAAAATTAATGAATTAAGAATGTTGCGTGCTTCTCTATGAAACACACATACAAGGCTAGGAAAATAATCTAATGCAACCATCACCTCACAAAATGAAAGTTACAAAGCTAGATCCACAAACAAAGTGTATTACATTGTCACTGAAATTAACAGAGATTACGGAGAATTTAGTTGCAACGTAGAATTTTGTCATCGCTAAGAAAATAGTCGAATGCAAGAAGTTCCTTTCGGAATGGGGGAGAACATTTTTTAAACTGATTCTTGAGGGGTCTTTTTTTCACAGCGAACATTCTACACGAAACAAGCGGTCCAACTAAGAAACGCTGATTACCATATCATTGCACTTTTTTGTGTGTGTAGAGGACAAGTTGTTTCATGATGGCACTCACCTCGTAGTACTTGCTGTTGATATACTCATCGTTGAGGAACGTCTCAGGATAAGCAACCCTAGAGGTCATTTTCCACAGCTGCGATAGAGCCAACATGAAAAGGGGCAGATAAAGTGTACTCGTTCGGCTAGCTTTTCCGCATTTACAAAGCCACCTTACGAAGGGACAGCCTGAAATAAATACACGTGCGCAGTATGGTCAGAGCATAGTGGCTGCATTCTGGGTCAATTACTTTCGGGAGCATCACTTGCAGGGGCCTCGGGCACAGCGCCATCATTCTAGAGAAGCCCTAAGCTGTACCTTATTTCAATTAAAGCATCACTGAAACTTAACAGCCAAGTGTCCAATTACTTCGCTTGCTGGTTGCAAAAAATTATCACCTGTTAAATGTACATAAATTACTGTTACATGGATTGTTTTATCGTTTCTGTGTTTTGACTGGTTCAACACGTCGATGGGCTTAGGTGGCCTAGGACAGCAGAGGACAGAATAAGATATGTTCCTTGGGCACTCGCATGACTTTTTGAGTATTTCAATGAATAAGAGGGAGTACTTTTCTGAGGAACAGCAACATCAACAGCAACAGCAACAAATATGAAATAGGGGGTCTATCAAGGGAGTGCTAAACTTTAACTGCTCGCATGACCTTAGTCGAAGAGGGGTTATTACGCGATTGGCGCTATATATAACATAATATACGTTTCGAAATACGCACTTTTCGAGTATTCCATGCAAATGACTACTGAAGGGGCTCTACGGTGACATATCGGTAATGAAGAGCGCCGTTGTACAATATTTCAGAAAAATTTACACGGTTAGCAGTTACTTACCGTGATCCTAAATCTCTTCCCACTGGCATGGAGCAGTCATTATAATGCAAATGTTTATGTGGGTTTGCAAAATGTCTGACTTCTTGCCCGCTGAGATGCCTTAAATTTACTCTTTGCATATTTACACCCATAATGGTGCTTGTTTGTACCAAAGTTAATACCCTTACCCTTAAGGCCACGCCAAAAAAAAACGATCGTGAAGGACAGTGAGCTCAAACCACACCTTCGCCCAAAGAAACAGTATACGGAAGCTATACACTATATATTCTGACCTTCAGGTCAGTACTGAAATATTTAACACGTGAATTTCATAGCCATCGCTAATAAAGTTTGTTTCATGCAGTTTGCGTGTCGTCTGTCAGATATATAGCGATGTTTACTTTGTAACACTTTGTAACATTTTTTGTAAGGTTTCTTGGGTTACTTCGCTGTCATTTGTACCCATCATCGCTCCAAACTTATCCCCTAAGGGTGACGTTACAAAGTGCACAAATAAAGCACCTTTCCTGCGCCCATATTATTGATACAACACTTAGGATGCAGTGTACTTAGCTGTCTTCTTCCCTCAAACATGAAGGTATTGGCGCGCACACCAGCTACGGTAGCAGGAACCAAAGCTTGCGTTATACCACAGTGGAAGGAATATTTACGTCCCCAAACAACACAGCAGCCATTGCACATAGTCCTGTACGGCTATGGTACAGTGCTCTATGTTACGAACTGAGCCGGATTTTCAGTAAGAAACCGTCCGTACGTAATTCTTATTGACGTATGCTTGCTTGTGTAAAATACGGGAGCATCCAGGTGTCTTCTATGCACGCATCCATTTCTAACATTTTGCTTCGTACCCGTTTGGACTCGCAACCGTTATCCAATGAAATTGGACCCTTTTTCCGAAAATATCCAAAGCTTTCGAAGAAGGTAGCGATCTCAGAAGAAATTCTAGACGCGAGTACTTCTTAAGCGGATGAAGGGACACAGGAAGCTTAAAAATCTAAACCTACCTTTTCTCTCGCTTTTCGTCGCGTTTGGCCATCCATCCAGTCAATGTGTTGCAGGTGATCATAATAAGACAACCCAATCTCTCGCACCAGCCTCTGCCCCTAAAAAGCAACGAGACAGCAGGTAAATGAAGTAGATATCAAAACCAACTAATTTCTTTTAAGGACTGCATGTTCCACAAGTAGGAGAGCCAGCTGTACAACAGATTTCCAGCTTATCCACTCGCTGATTCGTGCTGAAACTTCACAGATTGGTACTTTGCAGCTAGTTTTGTTTATTACAATGTTTCGAAGCATTACTTTTCATTTACATCCAGAGTATGTTCGACGTGCGAATCGTCTGCGGCGACTGCTCGACAATTCGCGGTTCAGCTGCCAATGATCAGTAGCGCCTTCTCTTACGACTACGGCAAACACACGGTATTCACCGTAGCTTTGACAGAGAATGCGCTCATTCCACCGCGGCGGAACAGACTCCTGATGAGTGGCGTAACTGGAGACGTCGAACTTATTCTTGACGCATATCACGTTTATTCCCGCACGTCGAACTTATTCTGGACGAAACAGCTAGGCAACGCGGGAAACAAACTACACTCACTGAAAAGTGGTAACATTTTTCTAAACTTCAACTTGAACGAGCGAGTATATGATTTAGCTAGAAGAACATCATTTATGTAACGTACTGTAACTCACAGCAAATGCAGAATACCAGCACAACGATAAGCGTATCCGAGAGGACGTTTACGGACACGTGTCCTTCATGTGTGTCATGATTTTAGATAGTGTTTAGTGGTGTTCGTTGGTAAATGGTATGCTTAAGTGCTATATGACGTCTGGTATAGGCGGGTTATATTTCCATACCATTCTGGTATTAAAGTTGCTCATGCCTTTTCTTATATTCTTGACAAAGGTTTCCCTGGTAATTTTGATGACAGGCCTTAAACAAATATCATGGAACAAGACAAAGGCGGCGCATGCCTTTTATGTTATATTTTCACATACTCAAATATTAAGAGTGCGAAACAATAACAGAAACCTGAAAACTATGGGATTTTTTGGTACTGCTCTGCACAATCTCCGGGATCGGCCCACATAAGAGGCCGCGTTTCTACCAGGAAGCTCGCCTTCATGCATAGTGTTCGCCGACAGCGTTTCCCAGTCAACATTAAGGTTACGTAAGCTCCAGTTCCCGGGAAGTTTGAGAAGTAGTCAGGGATCTTCGAATGCAATCGCGTTCTTCTCTTAAAGGCGAAGCTCAATTGTCCTTCATTATTTCCCCTTCTTTAGGTCATATAGATGCCAGCCTTTTTATCGGTGAAGAATTAATTAGCGGGTCACAGACACTGCCAAAATCTTCGTCATCCCTGGCTCCTGTTGATGGTCGTTAATTTTTAAATTTTTATTGGCATACTAACTACATGGACACACCGTCGTCACCATCGGCGTCCCTGGCTCTTAGAAGTTCTGCGTAAAGTCCAAATGCGATATGAGCATGCCTCGCACCTCGTTTTGCTGAGGGGCTAGTAGAAAGCGTGCGAGAGTAAGCTGAGAACGATGGTGGTTTTATGCATGTCGTTCTTGCCTGTGCACAGTATTTCAGGTCGCCTGATCAAACGCGCAAGGGAAGCGTGTGCAAGTGAGCTCGCACCTCCCTTTCTACCCTGGCCGTGGCTGCGCATAAACGTCTGCATGGCTTAACGCATGCGCGCTACCACCTACTGTATCTTGGAGGTGACCTGCGGCAGGTGCAAACGTTGGCCGAGCCGGTAGGGCTAGCCGCCTACTGAGCGCTGTCTTGCCACGCGCCTAATGTAGGAGGTCGCGTAACCTCAAGTGTCTGACACGCATGGAAGTGAGAGCCAGCCCTAGAGGTTCGTTTCCCGAGGCCTGTACTCTTCATCACGCCAGCGTTGTGACAGTGAATGTGTACGGTCATCTAAAAAAATCTGTCCATGTTTCGCTGTGCCAACTTAACACCATGCTCCTCAATTCATTCGTAAGCAAATGTATGCAGCAATTATACAGCTGATCAAACTACGAAGCTCGGTGTAGTTGTCTAATACTTCGCTGTCACTTTCGAAGCTTCGCGTTTTGGGCATAGCTGCTGCTTTTTGTTGTTGTTGTTGTCGTTGTTGTTGTTGTTGTTGTTCGATCCTAACTCATCACTCTCGGCTCACTTGAGTTTGTCGTCGTTTAAAATAAATCTCGTATTATCTGCAAATAATGCGTCGTGTTAGTACCCCTGTAGAAAATTAGTTGCCTTGAGTAAAGCAAGTAGGTGGAGTTACCTCGTTTTTCGCTTCTTTTGTCAATCGGTGCTCCGTGTACAGTCGTCCGACTGTGTCCGTCATAATTCGCTCCACGTGGCCGACGCATTGCTTCCAGCGGGGCGTTTCATGGACACCCATGGCCATCTGGAGCATGCGTGCAACCAGTGCTGCAAACTCTTTGGACGCAAGCTGAAGAAGTTCGGTGACCTTCGTGAAACCAACGTAGTTGTACACCGTGTCACTGATAACGAAGAGAAAACGAGACCAGAAGATTAGCTGTCGCACTTCAATTTCGAGTTACTTGAAATGCACAAGGCGTTACTGCGGTGCATTAGAAAGCCTTAGCATGCCATTTGACTCTTTTACGAGGACGAACGCAGTACGGCTACGGTCCTGTTAAGCAGATGTTATCGATGAGGCCATTAATAGAGCGTTTCATGTCGTCAACAAATAACTAAGGCAGCATGAACAACGCTGAAAGTTGTGGCGGCGCCTGGTAGGTTGAAATCAATACAGTGGGATCTTGTTTTAGGCCGACCTACCTCACAGCAGACTGCTGATCTCATTGATAACAATTGTTGGCTGTTGGGGTGAAATGAAAGTATCAAGGGCTAATTGACAACCATGGCTGGCTTTCCTGACCCACCGCATTGTTAGGCTAGTCACGCAAAACCCACATTGCTAAATATAAATGCATACCTGTGTACATCTATTAAATGCGACGCTTTTAAATATGTGTACATGCGCATTTTCTCACCCCTGTTTTATAGCCTGTGCAGCCGTTTCGCATACTCTATACTGAAACTCTGCATAGCCAGATAAAGTGAACAGTCGTCCACAATTCGAACAATATGTTGTAGGTTAGTGCTTCTAAAGGAACTCCGCACCGACCGCTACACTTGCGCTTTTAATGTTTATCAGGCCTACGGGCCTACATGATAGGCTTTAAGAAGGTCACCTGCTATTACTGCAATGCGTACGCGGTATGTTTTGCTCGTGCTCGTCTCCCTGCGTTTCACGTCGGCTTACGCCCTCTTTCCCCTTTTATCTATGTTCTACGGTTTTTAGCAGCCAACCAGAACTACCTCTGTCTAGCATCTCCGTATTTCTATAAATCACTTCTCTGTGTTATTAGACTTTCATTCATCACCGAAAGATAACCCACCATAGCAGCGCCAAAATATTGACATTCGTTTGTAGCACTGCCTCTCTTTATAAAACTGATGCGTGATTCGAATTGATGTGCGTAACACGTGTGCACGTAACACATTCAACTAGATTGATGGCTTGGTGCGTAAATTCAGAAGGAAGACACTTTGCTTTCTTCTTGTCTTTGTTTTTATTTCCCGATTGCCCGTTTAATTGAACTGCAGAACGAAAACATTTAAATACCTATTTATCTTGCTTTATAATTCCTGTGCCTCACTTTATTTAAAAAAAAAAAAAGACAGATAGCATGAGCTGACGCTTCCTCCTCAAGTGCTGTTCTTATAAGTTGCAGGGGATCTTGGTTTTCAAAAATGCAGCCTTCTAAACGATCGCGCAACGCCATTGGACAGTATTATTCACGTAAGCAAATGCTTTCTGAAGGCATGACCTTAATGAAAATGTCCCTAAACCATGATTGTTAAGTTCTCATGGAAGGTATATTTTAACATTCTCTACTCAGTCTAGCAGCTTATTATTTTGCACTCTTCTCACTTCTTATTTTTGAAATATCTGTTGCATGATTCTGAGTTAAAAGCTGGATTGAAAAGACGTCTTCTTCCTTTAAGGTGTCGTTTCTCCACTCTATTGTTGTTGTTGTTGTTGATCGTGCATTACACTCTGAGAATCGCAGTCAAGTAGACATTGAGTCTCCTCATTTGATAACATCCGTGATGGTTCATATAGCTAATGTAACGTGGCATTTTGTTTAGATCCCACAATTCCAGACGTTATCTATGTTATGACCAGCGTCTTTCCAAAAGAGAGACAACTGTTGCCCTTTTAAACGCCATCCACTAATTTTCCGAACAGCAAGAACCCTTACAGTGTCCATTACTCTGTAAGGCATACCTTAAAACTTTTCCTGCAGTAAAATAAGTAAATTTACTAGTGTCTGGACATCCCAACAGAAGTAACGCTATTATGCAAGGAGTAGCACTGAAGCATAATATGTTCAACTACCTGAGCCCGCATGTAGATTTAAGAGTGACAACACTTGAAAAAGCTCAGACTACATTTGAATAGCTACGCTTCTCTCTGCCCGTGTCTCTACGGATTTGAAAGCAACTACTCACAGGTCTGCTTGGAGGTAAACTTGCACGGTGGCGTTAACGTGTTGAATGGCGTTAACGACAATCTTTTCTTCCTTGGGAATTGTGATATTTACTTTGGCGAATTCATTCCCGATGACATCGAGCAGATCAAGCTGCAAGAATGTTGAGATATTGTTCTAGAGGCTGTTCAGGGTGAATCAACAGAAATATTATGTCGCATATTTAGGTAATAAAACAACTTCCCACGATATTTTTATCATGCTGATTTTATTTTACCAAGGCTTAACGGTTGAACTACTGCATTGTTCTTCAGGATTATAAGCTTTTGTTTCGTTTGTACAAATAACTGTCCGAGCTTACTTTTATTTTTCAGGGGTACTGGGAAAACAAATCAAGTAATCGCGTGTACTTAAATTAATTTGACGTGGGCATTCCTTTAGCGCGTGCAATACATAATCAATTCGCAATCTCCAATTATTTGAGCCAAATATGGCACGATTGGAGCTCTCTTTCATTTGCAGTTCTTATATGCATTTCTTCTGTTACAAACGTAAGAATTGTGCTTTATTTCGTTGTTCCGCCAACCGTTTTCCGGCAGTAATATTATTTCGTTCCTCAAAAGATATGCTAGTTATATCGCTGTACTCAAAAGCATATCGGTGTGCCGATTTCAAACATAGAAGCTGTATTCCATTTGTTTTTATTTATTTTCTGCTGCATGAGGAATCGCGTTCAGTGTCCGGCTGAGAGCAAAACTGCAGCTCAACAGAAAGTAAATTGCACTCACACCGAAAATTTCTCTCTGAAATTCTTCTATGGTGTCCTTTCGATAATTTTTCCTTGCTTGGCGCATCTCTTCGGGCTGCTGCTCCACCTATAATAAGTGTAACATAAGTAACTTGTACTTGCCTTCAGCTGGCTAAAGTAACACAAGCGCATCACATAATCATATAGTCATCAAAATTTTTGTGAAATTTAGGCGAGAGATGTTAACTGTGGTTCTTTTCTCTATATCTCGTCCCATTTTCGCTCGCCCCATGATGTGCCCAGATAGCCATTCTTTCTAAATAAAACTTCTTGTTTACGATGTTCCAATGTACCCAAGGCCCCAGTACGAAACTCTATATAGTCTCAGATGACCTAGCCCCGCAAATTTTTATGTGCTGCATCCGAAGCGGCCACCATAATTATTCGAACATTCGTAGGAAAGTGTGCTTGAGTCCTTCGAGCTGCCAGGACGCTTTATCGGTGGTAACGTTCAATTTAATCGTTCGATTGTTGATATTGTCTGTTGTGTGTTCACGGCTATAGCTCGCCGCCTGCACGTCTGCCACCTTTGGTTGACAATATGGTCGTAATAATTTGTTTGATTTGTGAAAGCTTAAAGTTTCATTGGCGATGTTACTCGGATGTTACCATTACCTAAATAATTGTCCAAGACATCAGCGCTCAAGCGAGTAGTGAGCATACGGATACCATATCATTTTAATATTGTAAATTTTGTGGATACTTGAAATAAATGTCTCTTTGTATATTTCTATTTCGTTTATAATGCGTGCCAATATAACATTTACTAAATAAAAACATCTGATTAAAAAAGCCGTCAAAGGATTTTTAAGGCGGGAGTCGCTGCTAAAACCGCGTGTAACGTTCTGTGTGTAACGAAAGCACGTAACAATAATATTGCCCACCTCTTTGCAGCTGTGCTACCAATGCGCCTTACTTGGGTATGGCTGTGTAGAGGAAAGAAGCCATTGCTCCATCATGCATGAATCGCGAATACAGATGGCGCTGTTATCGAAACTAAATTTACCGTCTCGCTGAGCGTTCAGAGAGGGAGGTAGTCAAGTAGTCGAGAGAACTCTGCTATGGTTTGTACAATACGTCAAAAACTTGTGCTTATAGGAAAAACATGGCTTGCAAGTGTGCAATTTGAAAAAAAAAAAGCATTTTGACAATTGCTCGGCTATGTATCCTCCGCATTCGTCGCGTCGGGCCCAGAAATGGCGCGAAGAGACTTGGGCAGTAAGAAATAGGAATGCCAAATCACCCCAACACCTTTGATTATGGCCGGTCCAATAAGAATAGCTATGAAGTATGATCGCTAGATTAGACTTTAGGACCCCTACCAGTTGTATAACAATTAGGCACATCAGTCTTGTAAGGGGTGAATAAATGTGTCTTCTGTGTTACTTAAGGATATTTTTATACCATAGTTCCCATACACACTAAGCAGCAGCACAAGGCGTTTCACGTACCTACACCACTGCGGCTTCTTCCTCAATATAGCTTACTCAATTTATTTTTTGATAAAATGTGCGAAAAGAACTTTTGAATATTTCGTACCGCGCGCAGTTCTGCCATGAATGACAGTGTCTTGTTGGCGTACGTGTCCAGCTGCTCGTCGGTGGCATTTGGTCTCAGCAGTCTCGCCGCAGTTTTCGTCACGCCGAAGAACGCATCGGCCCAGGTACTCGCTAGGTTCATTGAACCAAGTGTGAGGGACTCGAGGCTATTTTCTCTTTTCTGGCCCAGCTGTGGCAAAACAAGTAAGGTGAGTACAAAATTGCGTAAATTAGTCAGATTGTCCGAACTGACATGCGAGTCCATCAACTGTTGGTTTCATCGGTCGATTGATAAAAGCTTGAAAGCGGCAGCTTCACGGATCTTGCGGTCTTCCTGAGCACATGCTTAAATGTTTAGGGATTCAATACGCTCTTTTAATGGCGGGAAAAGCCGACGATATACAGAGAACACGACTCGCACAAGCACCTATGATGAGAGGTACGACCTGGCGGAATCAGGCCAAATATCTTTATAAAATGCAGGCTTGATATCATCAAATGGATGTTTCTTTTTGATGACATCGTATCCCAGGTTATCGTCGCTCGAGAGACATTACATCTTCTTTCCTCTTGCCTGCAAGTATTACTAATGGTTTTGTCACGTACTAATTCTTCTACCAAAATATCTTAATAATTAGGTTTATTGCCTGCATTGTTTCTTTTTCGCATTTTGTTTGGCACTTTGTGTGGCAATTTGCTATGTACACTTTGATATATCCTGTGTGAGATCTCAGTATTCATAAACAAATAATAAAATAAAATAAATAATGGCCCCTACTTGAATGAAACGTAAAGCAATTAGGGAAACAAGTACGAAATCTTATGAAAGCAAGTTTCTGAGTTTATGGAACATATGCCGTAGTGTGCTGTAGTAACCTGCATAACACCTAACTTTCTAAAGGCTCTCTATATGAATAGAGATAACTCGATGGCTAACTCGTTGGAGAGGGAGGGCGAATTAAGCGACAACTTCAAAAAATAAAATACTAATGATGACAATATCGGCAGAAATTCGCAAGGTGCAGGAGCAGTAATGAGAAACAGGAATATTCATGAAAAGTAGGAGCGTGCACCTGAAGAATGTGGCGTGTCAGGTCGTCCATGTCCTTGGCGACATCAACTGTAAAAAAAGGTGGTAGCCCAGTCGTCTTTATCACGTCTTCAAGCTTTCCAAGATCGTCGATATATTCGCCGTCCAGAATTGGCCATCGTCCAAGTCCATTCGACTCCAGCAGTCGCCGAACGACACTAAGGCTTTCTATTTCGTCGTTTCCTACGAACATACAAGAAGGAGCATCTCGCGAATAACGAACTAAATACATGAGGCGATAGAATCAAAGAAACGAGTCTAAACAGCTGGTGTGCCCATAGCCTTCACACAACAGGAATAGTCTGAAATCATGATTGAAGTAAGACTGCGGAAAACAATGCAAGTGGGCAGTAGATGTCAGGGGCACACTTGCAAGCATATTCTATGTCAACACTTTGCAATGTGTATTATTAATGGTGAATGACTATCAATTGTACTTTTACTAAATGTGCATGGGTGGCTGCTGTTTTTATGCAATCGCCGTATTCTTCATCAAATAATGTACTTTGCTGCTTTCCGCGCAGTCATATACTTTTTCGACGAGTTTTATTACATCGGCGAAATGGCAGTGAGCGTAATATTGCGGTTAGTATTCTCTGCCTACTTCATGCACTTTCTATCTATCTATCTATCTATCTATCTATCTATCTATCTATCTATCTATCTATCTATCTATCTATCTATCTATCTATCTATCTATCTATCTATCTATCTATCTATCTATCTATCTATCTATCTATCTATCTATCTATCTAATCTTCTTACGCCTACCCAGCGACCCAAGATGCTTGTCGGTGGTGCCATCGTCGTCTTCCATCGTCGTCAGTCCAGCTTCATCATTCGACTTTAGTCATGCCGTCGTTGTCACGTCAACGTCGTCATGTGATCGTGTTCGTCTCATTGGCGTGATGTCATCGTGGTCACGCTGCTTTCGTACCATCATCATCAATTAAGCAATGCCATCCATTTGTCCATAAATTGTTTAGCGTGAAACAACGGACACAAGAAAGACGAAAATACAAGGCGCTACTCTGAAATGATATCATTTTTTTTCTTTCGCGCTAAACAAAGTAATTAAGGATTCGCACCAACTAGCCCGCCAACGCATTGTGCTGAACTATCATCCAGTCGTCTTCATGCCGTTGTCGATATATCGCATTTGTCTTTCCAACAACGTCATAACCTCTTCGACATTCTATAATAATAATACTTTGCTCACTCAATCGCGATGATAGCACCGTTGTGAGGCCATTGTCCTCATACATCAGCCATCATACTTTCGTTGTCATACAGTACTATACAGTCCTACAGTCCTATACTCGCCATGTATTGATTTTCATGCTGCTGTCGTGATGCCATCATGGTCGTTCCAACGTTGGTTTTCCAACTTTGTCATTCAATTCTCGTCATACCGTCGTCTTCGTGGCATCATCACCACAGAGTCGTCGCCATGCTGTCGTCATACGCTTGTTGTCATACCCTCACCGTCATCCACTGTCGCCGTGCCGTCGTCGTACTCTTGCGATCATTTCAGAAATGTCATCCAATTATCGCCCTGCCGTCGTCATCCTACCGCCTTTGTCGTTCCCTCGTCACCATTCCATTTTTGTCATTACACATGAATTATGCTGTCGCCATTCATTCGCTTTTATGCATCATTGTCATGCCATCGTCTTCATTACACCGTCGCCATACACTTGTCGTCATACGCCGGCTATGATGCCGGCGTGGTAATGCCGTTGTGGTCGTTCCGTTGCCGTCATTCCAGGTTCATCATGAAATTGTCGTCATACCATGGCGATCACGCCTTCGACATCACGCCATTGTTGTCAGAGTTGTAATGCACTCATCATGATCCCATTGTGTTTCCACCGTTCGCGCTGACATCTTTGTACTATCTTCAACATTTAACAATAGCCATTCTTTTGCCATCATGCCATCGTCGCCATTCCATCGACGTCACGCCTCCTCCGTCATTCCATCGTCGTCACACAGTTGTCTTCGTGCCGTCATGGTCATGGTCGTGGTCGACCCTGGAGAACGAGGGTCATAGAAATGTAGGCTGATCTCGGAGGCACCGTATGCCACATATAGCTAAAACAGTGATAATCTCAGGATGACCCCAACAGTGGTCTCAATAAGGTACCTTTGATGAACGGTTTGTCGCTGGATCGTTTGAATGCTAATCGCATTGACGCCTACCGTCATCGTGTGATGTGCTCTGCCGCTTTTTTTTTTACCTTTTGCACGACGAGGCATGACGACATCACAGAAAGAAAATCTGCAGACACAACGCACATTTTGAAATTTGAAATTAATGTGATGCGAACGTTTCGTGAAGTGCCTAGTCAAACGCTGTAAATTCGCCCATTTCATTTCTGCATCTCTGACGTAAAGGGAACCGGCACGCATGCATATACTATCACACAGCCGCTCTAGGCAATGGGACGCATGTGGAAACCATCCCAAAGAACTAGCTGGCGTCGGCACAACAGAAGTGTACGTCCGATTGTGGCCTAATGGTTAGATCATCGGGATGCTTTGCTGAAGTGCCAAGGTTAGGTTCCACCATCGGGCACGTATTTCGAACATTTTAATTGATAGCTATTGAGCAAGACAGCAGCAGCACCCAGCATTCACGGTCAGGAGGGTTCTGGAGGGTATGCAGATAAAGCTTCGATTTAAAAATTGGTTTTAGCTTACCATTCACTTACCGCTTTTCATGCATGCTTGATATGCAACCGCTGCTTTTTCCCTGGCGGTCCTGGCTTCAGGCACAACAGGGATATTTTCCAAAATTTCTGTCCACGGGTTCAAAACAGAGACAAGGCAAATTGGAGATTGCTAATGGCTTGAAGCCTAAGCGACAGTTTTTACCTGGCAGTCGAACTGCGCTTATGATACCCAGAACGCATGCTATTAGCTGAGGATCAACTGCGCACATTTATAGCTCTCATCATCGGCCTTACCGAATGTCTCCTAAAAGATTCTGCAACACAAAATTGGTGACACTTCACTCTCTGTTCTGACAATTAGTGATATTTAAGACGACGCCCTTATTGGTCTAATCAACGCAGGTCAATTTCTGGAAGGCCATGGGTGTTAAAATCTCCTAGGAGGTGTCGAAAGCAACAAAGAATATTCTCGCTTCGAAGAATAGGAGCCTATGAATAGGATTCTCGTTTCGCTGTGATCCTGCTCTTGTATTATGCGTACGTTCATCTCACCACGCTACCAAGCCTACTTTTGTCCATTTCACGGAAGCTTCTCCGGTGGTCTCGTGCTATTTATGTCCTTCAAACACCCACTTCATTCTATACCTGCAAAATTAATAATATCACCCGAAACATGGGGAAGTAGACGCAAGATAAGCGCTCAATTGTCTTGTGTGGATGAAAGTTTGGTCTATATAATGTGTGCACCTATTTTACCTTCGAGATGTGTTCTAGGATTAAAAAAAATTAATTATGGCGTTTTACGTGCCAAACTCACTTCATGATTATGAGGGACGCCGTAGTGGAGGACTCTGAAAATTTTGACCACCTGGGGTTCTTTAACGTGCACCTAAATCTAAGTACAGGGGTCTTTTCGCCCCCATCGAAATGCGGCCGCCGTGGCCGGGATTCGATCTCGCGACCTCGTGCTCAGCAGCCGAACACCATAGCCACTGAGCAACTGAGGCGGGTGTTTTAGGATTACTGGAAGTAAACATTTGGTGCTATGAATACCGAACACTAATGAGGAAAATATCCTCCCGTTCGTTCCCATTTAGTCTATTACGTTGCCGAATTGGTGGCTGTATGATGTCGAAGAACAGGAGAAATTCGAGATCTTGAGAGCAAGTGCTAATAGTGCAGTGGACCTAACTGGAGTGGTGGTAGTGATGATGAGGATGGCTACTGAATTTTTTAGCGGAAGTCCTTGGCACCTCAGTCTAAATTGAAGCAAACAATTGAACCACACAGAAGGTATACATATGTACATATACGTAGTACCTACCTCTTAAGTCCTGCTTCACATTCAACGTTATCTCCACGAAAGAATTTGCGAATGGTGAGTCTTCAGGAATGGGGTGTGCATCTTTCCAGCCATTGCAAACGTAGGCGTAAAAATCATCGCAAGGGTCACTGCTACTGTTTATAGATGCCAAAATCAGTTCAGCTGCAAGAGACCAAAATGTTTTTGGGGAATTGTTTGTGGCCCCTTTATCACAGCAGACACCTGCAGTACTAGGAGTGGCGTGGGCGAGCAGTACTGCCTCTCGCCCGCGCCACTCCTTCAACGAAAAATAAAGAGCTCAAATCTCAAGGGTGCTTCTCAAACAACGAAGACGCCGAGACATTTGGCGCAGTAGCAACGAAACAAAAGCTAGTGATAACGAGCCCATTTGCGTACCTTTTGCTGAAACAATGGACAATGTGCTAAATTAAGACCATAGTGTACGTTGGGATCAAGATATTGGTCCCAACGTGTAATATTGGTCCTGACGTGTAAGTTGAGACCAAGATATTGACCAGTTGATATTGTACGCGATGCTTTCAAATATGAAGTCCTACTAAAAAACATATATTATAAACTTTAGTGGCCCAACGCCATTGTCGCTTCCGGATGATAGCTTTATTAACCAGAAACTTGAATAGTAACAAGAAAACGGATATCAGTGTGAGATGCCAACGCATTACCACATCTTGCAAACTATCGCTGCCTATATTCTGCACTAAGAAAAAGATTGCGTTTCCGTGTCTTCTGAGTTGCCCTAGGGTATAGCATGAAAATTAATAAGCAAGTACGTAGTCGTGTTCGAACAGGATCTTAGCACTTATTTTTATTAGGCAATCTACGAATAACATCATTATAGATATCCTTTCTGTTCGTATATCTGCCATATCATCAGTAGTTCTTGGGATGTTAAGCAAGAATTAACATGTGGCAGCACTTGCACGGCTTCCGCAGCGATAACTTGCTACGACACAGGGTGGCAAATCATAGACGTACGCACCTCTGGCTTTGCACACGGGGCTGTCACACACCGAGGCAGACGTCATACCTGAAACAATTTTTTCAAAGTAAACGCAAACGGCTTATCGCTGAAAGATTGGCGCTCAATGCATGCATGAAAGTGAAAACCGATACTCACGGCTCCTCGGGAACAAATTGTTGTCAATTGCATTCGTAGCGCATACCACAAACAGTAGAATGAGTCGCCGGTTCCCCATCGTAATCTGCGAGTAAGGGGCCTATATAGTTAGTTCTCTTTGAGGCTGTTCTCAAGGCACAAGCAACAAAGCGGTACACGTCTGCTTCGAATTATGCCGCCAGAAAAGCATCCCGTTGATTATCTAATGAGGGAGAAAATAAAGCTAACAAACCGCTGCCATCTTGTTCTTATCGAGGTCGCATCACGAAGAAATCACTCATGTAGCCACCACGGTTCGTAAGCGACTATGGTCTTCTACTGTAAGCATGAGGTTGCGAGTACGATTCCCGTTCAGCGCGGTCCGAAATGCGAAAGCACAATTCAAAAATACTTGTTTAACACCCTCTCTTTGCGCATTAAGGAAGCCTAGAAGCTTGAAATTAATGCAGAGCTCTCAACCGCACACTGTCTACTGTATCGCTGGGGGATGAAGAACTCTATAAACCAAACAATAATGCTTTTCATTCTATCCTTCTCACGGTCTTTATAATGTTCATCATTCGAGAATATAAAGAAATGCCCCTAATGGCAGTCACACCAATTTGATCTCACCCCGTTGATGGAGCAAAGGCACAAAACGCCTTGTACAAGCGTACTAATTTGAGCTAGTTAGTTGAGCGACATTGACAGAAATGCAGTGCAGTAACAATACCAATGAAATAGACACATCACCCGTGTTATTTTGTTCTTAGCGGCTATGGTGTTGGGCTGTTGAGTATGAGGTCGGAGGATTGAATCCCGGCCATGGCGGACTCATTTCGATGGGGGCGAAATGCGAAAACACCCCTGTACTTAGATTTAGGCGCATGTTAAAGAGCCCCAGGTGGACGAAATTTCCGGAGTCCTCCAATACGGCGTGCTCCATAATGAGAAAGTGGTTTTGGCACGTAAAACCCCATAATTTAATTTTTACAGTTCTTTTGTCTCTCATTTACCCTGTTCATGCGCCAATTGTTTTAATGATGAAATAATACCCTCTTGCCTTCCTTTCTAGTGTTCTTGGATTATGGGTGCATATAACAACAAAAAATTGACACCTGACGCACACTTCGTTAAGCCGAAGCTAGTGATTACTCGAAAAAACAAGTTTAAAAACAATCAAAACGTGCATGCGTAGGAAAAATATGCAGAAATACCTGCTCTTGGGACTTGTGACCAGGCCAGCGTGTCTGTCCCCTCCTAACAGCGCCCAATGACGACGGCGTGCTCACAAGGGCGCCGTGCTGCGTGTTTTTCTTTAGTCGTCACCTTTCTTTTTTTCTGGCGTTGAAACTTGAGAAGCGTGTCTATATGTACCAGAAACGTGCCTCTCAAGAAGTATTTTCGCTTCCACGGCGCGAAACGCGATAACATGATGAAGAAGCTAGCACTACTGTTAAGTCAGGTGGGAACGTTATCGGACACTGCACCAGGCGAGGAGTTCTTCCTCCGCACAGTCGGACAAACAACAACAAACAAGCTTTGCCTTCTAACGCTTTAGGGACATCATAGCTAGATACGTCTTTCTGGAGGAGCAAACCATGGCGAGTGTTTCTGATAGTACATGTGCAAAAAGTGAAACGGCCCTAAACACGGGACATCTTTAACTGCTTAATACAAACGATCGGGAACCGATTCCCGGGGCACAGTGCCCGTCACACACTTGTATGAGGCCTGTCCCAAATTATAGTTTAGTGCAAAACAGCCATATTGTGCGGAGAGCCATCTTTGCCCGCCTGGAGTCACAATCAGACGCGGTGTGTATTTTTCGTTACCTTTTCAGTTTGATGTAGCACGCAATAGGTGCGTTAATTTCTCGTTGTCACGACATGATCATGGCACGAAGCACGGCCGAAACTGGCACCATGTCGCTTGTGACTTCAGTGAAAACTTCATAGCACGTATTATGGCCGTGACGGCAGGGTGACTACCGCGATGCGAAAATGCGAATCGCCCATGCCGGCGAACGCTACCGCTGGAAATTTACACATACACATTATAGATATAGAAATTTTGACATTTCTTAAAGCCACCATCCCTGAAGCAAATGTGTTACACGTTGTTTACCTTTCTTTATTTTATATTGCCATAGCGTTTACCTGGGCAGTCGAAGGTCTTCGCGAATGATAGTGGACCACAATGCCCTCTCATAACCGTCGTTTACTTATTGCAGTGGACGACTGTTTCTCTCGATTTCTGGTTCGATTCGATTTCTTTACATAGAGAACATATAGCGCCCGTACGACATCGTAGCGGACAGTTTAATAATACAAATACATCCATTACGTAAAAATAAAATACGCATCATATCAAACCTTTCAAAACACCATCCCACCTAACACCTCTTCAGGCATTACAACGAACCCACAATCTACCCCCTATACAGTGTCTTTCAGCTAACTTTAGCCAGAGTGTAAATATATGCCAATGCAATCTAAGACGACGAGACCAAACGCATGTTGCTCCCTTTATTATGTAGTGTGTCACGTTCGTTTTTGTATTTTGCTTAATTAGATAATTAGTCAAGATTAATTAACGAACTTATGAACCAACGAAGCTAGGGAAATAAATTCAAGTTCGAACATTACAGAGCGGTTTGCAAAACGTCCGCATAAACAGTTTCTATCTTTCTATCAATTAAGTATTAGTGTTTTCCAGCTTACTGCGGATACCCGCGAAAAAAAAAAAAAACACGTGACATGCCCTCTTGAGCGTCGTGATTACACTGCTCTCAAGCGTTCCACGTACAAACGAACAATAGCATTTAGCCGGTTGTGCTGCCGCTGCATCTGCTTATCGCTATCATGAACCGCCGCGAGGGAAGCGCATCGTTGGCATAAATCGCACAGCCAACGCCTTCGTCACTACGCTGTCGCATTTTAAGAGGCAGCACGTCCTGCTAGAAGCCATGTCCGTTTGTACGCGGACAGTGTGGGAGCGCTGCAATCACGGCGCGCAAGCGCGTATGTCACGTGGTATTTTTTTTTATTTCGTGGGGACGCCCAGTAGACTGAAAAACACTAATACTTAATAGATGAAAACTTAGAAACTGTCTAATCGTACGTTTTGCAAATCACTCTGTAACTTTCTAACTGGAATATCTTTCCTAGGTTCGTTGCTTCAGAAGTTGGTTAATTAATATTGACTAATTATCTAATTAGGCAACGTACTACAAATAGCGTGACACACTACATACAAAAGTTAGCAACATCCATTTGGTTGCGTTCTCTTAGAGCACAGCGGCATATTTTTAAACTCTGGCTAAGGTTAGCTGAAATATTCTGTATAACCACTCTCTACTTCGAATATGGTACTCAAACCTAAACTCTGAAAACGCCGTGTTTAGTGAAATCGCCAGTCAGCAAAAGAAAAATACAGTTAACTTTAATGCCGGTCAGGAATAACGAACTTTACCACTATGATTACCCACTTACGGCTTGCAAATGACAACAGGAACAAAAAAAACAAATTACCCAGGCTGCTCAACTCATTTCATGACACCGGCATTGATACACTTAACATGGTCTCGAATCCTTTCACTTATGCGATCTGTCTCCGACTTGTCTGAATGTGGACGAAGACCTTAGTTATTGTTTTTTTCTCCCCTATACTTACATGTACGTGAGGTTATGTGTGTGACAATGCAATAATGTGTAATGTATGCATCATTATCGCTTGTGATTCTTATATTGATTTGTTGTTGCAATGAAAATTCCCTTGCACTGCTAAAGTTACCTTCTTTAATTTTCTCGTTTATGAAAAACATGTTTGTTTAATCTGCGATGATTGTGCGACTCACTGCCGACTCACTGCGCGACTCACTGCCGCCACCTCAATCTCTCTCATTGCAGCTTTTATTGTAGCCTCCAACATTGTTCTCAAGTGCTTACAATGTGTACTAATACAGAAAGAAAGAAAAAGAAATGAAGACACGAAACCTCAAAAAGAACTGTCAGAGCAAACGCCCCAACAAAAAGAAAACACGAATTCTAAAAGATCTGTTGGTGCACGAAGTGCTAAGCAACGGTAAAAAACAGTGTAGCAGAGTACCACAGAGCAACAGGGTACAAAGTAACAGGTGTCAGGATAACAAGGAACTCGGTTCGCGAATTATAATAACCCTGGAAGTCTATTTTCAGCGTATGTCCGCGCTTTATACGCTAGTTGTATGTCCTGCCTGTCGTTCTTTTCTGTACACGGTTATGTACGTCGTCAACCCACATGTAATAGATATTTGACGGAATCTTACGCATACAGCGATTACCCTAAATTATGCACAATAGTTTAGCTGTGTGATATTGTCACCTGCTTTTTCTCTCTCTTTCGCGCAACCGCTACCAGAAGCACTGCCGATATGACGAATCTCGTACATTTCTAATACTGCAGTAGAAGAAAGGCCCGCCACTCATGTCAAACTGTTGACACGCAGAGATACGATGCTGTGATACCATATCAGATTTACGCAAGCGCCTCTTGAAAGTTGACCGATGTGTGCATATCGGTGGTACGCAATCGCCGTAAGTTGTTTCGACGATTGCTCACTGCTCTAGTTTCGAAGACGACCGCCAAGCGATGTTGTAATTTACGAAGTAGAAGTTCGCCCAGTTAAGTGTTTACATTTTTTGAACCACGTGACATTGTTAACCACGAGAGAATGCCGAGCTAAGCTTTATATTCCTAACATTGCCCGTGGAGGAAGGAGAGAAACTACGAGGCAGTGTCCTGTAGTAGAGTTGAGGACTACTGAAGTCAGCCGAGCAAGTGACCTTGATACGGTAGCTTTTCATGTCTCCCACCACGGCGCTCAGGGCGCGCTCTACCGAAACCAGAAAGTACGTGGCGCCATTGCGCAGCTACTGCGCCCGCATGCTATAACGAGAAACATAAATGTGTGTGTGGCAATAAGTGACCGAAGTTGAAAAAGCATACAGGGAGAAAAATGTCCGCAGAGTGGTCGGCAACACACTTGAGCGAGTGCTTATTGGTTAAACCTTTCCCGGAATCGGACATTCCCACGCAAAGCCGCCGAGCGCAGCCAAGACTCGGATGTCCCGTGGTTGGCCTAATTATGGAGACACCGAGGGAGAGACAAAAACGAAAGGAACTGCTCCGCGGAGAGTTCGCTTATTCAGGTCCTCATGCCGGACCTGTAAGGTGTTTTTTTAATCAATCAATAAAGAAGTAAATTGTGGCTCTCTCACGTCATACTCACACCTATGAAGTTGTGAGTGAAAGCATGTAAAGAGGCCATGGGTAACTCATACAATCATTTTACGATATTCGGCTGAGTAATTCGGGCGTGGAATTCTTTCCAGTACCTTGCTACAGAATAATAGAATGGCAAGACTGTATTATCAGTTTGAAATTCCCGGGCTCGTGTATATGCTGTGGCCAGTCAGCAGGTGCATGTCCGAGAAAATTTTCGGTGACATCAGAAAAAGAGGTAGAGAGCACAGAGGCGACAGCGTGCCCCTCCGGTTGTTCAAAGCGCTCTTTTGCGTCCAAGAAACTTTCCTTCCATACTCTGCGTTATGAAATAAAAGAGTGCGTAGATGGAACGCTAGCAGCGTCACGGCTCTGAATAAAAACTTTCAAAAATCAATCTGTCGCCCCGTAACTGCATAACGGGTTATAGAGGACACCGTAGTGGACTATGCGGGAACAATTTTTGCCACCTTGGGTTCTCTAACGTGCAACTAACAATATGTACACGAGCGATTTTGGATTTCGTCCCCATTGAAATGTGGCCACCGCGGCTTCAAGTCGAGCCTGTGTTCTCGTGGCCAGTGGCAGAACGCCTTCGCACCGTAGCTACCACGGCTGGTGAAGAGCAACTAAACTGTTACCTCTAATTGCGCCAGTCAGTTTGGTGGTGTTACGCCAGTTGATTTGGTGGTGAAACAGGAAAGCTTACGAATGCACTGGAAATGAAAAACAGATTCTTCGATGAGTACTGTTCCAGTCCCGGAAGGCGCACGTATGGCGTATCGAAAGGCTTCAGTTGCTGGTCAAGTGTCTGAAAAAAGAAAGGAAAAAGCATAACCGCTTTCCATGGAAGTATCGTAGGCGTTTCCATCAGGATCATTAGCCCATTTTTCCCTCATCGAGGCACGAAAGTCTCTCCCAAAGGTTTGCCGTTCCCGTAGCTTTTCTTCACGCTAACTTATACTTCCTAATTTACCTATCTCTTCATCTAGCCTAATCATCTCTCATGGCAGACGGGTTTTCGTTACTTTCCGTGTCTTTTTTTGCCAATGCGGCGTAATTGCAACTTCGCTGTATGACCTGAGTAAAATCTGTCGTAACTTTCTGACACGATATACTGATAAGTTAGTTAATTAGCCATAACAGTGTTTGCTGTCATATTTTAATTCTGAACAGATGAAGCGTTTCTCGACCTAATAAACAAGAAAAAGGTAGCGAAACAGTTCCCTCATCCCTTTCGTCTCATGGCGGGGTAAGTAAACATTTGTGAAAAACCGTTTGCATTTTAAAGATGAACAGTGATGGAACTTCGGATGCCGCTGCATCCAACTTTTGAAAAGATGGATTTGTCTTCGTTAGCCGTTTCTAAAAGGTTCAACATCACTGCGCTCTTAGGCAGAGTTTTCCACGAGCTTTATGAAAAGTTGCCGTGTGAGAAGCATATATCCCTTCAACTTTTTAGAGGCAGCAATGTTTCGTAAAACCGATTTGTAACTCAACGACAGTTTCCGCCATTGGTGGTGAATATGACAGTTTGTATTTGTCGGTCCGAGTGATGCTTGTTTCTGGGTTTGAATGCAGTCATGCATGTGCAAAGGTTGCTTTTGAAAGTCTACGTACCCTGAATGCCATTTGAAGTCCCCCGTTGTCCGCCATATTTTCACCCAATGTATTCACGCCGTTCAGCTGGAAGTGAACCATAAGTAGACGTTTATAGATTAAAAGCATTCTAAAAAATTAATCCTATCGGGCTACACTGTGGCATTATGTGGTATGCCTAGAATAAGCGTAAAAACGTTATTATGAGTAATGGCCTTCGACTCTCTCTTCGTACGAGAAAGAACATTCCTGAGAGGTCCCAGTGAGATAAATAATTCTGGACACTTATTTCCCAAACATCCACACAAAATAAACAGGTGTTTAGCAATTTAGTAAAGCGAAACAGTCTTCTCCAGTACGTTGCTAATAAAGTAGCGAGGCAATTACACCCTTAAAGCTCATGCTATGTCCACATGAATCTGTATTTAGTATATACCCACCGTTCTGTTAGCCAATTGGCTGATGATGGAGCTGCATTGGTCACTGAAGCATTTTGCTTTGTTGTCGAACTTCTTTTGAGTCGAAGGGCTATACCGGTTTCTCAACCGCCCGTCCTCATCAAATGGTTTATACGTGCAAAAACATATGATAATTACAGTATATTAAGCCAATCTTGATATCGAGAAATTATTAACATAAGGACTCCTAAAAAGCAGCGGACGCTTTTGATGCATGAGCATAAACATTCAATGAAGTTGCCCGTTGCATATAATAAAATAAGCTCAGTTGTATGCACCACCATTAGCTGTACAAAATATAATCACCTACTTCCCTGAAGTTTCGCAGTACTAGATTTCAGTGTGTTAGTTGGATCTGCACGAATTTTATGCCAGTTCAAGTGTGACGTCCTAGAAACACTGGAGGCACCATCGCTATACCAGCAGTTATAATCTGGGTGCTCTAAAATTTTTGGCAGACCAGAGTGCAGTTCACATCCACGTAAAACGAGGCATTATGAAGAGGGTAAATTTCTAGTAGCAAATATCCAGTGGTACTTATCCAGTCGCCCACTACCAGTGGCCTTCTAGGGCACATACTTAGTTGCATATATCTAGGAACAGCTGCTCAGTAGCATAATCCCAGTCACACATACACAATGGCACATACCCGCACATACCTAGTGGCCCCAGTGGCACAAAATTTTAGACTGCAATGACACCAGGATCGGCCCACGAGAACAATGAGGTACCGCGACCTCATTGTTCCCCGACTGCTTGCTCAGAAAAATGTGGCTGCCCTCAAAATAAAAAAAAAATACCGACGATTGTGATAATCCCTATATATTATGCGATATTTCATCGCAGCTGTACACGTGTTTTCATTTCGCGATATTTCTAGCGCGGACAATCTGTCTCGATTAGCAATGCCACGCTAATCGAGAGATCGCGAGAGGCAGCGCGCGGGTGACGCGTGGGCGCAATTCAAAGCTTCGGCTGCAGACCGACCTCTACTTATGCAGCGCTTTGTTTCCATTAATGGTATGAGTGGCATCATCGGCGAACAGATAACGCGCGCTATATACTCTGTCGCTATCTCGTAGCCATCGTCGCCGTAGGGCAGTCTTGCGCGGTACTACGCTTTTCTTCTTACGCTATCGCCGTCTTTGGTCCCCTGCTGCGCTGCGCCTACTCTCTGTGACCCTTCGTTGTGCTCGTTCGCTCGGTTAGGAGGAACGCCAACGCCGACTCCTGCCGCACGAACGGGCGCCTGAGAACTGCACATTAAAATACTTCCCGTTAAAGGCAGGGTTGCTTCGCGTCGTCAGGCTCCGGTTGATATGCGAAGGTGGAGAAGGGTTCGGGTAGTGCAGCTGGTTGTTTCGGAAACTTGGGTGTGTACCACGTGGAGCACGTGATATCTCGTGCGAGTACTTGAAGCTTTCTAGCGGCATGTTAACTTCTGTTAGCTTCTATTTGAGGCCGCAATGTGCTGACCAAGCAGCGTTATCGGCGTGCTCGTTACTTAACGCAGCGCATTCACTTCTAGGCCACTGAAATGTCATGCGGTGACCTTTCTTTGCCAAGGTATAGATTAGTCTTATAATCTTGAAAACAAGCTGCTTCTGTGCTTCGCTCTACAGGGCTCATAAAAATACTTCAGTGGTGCCTTCGAGTAGCTGAATATTGACCATCTTCGAGGTTCTTAGCAGAGGAGACGATTAGAAACGCAAAGAGCTTCAAGTTGTGCGGCCGTTGACGTCGTAGTTTAGCACGTTTTGAGACTGGTGGTGGTGGATCTCGCTTGGAAAGGCATGGTTCCGTACGAACACTGCATAGTTGGTGAGTGATCAGTATAACATGTACATGCTCAGAATACCTCTCGAGCGATAGCAACAAAGAGAGTAGTTTAAGAGCGGGAGGGGACAGCTCCCTTTTTTTGGCTGATTCCTATAGTACTCTGAGGCGCACCGCCCGTCAAGCCAAACAAGGAGAAACCAATGACTTAGTTGCGGGATGAAGCCTTATGGAAGGTTGCGGCAACAATTAGGGATGGTATCCCAAAGTCATGCCTGTGTACTTTCTAAGGGTAGTGTGGCCAGATGTTTTAATGAACTCGGGCGGGGTGCCTACAGTGAACTCTCAGTACCACCACAACAATGTGCGTTTGTATTTGTTGGTCGAGGGCAAATACAATAGGTGCCACAGCTGACGGGCATTTTGCTAAACCAAGACAATATCTGCGACCCCGATCTTGAATCGCCTGAAGAGCGCAAGGATTTGTGCTGCAATTGGTCAGTATGGGCATGCTGTATATCAAAAATGACAGAAAGATCGCATTCAACAATTCCTATAGAGCTTGTATTTGCATCCCCTAAGTTCTTACTAAACTTGAACAACCGGGAAAGTACTGCCTGGTGCTGCTTCAAGTATAGGTCACGCGCAGGCTTCATAATGGATCTCCACAATGATCGTGCCAATAAATGGAAGAGTCTTCGCACAGAAATTGAACTGACCGTTAATAAAATGGCGTAGGGTGTGCTTAGTTCGCGAGTGAGCGCCACTCGTGCACACTCGTCTGACGAGATTTCCAAGCCTTGGTTGCGGAAGTACACCGCTGTCAGAGTAGCAGCTTTTTGGAGTCTTGAGTGTATGTAACAATGTGTCATGACTGAAGTGGTCACACATATGACACCTGTGTACATTGATGCCTTGGTCCCAGTTGGCCGACGTTCAACGATGCCAATGAGTGTGAGACTGAATATGGTTGGGCTTGGTAGATCGCCTTCAGGAACACCCCGACCGGTATGATGCCGTACGGTTAGGCGATTGGCGGTACACCCAGACTAAGCTAATAAGCACATAATTAAACATCTATTGAAAGATTCGACTCCAAAAGCCAACCATCTCAACTACATCGTGAATGGCCTCGTGAAATACGCTTTTACGATGTCGTTTGCTTTTGGCATCGGAATGGCTGGCACTGCCTCCTGTGATAAGTGTGGTCGCTAGGGGACACTTCAACACGTTCCATATGTATATGCTATGTATAGTGCACAGAGACGATCCCTCACAGTTGGAGCTAGCTTGTCTTGTTGGGACACCGTTATCAAAGCAAAGTCCTTCATCCAATGTTCTCCATTGTCAGGTAACAAACCATACTTTATGTTCTTATTATCATTTCTGCATCTCACCTTTCTCGTGTCACCGGTGGCAATCGCAAAACTTACCTGTGTCGTGAAAGCCATGAATCATTTCGTGCCCGATGACGGTGCCAATCGCTCCATAGCTGATTAACCTGCCAACAAATTTCGATTAACAATTACTCCAACAGCCAAATGGAAGCGCGCTGAAAGGAGTGATGATGCTTTATTAAATTGGAAAACATTGTCTCAAACTGGATGTTTTAAAGATGTTTACCGTTTTTATCATGAACATAAATCAACTATCCGGACTGAGTTAATGTTGCTGAATTTGCTACTTGCAAACACTTCATATACTGGTGTTGCACGTAACTGGTGGAAAATTAAAACAAATATACGTATATCATGTAGCTGGACAGAACCAAGGTAATGTATTTGCCGTCGCTTGGAGCAAATCAAACTATCTTTTTTATTTCGCCTAATTACATAATTAGTTATTATTATTCATTCACCTGTTCAAATATATTACTAAGAGCATAAGCTTCAATGATAAAATTGTAAACCACCTTGCAGAATTCCCTACCAGTTTTCTTCTCTTCAGTAGGTGCTACGTAAATGTTTTTTTCTTAGCCTGAAATAAAGCCTGCGAAAGGCAACGAAGTGCGGCGCGACTAGTCACACAGCACAAAAAGTTAAATTCAAAAAAATATTCCGACTTATTCCACACGATGGCAAACAACGTTACCTTGGTTGTGTCCAGCTGCGGGACGCTTGCATATTTTAAAATTTTTGCGCAATTTGCGTGGCACACATGGCATAATTTTGCTTTCACTCCAAATGTGAACAACGATGGCACGTCTCTTACAGTCGCACTCATAAATATCTATAAATAATTCATGCCAGAAGATGGATTGCAGTTGCAAGATAGTGCCACCAGAAGGCTCTTGCTCTGCTTATAGAAGAAAACAAAATATCCTCAAGGCACGTTGCAGCAATCGAATGCTAAAATAAGGTGTTGAAAAAATAATAGTGCCAACCAGGCTGGAGTTACCGAGGAGCCTGTACATTAGCGCTGAGCTTTATGGATTCGTACTCTGCCTGCCCAGTTAATCTGTGCAGAAGAAATGAAAGAAGGTCCGTATATCCAAGTCTAGAAAACTAGTTATGGTGCTTGCAGATCCGAGGGTCACAGCTCAAGGCTTCAAAGAGCAAGCGCATAAAATCCCGTGTAGGGAAACTTGTGCCGCGATTGCTTTGACAATCCCGCTGAAAAAGCTGCAGTTTTCCCCGAGGTGCTAAGAGCCCCATTCTTGCCTTTATACTGTAGTATCTTCTTGAAAATGAAAAATGATCAATTTCTAAAGTCACATAGACGTTTCGAGCGACGAGGTTTACACTAATTCATGTCCTCTGCGTTCGCTTTCGTATTTCGCTGTGCTCGTTCAGTCGGTGGCGAGGTACGACGCTGAGGCACGCTGGCGCTCAACACAGGAACGGGCACCCAAGAGATTTGCCCTTAAAGATTGGCAAATTCTTGAGTATTTACAAGATGCGATGGCAACATTATGGCGGTGGTCGACAGGATGGGAGAAATATCGAGGTCTAGAGATTAATAGGTGACGAAGCGTAGATTATGGAAGTATAACATGTGGAATAGACTCAACTGGGATGCATTAAGACGTGGCGCAAGAGAAAGAATGGCTAGATTGGTCTCGATTTATATTATACTGGCAGTATGGTTATAGTCAGAAACAATGAAGTGAACAGAGTTATTCTGTACGAGTTCGAGCGAAGTAATTAGGTTTTCATGGTAGGGATCCCACGCAGATGAAGCGTATTCAAGCTTGGAACCTACTAAAGTTTTACAGAGTAGTTATTTCAATGCAGATGGGGCTTTCTAAAAGTTGCTACTTATGTACCCTAATACTAGAGTGGCATTATTAACGACGTATTCAATGCGAAGCGCCCATCACAGGTTAGATATGATATGAATGCCCCAAGTACTTAACCTAGTTCACAGTTTCAAGGCGTACATTGTCAAGATAGTAGGTTAAAGGGCTGTTATAACTTCTAGATATGCATGACCTTACATTTGTTAACACTTAAATGCATTCGCCGTATACTGTACCAAATAATTGTAATATTTAGGTCAGACTCCAGGCAGGAGCAGTCGTTATCATTAGGCATATCGCGAAATATGAGAGAATCTTCAGGAAAAGGTGAATTGCAAGTGAGGTCGTTAATGTAAACTGAATTGATGCAGGAACTTTCGCAAACACAAGGTTAACAGATGGTTTCATAAGCATCGGTGCCGTTTCAGCTTGCTCTTTTTCGTTCGCATGCCACTTCATATCTGACAGAACACTGGCTTGCCTAAAAAGAAAATCATTGACATTATCAATCATCCTGCGCCATTTGTGCTCCTCAACTAGATCATAAGGTCCATGATTTTCTTCTTAGGTAAGTCAGGGTTGTGTCATTTATGAGACTGGATGCGGATTCAATTCAAAAATTCAAAATGAAGTGCAGTGAGCGTATGAAACAGCGGCAACTCACAATAAAGGGCGCGATATCCGTGCGTCAAAGCATGCTCGGAATAAAAGTATTAAGAGCCTCGGGGACGCTGTCTTGTACTATGATGCGCTGACGACTTCACAAGTCATCAGACTCGACTGGTACCTTCGAGATAGGGTAAAAAAAAGAACACCGACTCAACCGTCACGTAAGTGTTTTGGTGCAGCTGCTGCTGGCGCTAGATAGCTGGGTATTTCACTTGAATATTCTATTTCACAAATTTGTTCAAATTTTCAAATCGAAGATGTTCAGTAGCGAACGCGTGCGTGCTTGGCCAAAATTGTAAATTTAAAATCACTTTCGAAATAGCCGTCATTAAAACGTATTGCGAAACATATACACGTAAGCCTAAAGTATTATTTTTGATAAGCTGATATCGGTATTTCATCATTAAAATTTAAATACAATAAACGTTTTGCAGAGCCCTGTTAGTGACGTTGATACGCTTGAGTGATACTTCGATTGTTAGGAGTTAAGCAAACCAAATAAATTTCTTAGGTTTTTCTTGTTAGAACAACGATCTGACCATGAGGCATGACGTAGACTCTGGATTAATTTTGACCGCCAAGGAATCTTTAGCGCGTGTTGAATGCAGGCCACACGGGGGTTATTGAATTTCGCCAACGTCTAAATGCGGCCACAGTTTCCTGGATTTGATACCGGGACCTCGTGTTTAGCATCACAACGCCACAGCCGCTAAGCCACCGCGGCTGTTAAGAGAAACCAGTTATGAATTTTTCTCAGAGGTTAATTTTTACAACTGATTCGAAATGTTAAAGAAAGTCGGATGGCATAAACAAGAAAAAGAACAGTTAGCAGGCTTCAGCTATTCCTGAGAACTCGAACTCGTTTGCTGCTACTGCGACAGGCTCTTACAGTGGACCGGGCGATGATCTTAAAAATTACTTTCCGAAGGACACAAATTAGTAATTACGTGCATGACTATCACTCAAATATTTACATCTGCTTCTGCTACGAAGGCTGGCCAGTAAATATACTTCGTATTTTCTTCATCTGAAACACTCGTCGAAGAAACGCGTGGTGTAAAATATTTTTTTTTTCTATGCGAGGCGTTTGTTCCTACTTCCAAGGTATGATCGAGCCGCTTCCATGGCTTAGAGCTCATGATCAACTCGCTTTCCGGACATCGGCATTCGCATTTCTCACTGTTCCTTAAAGCAGGCTCATGCAACGGGCTGCGTTAGCTGAACAAGTCGTAGCGCGACTGCGTCGGCTAATCACTCACTTCATCCAGATCTAACTTCTCAAACGACATCAAGGCCAAAAACAGACATGAGTGAGCAATGAAACAGACTTAAAGGGGCTAGTTGGTTGCTGATTTGATGGAACATGGTTATAACGGTGCGTTTTGAGAAAAGTGCACGAAGAGAATGCACACAGGGCAGTTCGGCGACTGTCCTGTGTGCATTCTCTCTGTGTTCTGTCTGAAAACGAACCTTTATCACAATGTTCCATCGAGCAATGAAACTTCAAAGCCCCGACACGCCGAGGGTGCGAAGTCAAAGAACGGAAAACGAATACGCACAAGAGGCAAATGTGTGATAGTTTTAAGTAGCATATTATGTATTATAATAGAGGTTGATGCCTTTAGGTTGCACCGGTTGTGGGTATGACGGGCTGCCCACGTGGCACTGCGGAAACGCCAACCAACAGAACCCTCCGTGCCTCGCTTATCGGTCTCGGGTAGCAAAAAAGGCGAAACAAACTCTGCTGGTGAGTGAAAGGCGCTGTGGTATATCTGCTCGACTGAACGGCGCTGCGGCGAGAATTTCGTGCATGGCAAACTTTTTAGCCAGCCTTCCGTCGCCAAGGGAGCAGAGCGCCGCGTCGAATGCGTGCACTGCTCGCGAGAATTCACAGACGCAGTTTCGCTGCACCGCCACTTTCCAGTATGTATCGCTCAAGTGGCGCGATATCAAGCTGTAGAGGCAGACCGTAACAATGTATATATATATATATATATATATATATATATATATATATATATATATATATATATATATATATATATATATATATACACATACATATATCATTTCGACCTCCTGAAGTTCATTGACGTGCACCGAAATCGAAGTAGACGGGTGTTTTCGGATTTCGCCCCCACCGAAATGTGGCCGCCGTGGCCGGGATTCGATTCCGCGACCTCGTGCTCAACAGTCCAACACCATAGCCACTGAGCAACCAAGGCGGGTCAATTTCGCCGGTTCCCGCAGTGCTTGAACTCTGGAGAATTTTTTTCTTTTAGTAAAAAACTGCAAATGTGAAGTAGCAAGAATTAATCAACTGCCTTTAACCATGAAAGCAATTCGGGCATTTTACCTTCAACTGGTTCTAAAAAATTGACCTTCACTTGAGTATGCTTACGTGATTTGAATGCGAAATCCGCTTTAATGCGCCTTAATCTACCTTCATTTACTTTCATCCACATTAATACACCTTAATCTACCTTAATCGATCTTAATCCACTCTAACCCGCCTTAATCCACGTTCACCCACCTTAATCCATTTCAATCTTCATTATTCCACCTCAATTCAATGTGATCCACGTTAGCTCACAATAGTTAACATTAGTCTGTCTTAATCCCATTTAATCTACCTTAATCTACCCCTATTCACGTTAATCAACCTTAATCCACTTTAATGCACCTTAATTAACTTCAATTCATCTTCTTTCACTTCACTTTAATCTACTTTATTCCACTTTAAGACACTCTCACTTGTTCTAATGCGAAAACACCCGTGCACTTAGATTTAGGTGCATCTTAAAGGATCCCAGGTGGGTACCTCGCGATCAGGAAATTGTTTGGCACGTAAAACCCCATAATTTAGGAATCCCAGGTGGTCCAAAGTTTTGGAGCCGCCCACTACGGCATGCCTCATAATCAGGAAGTGGTTCTGGCACGTAAAACTGCATAATTTAATTTTACTTTATAATCTTGGCATGCAAGCATACAAGACGCCGATGATGATTTTTTCCTGCCATTCATGGCAGACAACGGCGCCTTTTCTGCCTCTTAGGACATATGATGCTTTCACAATAAAAGCGAAATGTGACAGGTCACCCACGATCATGACTCGCTCACAACGCGCCCTATTCGCGCCATGCTTTCATTGTGGAAGGCAGGATGAAATGATTTGTCCTTATATTCGGTCATAGCAGAATACACAAAGAAATGAGATAGCAAATTTTGGACCCTGTCTTCCTTGGCAGTATCCATTGATTGAGTTTACGTATATTTGGTCTAACAGAATATTCAAAGAAATCGGATAGCAAAATTATTGTGTCCTCCTAGAGAATGAGAATGAGAATGAGAATGAGAATGAGAATGAATGAATGAATGAATGAATGAATGAATGAATGAATGAATGAATGAATGAATGAATGAATGAATGCAGTGACGCAAAGAACATGTGTTCGAATATTATTAGACAGAATATTAACACCGCGCAAAAGTATTCCTTTCAGTTGAAAGGTCACCAATGACGTCCGAAAGTGCTCTCTCCGCCACATTAAAGGTCAT
This sequence comes from Dermacentor andersoni, assembly GCF_023375885.2. NCBI lineage: Eukaryota > Metazoa > Arthropoda > Arachnida > Ixodida > Ixodidae > Dermacentor > Dermacentor andersoni. The sequence continues at coordinate 101,589,304 of NC_092824.1, forward strand.
ATCGGCAACACAACTGACGAACGTTTCTTACGCGTGTTTTTAGAACTGACCACAACATTTGTACTTTTATGTTCTTTTTCATTCTCATAGAAGACGGAAGAACAGCCATGAATCTCATGACGTTAGCCAGCGTGATGACCTTTCTGTCATCTTCAATCTCTACGAGAGCCAAAAGCCCAGAAGGCAAGTTTCTGACACTATCATTCGTGGTAGTGACATTAACAGTGCAATTCAAGTGCCCGAGTCTCCAACATGACATTTTTCAGCCATATACCAACCACATTCGAACTCTTGAAAATGTCAGTTATGATCGCCTAAGTGCTGCGTTTGTAACATCACACAAATAACATAAGAATAAAATATATAGTCGTCTCAAAGAGAAGGTCCTATTGCTAACCTTTCCGTTGTGTGTATCCATCTGTACGAGGCCTACAAGTGTGTCAGGGACCAGTTGTGTTCTCTACAGAATTACGCAATGAAAAAAAGACACAGTACCTGAGTGCCCTCATTCCAACAAATATAGACCTTCGAGCCACTAATTGTCATACTAAAGCGAAGTTTTTTATGCTTTTTTCTCAGGCGTTTAACATGTCTGCTCCGTAGCCTTCTTGCCGACTAAGGTGGACCTGTCATGGAGACAGTGCTATAGTAAACGGGGTCGATACTGGACATGACCAAATTAAAGATGAACCGATCTCTGAGGGAGGGTAATCCATAATTGCGTGCGTAACTTAGATCGATTGGTTGTATTTCATCATCTAGCTGTCTTATACTGCGTAAGCACATGACTGCGATGCTGCAAAAAGCGCTGGTTGCTGGAGATAAGCAGAGTCGAAGCATTTACTTAGTTCCTTCACTTAGATTCCGTAGTACGCGTTGGGTCTTCGTTTGTTTTGTGCGTATCAGCGCAAATTACACTTTCGACGTCCGCAATCTTGTGTCAGCTGGCCGTTCATATCTCTGTCCAAAGAATAAATGTCATGTCTCGAGCGTGATTTCTAAATGTCTCTTGCTCTCTTGCACATGGTCAGCCACAAAGCATTCAATTTCGAATGAACGTTACGGTTGCCACTCAGTTATCGTGCCTGCCATCTCTTGTCCTGTTCAGAACCGCTCTCCCTTTGCCGAATAAGTATCACCTGGCCAGAATTAGTCTTCCATTGTACGAAACGATGATGATGATTTGTAGGTTTTTCTTGCGCAAGGGCCACGTTTCACCAAAGAGCGCCATGACTATTCTGAATACATTACAGTGTTACAAAAATGCTAACCAGTGCAAGGTTATTTTGCATATACTTGAGCAGAACATACCGGCATAAGCTCAACTAAAGAATTATGCGAATGATGATGGTAAACATGTGGATGTGGTTTGATGATTGTGCGATAGACTTCAGTAAAGACGGTGGTGTATAGTGCCGTAACAAGCACTGGTACATAAAGTTACTCAATGTATATGACTACGGAAAGGTGCTCAGATTTAGAAAAGCAGTGCTGTCGTGCTGCATCAGTCCATGACTCCTGCTGAAGCAGGAGTCATGGAGTAAATTGAGTAAACGAGTAAATTTCAAGTTCACTCCAAATCAACGTGTTTTGAGAACTTATTACTTTGAATTTGTAATTGCCACCCCTTCCCAACATCCACATGGAACACGACATGAGAAGCGCCTGGGGGGCTGTTCTATATATTTTTTTATTGATATGATATAAGGAGATGTTGGCGCGCAATTTAAGGCGCCGGCTACTCCTTATCTCTTGGGTGGTTCCGTCATACATCATTCAGGGTTCACGGTTACATATCAAATAATCATTTCACACAAGCACCAGGACTTATAAAGCAACGTTTCCACAGAATGACTATGGCAAATGTCTCCACACCTATGTAGTCGAAAGTCTCAAAAGTAGAAACGATACTGTCGCCTAATAACACATTTCCTAGTCAGCGGGTCAGCGGGTACATACAATATACATGGCAAAGAGTCTCCACACGTATGTAGTCAAAAGTCTCAAAAGTACAAACGATACTGTCGCCTAATAACACATTGTCTAGTCAGCGGATGGTATATACATCCTGTAAATATATTAGCACATACAGTCACAACAGAGCAGTCAACATAACATAATTCCCAAACAGATGGATAAATAGAGTCACATTGAAATGAACAGAACAATGAAAGCACTAATAACGTCCAGCGATGCCGCTGTCTTCAAAAAAAGTCTTTAGTGCTTTTAAAGCGCTCTTCTGCAAGGCCGTTGTTGGCCAAGGGCCCAAAAGCTTCCTTAAACTGAAAGGTCTGCGGTCTAATTTACTTAGATTCTATTCCTTACGGTAAACCACTCGTGTGAATCTAATATCCTTCAGAAATGCAATAAGTGTTTCTGCGGTATATTGTACCAAATAACAAATAAAACAAATATGCAGATCCAGTGGACATGTTGGCATATATATACGCGAACCGAATGTAAAGCATTATGGACAGCACATTTTAAAAGCCAATATTGTAGTATCTCTATGAAACGCGTCCTCATGTCTATATGTAGTTTCATACTCACGTCATGCCGCGTAGCAACCCAAACGAGAAAAATTAAATCGTTTAATTAAATGCCGAAGAAGCCACGGGGATGGATAAAATTTTGTTCTTTCGTCGTACGCAACGTGTAATCTCATGCAATGCTTGTTTATCGACAACAAAGGTCCTAATTTTATTTTCATGCAATCTTACAGCGAAGCTGTATATGGCTAGCCGATTTGTCCGTCCGTCTGTCTATAGTACGACGAAACCTTCTTTGGTGCAACCCCGGGCGCAAGCGGGGCAAAAAAGAAACAGGACGAAAGGCGCGCGATTGGCTGCGCCGGCAGTGACGTCATTGTCTCCGTCGCAGCCGAGTACGCGCGCAGCAGTTTCTCTCCGGCTCCGAAATGTGCAGGCCATGCGTCACACATGCTCCTAAGGAGCAGGCAGCTTTCGATCAGCAATGCCGCAAACATAACCGGGAACCAGCTTCTCTACGCCGTGCCAATCCTGTAGCCCGGGCACAAGAACAGGCTCGTTTAGCCGAGCGCAAGCAGCAACTGCGCACTGAAGATGCGGCAGCGTACGAAGCCGTCGTGTAACAAACCGTTGGCAATAACCCAGTGATAAACTCCGGGGCCGCACGTGTCAGCTACGCTGGTTAACCATCAGTACGGACTGCTTAGGCGGTGACATTTTTTTACTTGAGGCACTGCATCATTCACAAGCACGCCGAAGTGTAAAGTCCAATTCAGGTGAAAGCACACCATGATACGTATACACAGCGACGTCACAAGGACAAAGGCGATGTGTGATGCTTATTGAGGGAATACTCGTGATGACAGGCATATATGCGGTGAAAAGTACGGCACGTATCAAGCAAAATTTAAGGGTTCTGTGCTTATATATTGCGTGCCAGTGTGACGTACCCATTGTGCAGAACAGCCCAAGAATGGGCACACCCTGAGTGGCACACCGAATGGCTTAATCAGAAAAAGAAAAGCAAACCAAAGCAACGGTCAATATTATTCACCGTTTCATTAACGCGTTGGTCTGGTTTGTGAGATGCCTGTGAGCCGACATAATACGTTCATGTATTGTCTAGGAAGTTAACTTTTTATGCAGAACACAGGTATATGCTTATGCAGGTTCGATATTGTTGCTACAGTATACGCGTCACGCGAGCTATCTGGTTACACCCGCCTAACTCTCTATCGAATTGATAGCAATGTTCGCGAAGCTTCAAGGGCCGCAAGCGCGAATTGAGCTAGAGCGATATCCCGATGCAGCAGCAATCTGGTGCAAGTGGTCGCTGGCAAAATGTCATACAATGCTCGCGTGGCAATACCAGTTCCTGTTACTAATGCCTGTGTTCGTTCTTTTGAATTTACCATCCAGAAAACTACACTGTCTGTTGTGAACCCGTCTGTTTCGAACGAGGTAACGTACTTTGCATGCGCCGAAGCAGTTCTTGTGTGCTTGTGTTGGCTTGTGCATGTGCATGCCTATGTATACGTATGCTGAAGGGATTAGATTTACCAGAAATCCAACTAGGGCCAGAAGAGCATCAACCCTAACCTCGTAAAGCTGTGCTGTTTACATTTCTTTTTTCGCAAGGTTCCTGTATTTATTACATACAGTAAACTGTTCCTCGACAAGCTTACTCCCGAATATTAATCAGATGGTGAGGCAGACCCATCTGGATGCCACAGTGACAATGCCGCAAGGGCAAATGGTCTACTGGCGTTTCCTTAAATAACTTGCTTGCAGCTTTGTGGCGAATGTTCCTATTCGCTGGTATACCGTTCACGAGCTTTCACCCCCATCTTTCTTGGTTGAAGGCTTCCAAGGTGTCATTATGTGCGTTCTTACTCTCTGGTATGTGTTATTTAAAAATGCGAGTTCAGTATACTAAACAAAAAGCCCACAAGTACATTGCAGGTAAATGCATCTAAATTAAGTGGATAATGTTTGAAAAAAGAAATGCCCTGTGCATAGCGCACAAATTGAAATCTGATAACCCCACGGCGAATAATACAAATGTAACTAATCAGGTACCAGTGTTTGGTCCTAAAATGCCTGTGAAATATAAAATGACAAGAAACACGCTATGAGTAGGCAGCTATGTCTAAAGCCGTGATGGAGAAGCATTGACAAGCGACATTAATTCCACGGTAAAGGTCCTTAATATTCGTACCCCTGAAACACGGAAATTATAAGACGGCCGTGACGCCTCAGTGTTCATACGGCATTCCCCATCTGAGCTCAAGCTGCCGGGTTCAACTCCCAGCCATGGTATCGGCAATCTGACGATGGGCAGAAATCACAAAAGGTTCTTAGGTGCGCTTTAAAGAAAACTCAAGTGGTCGAAATTGTGCCGTAGTCAGCCCCTGCTTCTGTGACTCCCAGACCTCAGTGTGCGTTGAGCCGTTCAACGTCACTTATTTTTTACATACTAAAAAGAATTCGGCGCGCGATTATCCGCATATTCAGAATAGGTAAAGTTACGTTTCGGAGCCACTCGTATATTTGAAATAATGAAAGTTTTATGACATCGCAGCGTTGGAACCCAACCACAGATACCTCTGTATAATTCCAGTAAAAAAAGTATGTAGTGCACCATGTAGGAACCGATGCATTATAGGCAATAGAGTCGCGTGGCTCGTCCAAAAATTAAAGAAAGTTGAATGTTCACTTTATCTATGGCTCGTTTATTAGAATAGAAAAGGCCACGGTACGACTAGATTTCAAGACTTGCTCTAACAAAAACATTAACGCCACGATTTGCTTTCCAGCAAAGCTGATAAACGAGTCGCTGAACACGAGCGTCCAGCCTTGCGACGATTTCTACTCGTACGCCTGCGGCGGGTGGATGAAGAACCACGAAATACCAGATGACAAGTCGAGTACCGGGAACTTCTACCTGCTGCGGGATGAACTGCAAGTCACTCTGAAAAGTGAGGCACCCATATACAATGTGCCCTAGCTAACGTTAGCCAAGGCCTTGAAAAATAGGCTATAGACTATACGAGAACGCAACCAATGGCATTCTGTCAGCAGCGACGTAGGACAACCTTTGTCCTCCTCCTCAGTGCCGCATGTGCGTTGCATTGGCTTCGCGCTTCACGCGGAAAAGGCAGCTCGCATTTCGCGGTGACCAACGGTGATGCCGATGCCTTGCCACTTTGCCGCGGCCGTGGAGCCCGGCATTGAGCAGAGTTATTTATTCCGAGTGTCGCCTGGGACCGATGGTGTCGCGGCGCGCCGGACGCGTAACCAAGCGAATACTTTCGTACTTCGAGAGTGTTCGTTATGACGCGGAAAAAATAATCACGCGAGACATAGCAAATAGAAAAATCACGGACTCGGTTGTTTTAAAACACAATTATTACTTTTCTATCAAAATTTGCGCCCTCCATTTAGTAACTAAAAGTCCAATTATTATTCTGATCTAATTATCGCTAGTGCAGTTATGAAAGACGAGTCCTTCTGGTGGGGTACGTCACTGGTGACAGAATATGTCCTCATATATTCTTTATTTTAGTTTTAAGAGCTTGGCTAACGGGAACTTGGTCACCCCGTACACATTAAACTCCTTCTGTGAGCGTAAAATCTGCCACAAGAGTATGAAATTTATTCCTCGAATGTCCACTTCGACCTAAATGGAATCTGCCATCAAGGTGTCTGAGCTATCATGCTATCATGCACCGAGTTTAAACGTTGGGCTCAAGTTATTAAGGATTTGTGAATTGTGCGAACGACTTTGAATGTTGTGGCACGCACCACCTCATTATTGTGGGAATTTTTGTAACTTTTCTTGTTTCTTGAAATATCGTTATTTCCTTTTACCTTTCTCCCGGACCATTGTAGCCAACTGGTACTTGCACTAGCTAAGCTCCCTGTCTTGCGCTACATTTTTTTCTCTCTTAAAAAGAAGCGCATCATTCTACGTGAATAAAACCATGTGCACGTTGTTTAAAGCTTCATTAGGAAAACCGCCAGTAATTTTCCGTTCACCGACGTTAGAATATTTAAATAAATGTAACTATCCAAGTTTTTAAGATCAAGAAAGGGGCTGACAGATGGAATAGCACACTGTGGTATAAAGTTTGTAAACAGGAATAAGGTGCCTCAGAAAGGCTGGCCAACGTTTCGATAGGAGGACCTATCTGCCTTTGACGAAGATAGGTCCTCCTATCGAAACGTTGGCCAGCCTTTCTGAGGCACCTTATCCCTGTTTACAAATTTATCTAACTTTTTAGTATTTCTAATTGCCAAGATGCAAATTAGGCGGCTGTAGAGAATCGTAGGAAACGTCAAAATCAGGCATTTCCACCAATTTGCAGATCACGTGTCTACTTTGTCCGGCTTTCACTGCTAAGCCCGAGGTCGCGGGATCAAATCCCGGCCGCGGCGGCGGCATTTCGATGGGGGAGAAATGCAATAACGCCCGTGTCCCGTGCGTTGGGGGCACGGTAAAGATCCCCTTGTAGTCAAAATTATTTCGGAGACCCTCCCACTACGGCGTGCGTCATAATCTAACCACGGTTTTGACTCGCAAAAATCCAAGAATTCAATTACTTTTTCCGGCAAATAGCGAAACTCCACGAAAGATGAACACTATCATGTGAATATATGACCGTGCGCATGGAATAGCAGAGCCATGGAGCAGTCTCAGCGGGAAAGAACAAGCTGTTCATCTCAGGCTTAACGTACAGAGCAGTTCCTTTCCTTAGATCATGTTACGCAATAATCGCCAGGAGCTTTTCGCGCCCCTGGAAAGACATCTCGACATGAGAACAACAATGAAAATGTTAGCTAATTGCTTTTATTTACTAAATGAGCGACAGTGACTAAAGATTACTGGCAGTTTCCTGACAAGACTAAATAACATCCACTTTGTTTTATTCGCGTACAGTATTCCGTCTTTTTTAAACCTCGACGCGACATTGAGACTTCGAACTCTACATCATATAGGCCACTGTGCCAGAGCTCAGCTTTGGATCAACCACTGCAACATTCGATAGTATTTTGGAAGCTCAGCTCACCACCGAAGAAAAAAAAGAACCATACGCGCATATCCAGCAATACTAAATGAACTTATGAATCCCCATGCGTTGATTACCTATAGGACTTGCCCATGTGATATATTGGAACATGCGGGTTATTATATGTAGCACCCATTGGTTCATGGATTTTGGGACGTTGAGATTAGAGGTAAGTTTTTTTTTGTTATAAGGAGGATATTGATCCCCTATTGTGTCGCTGTCCTCAATTGGAAGCGCAAAGACAATCTATGACCAACGCATTCAGAAAACTAGACGATCGTCTTCTGAGTGAAAAGAAAATACAAGAACACCGTCCCCACCGATCACCTGCTCAGAAGGCAGCGAAGACAGTTTTATGCTGTCTGAAAACGTCTGGCTTGTGCGAGCACCTTTGACTCTGTAGTACTGTCCGTGCACGTCTCTCTATGCCCTCCCTCTCTCCCTTCTTTCTATTCCCCTTCCCTAAGCGTAGGGCAGCCATCCGGGCTCCTGACCGGTAAACATCCCTGCCTTCCTCTGATTTATCTCTCTCTATTGATAGAGTCCGACAACGTTGATGCCTTCAGGTAGCATGTGTGGGCTTATTGACCAGTTGCCTTCACCAAAAAAGGTCACGTTCTCGTGACGCCAGCGGCAAAAGGACGTCCCACGTCCGCCGCCAAGGTCTGTGAATGGTGGCGCTGGCTAGCACTCCCAGGGTTCTACTAGGACACATGAATACCCAAGAAAAGTGGATGGGGAAACAGCGCCGCGGTAGCTCAATTGGTAGAGCATCGCACGCGAAATGCGAAGGTTGTGGGTTCGGCTCCTACCTGCGGCAAGTTGTTTTTCCATCCACTTGAATTTCCATTAATATATTGTCTCTTTATTTTTCATTTATTAGGCAGAAGTAATTTCCCCTATGTTGTCCTTGGTGTCAATCTTTGTTGGCCTCTTATGATACGACTAATAAATATTGGAACCCTCGGTTAACCCCCTTTCTTCTCTATTGATAGGGAGGGACAAAACCGAAACAACATAAAGCAGAGTCCTTGAAATAACAAAACGACCAGCGCGCTCACGTGAAACTGCACACCCAGCTCTGACCCTGGGTATAAATTTATCGCCATTATATTTGCACGACCCAGTGCAGTGAGCTCTTTTTGTACACAAGCTAACAAAAAGCTTTGTCCTCATGTGCTGAAAAGGGTCGTGCATTAACAAGTTGTTAGGGCTAATTTCGCATGTTTATTTGTCTCTTTGCTTCCAGGCATTTTCGAAAACATCACACTGGTAGAGCAGAACCAAAATATAACGGACAAGCTTGCTGCTGCCTACAATGCCTGTGTCGGTACGTGGAACGTCTTCAAGTTTGCCTGTGAAAGGCAACAATGCATTGAAGTTGTCTTGCACTACCAATATGAGTACACCCAAGCAAAAAATGTACGCAGCAGAGATTTCGCAACAAAAACAATTTTTTTTAATTCGCCTATGAATGCAACTTCAAGTTGAGTTCTGCATTCTAAACTTAACATTGTAGTATTTTCAGTGTGCTGGTCAATTTCTGTTCGCACATCTGAGTAACGAATAATTCTGCATGGCTACGAACCGCATTGTTTGGCTCGCGGGCATACGTATACTTACTCGCGTACATGCTGTGTGCGCCTGCGTGCGTACGTACTTACGTACGTTCGCATGCTTCATGCGTGTAATCTTACGAACTTCCGTACAGTTGCAAAAGAATTTAAAAAATTCATCAGCTGTGACTAAATTGTGAGTACCAAATTAACAGCAGCCTCCAGCGGAAAACATGCACAGTCAATGTCGCGAATGGCGATTTCTCGGTAATTGCTCTCCATTACTAGAGCTAGCGCAGTTCAGAATCGCTTTCCAGTAACGAGTACACAGTCACCACTGATAAAGAGGGGCAGACTTGATCGACTCTAGTAGCTGAAGAAAGTCGCCACGGAGAGCTGAAGGGTCGTGAACCCACTGCAAAAAATAAAGGCAGCGCTTTTTTTTTTACGTGAATTACGAGTACCTTAAAGAAAATGTAAAATGTCCCAAACGCATCGTCTTCCGTCTAAGTGACGTAAAGCACCGACAGCTCAACTACTGCTTCAAGAGTTATTTTTGTTTATCCTTATAAATTTTGCTGAAATAAAAAAAATTAAGTTATGGGGTCTTACGTGCCGACACTTTACATGGCGAAAATTTGGACCACCTGGGGTTCTTTAACGTGCACCTAAATCTAAGTACACGGCTGTTTTCGCATTTCGCCCCCATCGAAATGCGGCCGCCGTGGCCGGGATTCGATCCCGCGACCTCGTGCTCAGCATCCCAACACCATAGCCACTGAGCAACCACGGCGGGTATTTTGCTTAAATAGGCTGTAGCAAATACCACAAGTATACACCTTGAGCTGTATTACTCGAAGAGGCACGTTATCTTATGTAAAAGTGGATCGCATAATTGAATAAATAAAATTTCACTGATAATGTTTTGACTAATCGATCTAGCCTGCATATCGCAATTACCAAATGCGAGACGGCGAGTTTAGAAGGAAAATCAACTTAGAGGGAATTCCGAAGCTGGAACGAGTTTCCAGACACGCGTTCCGAAGTTGTGAGACGAAACGCATTGCTACTTCACCTGTATCTGTCCCGCGCCACTCAAGAAGGCGTTTCGTTTGCGAAAGTAAGTGAAGCGATACTGCATTTTGCCGCAAGCTCGACGATGATTATATATCTAAAAAATAACTTCACGTTCACTCCAAATGAACCTGTTCTCAGAACTCATAGGGTCGAATTCGTAATTGCTATACGTTTCCTACGAATATTATTTCTAAAGCTAGTTAGCGAAATTTTAGGCACCAGTCAAATGAATTACAACGCAAGTTGGAGAAATCACGAAGGTCAATTCCCTCACTGCTCCGGGCCCTGTCACGAAAGCGATCGTCTCACGGTACGGACGGATGGAGGGAAGGGTGAAGGGACGGACGAACGGATGGGTTTCCTCATTGGGTAGGCATAGAAATGCTTAGGCGTTTTTAAAAAAGCGCATGCTGTTATTGGCGCGTAGACACAGCAAGAGCTGAAAAGCTTGCTTTCCCACAGAGACGGTTTCATGGCGATACTGTCCCGTGCGCACTAGGGTGTTTTGATGTCCATGTATGAACGCACCCTATAGTGTGCGCGGGGTCGCTGTCGCGTGATAATATTATTCATATTTGGGGTCAGTTGTCACTTGCCGAAAGAAGGTAGACACGCTTGAGTAATTTGGTGAAAACATCCCATTTAAACGTGTCTATGATTGTCTACAGTAGCTTAATTGAGATTTTTAATATTAGAACAACAATGTAAAACTCAGATAACGTTTAGGAAAATGTTTGTACGCCAGGAATTAAAACTACTGTCCGTTTCCCTACAAGTCTTTAAGTAGCATTTCTTCGTCTTATACGGGTGGAATATCCATGTCTTTTTCTTTTTCTCGGGTTCATAATATCTGGGACTCCCTGTGTACCACAACTGGCGATACTCAAGTCTGCCTAGCAAACCAGTTCTTTTCTGCCTGCTCTCTCAATTTCGCAGAAGTTCCGGCAAAGCAAGATCAACTTGAAGGTCTGTACAAAATAATGAATCGTTCAGGATTTGGTCAGTGGCCTATAAATCCTGGAGACAAGAAAATAGCTCCGGTTATTGGAAACTGTACTGAAGTGCTTAAAAAGATTCCTATCTATACTTTGCTGTCATTATACGTTGACAGAGATGTCCAGGAGCTCACGTCTTACGTGGTTCAGGTGAGAAATCTTTGACGAGAAAGCGGTATGAAATGCAACGGCTTTCTTTCTGTTTCAATGCAAAAACGCGCAAACGGTGGCTGTACGTAGGAATAGACACCAACGACAAGAAAAATCTTTCGGTCGCCATTTAATATCACTAACAAAGTAGTTCTCAGAATATAGCAATACGCTGAAACCTTATTCTAACAAAAATGGGTATATAAATTTACGCCCTAAACCCGACGCGAAAAACACGCGCGTATAGAATAATGCACCATTAATTAATTAAGACAAATTGCAAATTCAACATATCGTAATGTAAAACCTAGTTCATAAACCTGCCAGCTTACAGCGTTCAGTACATGCGTTAATTCTATACCAAAGCTTTCTTCGTTCCTTTCTTTGACTTTTGTGCTGCTGCTGCAGCCTGGTGCTCCCTGCTATTCTGCCGAACAGCTGCAGTGTGGGTCATACTGAAGGCAATGTTATTTTCGTGCCATTGTCATTCCTGCTGGCTGCTAGCAATAGTTTTACACGATTGGCCAGTATACCGTCCATACTGAAACAAACAACGGATGTAGGGCGAATCGAGGCAGCCCGAGGTGGGCTGGTGATGCACGTAAGCGCGGTTGACACCAACGAGTCATCATTGTGAAGCCGTGGTCATCATTTTACAGCCTATCGCCATTCTGATAATTACTGCGTTGTCAGGTCATCGTCATTCTTCAGCCGTCTTTACTTTGTCGCTGTCACTGTGTTATCATATCGTCCTCACGCCGCCTACTTCGAGCCCTCGTCGTCATACTGTCATCGTCGTTCCTTCGCCGTCACTGCATCATCGTCATCTCATTGTCGTCATGCCTTTATTGTCACTGCGACGACGTCAACAATTCACGGTCATGCAGTCATTGTCATCCTATAACCAACATTTTGTCGTAATGATTTGACTTCTATGATCATATCCTCATGATTTGGTTACGCCGTCGTTGTCAATGCGTCATCGTCATTCCACCACCATCATGCCAGTGTCATCCCGCCGTCGTAATCATGCAGTCGCCGATATGCCTTGTCGTCGATGTGTCGTCGACAAACGGGCGTTGCCATTTCAGTATCGTCATCGCCGTTGTAGTCGTGCCGTCGTAACCCTGCAGTCAATGTCCTCAAGTCATCGTCATCCCGTTGTCATTATGCCATTGTCGCCATTGCGCCGTCGTCAGTTATTCAGTTTCACGCGGTCATCGTCATTCGGTAACCAACGTTTTGTCGTAGTGATTCCACTTTTGTCATCGTATCGTCGTCATGATTTTGTCGCCACGCCGCCTTCGTCATTGCATCGTCCTCGTTCTACGCTCTTCATACCAGTGTCAACACGCCGTCGTAATCGTGTAGTCGTGTCGTGCCTTTGTCTCCAATGCGTCGTAGTCATACAGTAGTTGTCACTTCAGCATCGTCATTCCGTTGTCATGCAATCGTAGTCATTTTTTATGGGGTTTTACGTGCCAAAACCACTTTCTGATTATGAGGCACGCCGTAGTGGAGGACTCCGGAAATTTTGACCACCTGTGGTTCTTTAACGTGTACCTAAATCTAAGTACACGAGTGTTTTCGAATTTCACCTCCACCGAAATGCGGCCGCCGTGGCCGGGATTCGATCCCGCGACCTCGTGCTCAGCAGCCCAACACCATAGCCACTGAGCAACCACGGCGGGTGATCGTAGTCATGCAGTCGACGTCCTTCCATCATCGTCATCCTATTTTCGCCATGCCGACGCAGCCATTCTAGTGTCCTATTATCGTTATAGACATGCCGTCGTCGTCGCACTGTCGTCGTCATTCTAATAATAGTCATTCCTTTTTCATCATTTCATAGTCGTCATCGCATTGTCATACATACGTCGTCATGCCGTTGTTGCCATTCCATGGTCGTCGTTCTGTTGTACTCATTCGAGTGTCGTTATGCATTGTCGCCACGCTACCATCACCAATCTGCCGCAGGTATGACGTCTTTCTATAGCAAAGCCATGATTGTGCCTTCCTGGCTACTCCATTGTCGTCATACTAGTGTTGTTATCCGATCGTTGTTAAAGTATCATCGCGCCACAGTTGCTGTCATACCCCGTTGTCATTACGTCGTCTGGCGTGGGAACCCTGCGTTCGAGTGCCACAATTTAGGCTTACGTTCTGCGAGGCGTTTCACGGTGAAAAATGTGTTCTACTTGGCCGTGTTCGCTCTACCTGTGAATGGTCTCTAAAAAAGAGCAGAGTTCTCCGCAAACGCCATATGAGGCTTAGCTCAAACACACCCTCACAGCGCGTGGGATCCCGAATTTTTTTTCTGATCATTACTCCGCTTTTTCGGCTGTAGACGCACTACATCGGTATTGGGCAAAAGGCAAGATAATGACGTGGACTTGAATATGCATAGCCTGACAGAGTTTATTATTGCGTGACACGTGGTACGTAACAGTAATAAGTCAGGCACATGCGCGTGTGTATCTTATACGCTGAGTAATGCGCAGTGACTTCGTCGTAAGATCGCAACGCACAGGCCAGCCAAAACCCACTATAGCCCAAATTGCCCCTCGCTATCCGAATTCGACCTTGCTATCTGCTTGCTCTCGATTGTAAGAGCAAAAAATGCATGGTAAAATCAGTCATACCTAAGTATCATCTCACACTGGGCACAAAGTATCAGCGATGTATCGTCCTTAAGTTCAAGTAAGGTGTTTGTTTTTAACGCTTCTAGGCCTAGAAAAACAGCCCCGAGCCAGAAGAGTGTTTTGACTTCCACCTAGTAGATTGGTTGATGCCAAAGCATTCGATTTTTTGATGAGTTGGCGAAGAGAAAAACGCTCTAAGAGCTTAATTTGTTGCCACATCAATAATAATATCCTACGCACTAGCATGGTACGCGATAGCGCTGTGCGAAAACGGGAGATCTTCCGGCATGCCTGCCGCAGTTCTGTATAGAGGCAGCGCATGTGCAGACGACCTAATATATTAAATATTGTGGTAGCGTATCATGTGTCAAGTGCGCAGAAAGTCCGTGCCGTGCGTCGAGAACGCTATTCGAAAGGTCGCTGAGAACCTAAGGGCTAAGAATAACATTTTTTGCGCGTATAATTATGCGCGACAAATTGTTCTTACGCATGTCAAATGACGTTTCTCCTTTAATTTCTCTCTTTAATCATAGGTAATAATTCAGCGTAGGAGGCATGTGTCATCAGTGTTCGTTAAACAGTAACACCTCGCGAAAGGGAAAATTATCATCCGCCCGACTGCGTAGCCAGAAGCGGTCGAAGCTCTTAGTTGTAAGCGGGGTTGACATTGTAGTATTAGAAGACGCTGAACAATACTTTTCACGAGCGGAATATTTTCTTGCGTTGTTAGCATTACGTCAAGTTGTTCAAAGCAACCGCATCGTTAAGCAACGTCGTGTCTCCATGGTGCATTTCATCAGGGCCTTCAGAACTTAGTTCATTTAGCAAAGTTATTAGAATTCTATATTTAAATGTCTTGTATTACACTTACAGTGGGAATTAATCAACAACCTTTTTGATTTTTCAGATCGACCAATTATATTTTCGAATGGTGGGCAGGAATCAGCTAATTCATCCCAATTCAACAAAGAACAAGCCAATAATAACGGCTTACAGAAAGGTTGTAAAGACGGCGCTGGGACTCATGAAGCGAAATTTAAGCGAAGAGGAACTATCTGAGCTCGCTGACACGCTCGTAGATTTTGAAGGACAGTTGGCCAACGTAAGAATCTTTTTTCTTCCCTTCTGTCTCCATAGTTTTATGTAGACGCGCATTTGAAACGAAAACCACTTGATCACGCTGACCGCTGACCTTCGTGAGGGCCCTTTGAACTTCTGTAAGAGGGTCTCAACCACTGCTGCAAACTACGGTTGTAACGAGCTAATACTCCTACCAGTGATTCACCTTCAAGGCAGTCAGCAGTGAGAACGCCGGTGAATCACCAACCTCGTAAAGAGACAATTCGTCGCCACTTTTGCTCACCTGGAAACTGTTAGATCCACCCATTCTCGCAAAGGGACATTGTCGCCCGAAGCCACCTTCCTGTACAGTAAGAACAGGATCAGCCTACACGCCTCTATTTAATGATGGCCGTGCTGCTGCTTCATATTGTATTGAGTGCAATGAATTGACAGAGCACTTCATCTCGTCCTGCAAGCGCTTCTTTCCTGAAAGGAAGAGACTTCTGGTCAGCTTGAGAAGAGGTTTCCTCGCAAAGGTGCCAGAACATTTCGTTTTCGAGGAAGGACCACGGAGAGCGCTCAAGGAAGTGTCTCAGATTCTACTCGCATTTCGGCGAGGGACAAGACAGATCAACTCATGGTAACAGGCATTTATGGCAGATAAATATGTGCTAAGATGGAGAAATTGCCGGCCAGGTCTGCATACACTAACCCCGCCTGCACTCATCACCATCGCCGCCCGCACTACCACCGTTGATTGATTGATTGATTGATTGATTGATATTAGTGTTCGAATGACACACATGCGCTGTGAGGGGTTACCTAGTGGAGGGTTATCGATTAATTTTTACTATGTGCTTTTCTTTGACATGTAAACAGTGCTAAGCAAATGAGTATCTCCACCTCTCACCTCATCGGAGGCATTTGCGGTGGCCATGGATCAAACCCGCAACCTTGTACTCAGCAGCCAAAAGCTACAGCCACCGTGGCATGCGATAATAGCATGCGCATGCTTTGAATACAGTGATCATTTATTGCTCTGACCTATTTTCGGACAGTGGATAGGCTTCATATCATATGAACCGCAAATAAAGGCGGAAACAGCGGAAGAGAACACAAAAACGACATATGCTGTCCTTTATAGAGCGTAAGTCGTTGAATGGATGCTGTCCGCTAAACGTGTCACTCCTTTCTCATTTCTGTAGTTCCTAGCTTGTTATCCGTATTGCCAATCACGCACAGAACTTCGGATATTTACAGCTGACGACACCCCCGGAAGACAGACGCAACATCCTGGATATTTATGAAAGGACTACTATTGGTGAATTACAAAAGAATTTCACTCAGGTAAGCAAATCACTGTCCTTGTATTCGAAAAGCGCTCTCGTTCCTAGAGACGAAACATCCCTTGCAGAACAAATGAAGTATCCTCATGCGAGGAATCCAAATGCCGAATCCTTTGCCGAGCACTTTTGTCGACACGGTTGGTATCAGTTGACGTGGTCTTGCATGGCCACTGATGGAGCTTGCGGGCATCCTTTCTGCTGCTTCATCAAATGAACGCATTGCATAAGGCCATCTTAAAGATTTCAGCAATTTCTCCGGCTTTTAACTTTTCTACTGCGCCGAAACTTCAACCACTCATTGCCGCCTGTGAATGAATTTGATTCCCAGGGGCGTTGGTGAACCACGTATTTCTCCGCTATATCACGGTATTATTAGGTAAAAGAGTTTGCGAATAGTACTTTTTAGACTCAGTCAAATACGAATAAAATATTCCAGGAAGCAAACTGAAGCCGACCCAACATCAAATACTTCACGAACAATATTCGAACAATGAAGCCTTTTTATTTGGTATTATGACACAACGGCCACAAGTTAGTAACACTAGAAATTTTCTGTCATTGCATTCCGCATTATGAAGCGCTGCCTATTAAAAGCAGAGGTGGAACAATACGACCCAATAAGCAGTTTGCTTGCATAGCCAGTACTCTTAGGAGAATCTGGATGATTGCAGTAGCCGAAAGTACGATTCCCTGAGAGAAGTACCTGCTCCTCTCCGCAACATCTCATGTTTTATGCCAACTGGCAATGGCCACGAGAATCAAGTTTTCATAATTTTGCTAAACTTTTTTCGTTTGGTTTGTTTGATACAGTTTGCATTTTCAAACATTCCATAATCATTAAAAATATTCTTATTTACAGATAGTGACTTCTCGTTTTGAAGACCGAATCAAATATAAAGCGCAACAAGTTTCGAGCATTTATATAATGTCGCACGAAAAAGGTATCCCCGATTATGGCTAAGAGAAAATAAGATCCCATGATAAAATATGAGCTTTCTAGTTACGCATACTATATCATTGTCTTTCCAAAACAAACGATACTATATTAGAAGTTTGATTGCACTAATTTACGCAATCTTATGACGGTTATTTGCGTATTGATAATTCTGAGTGGGCTATTTAGTCTTCATGATAAATAGCTTTGTGTTTGCGCCCATTTCTTTATTGTCGAGTCGCTCACAAGCCATATCCTGTGACCATTCCCAACGGCTTTGTGAATGACTGTGAATGTTTTAGCACAGTTTAGGAATTGATAGGCTCACTTGTGATGTAAGCAGTATGTAGCAGCAGTAATTTCTAATCAAGTGAAAGAATTTGGCATCTGTGTTAATATACAATGCACAGTGCGAATTTCGAGTGCTCACAAACTTCGAAAATGTATTTTTCGCTCATTCAAGTAAAGGACGCAATACATGCAAGAGACTTTCTCGAGCAGGCACCGCAAAGTATAACATCAACACGAACATCCGTACGAAATTCTGAAGGCGTTTTTTTTTTTTTTTTCATTCAGTGGCATAAGCATGGGTCTTGGATACCTTCTTCTATGGCTGCCTACACTTTAATTTCGCCCTGAGTAATCTCTGAATTGAATTGAATTCTGATGTCTTACGCGCCAAAGCCACAACACGATTATAAGGCATGCCGTAGATGGGGACTCCGGTTTAATTTTGATCACCAGGAGATCTTTAACGCGCCCCTCATGCTCAATAATCTCTTAAATAGCAAGTTGCTATATATATGTACACATTTCCCTGACCGAATCGCGCCTCTACTGGCTAGCCAGCAGGCGGGATCTGGTACTTTGCCGCACCTCAAAATTTCTCCTCACGAAAATGTTTTGTTCCTTGTGACCGTATGGATATAAAGACCAGTTTGATGTTTTCAAAGGCCTGCATTTGTTCACAAATGCGCCATTCATGAGGAGAAGAAAGTTCGGTAAGATTTATGACGTCATGGTTGACTAGATTCACTAAACTGATGAGAACAAGAGACAGCAATAAAGCCAGACGAGCTCTGACTTAAGAGCTGACGTTTATGGCAAAGGAAAGGCACGGTCAAAGCGTTGTGAGAAAAAAAAAAGAACATGTGGGAAAAAATCTTGGAGATCATACGGACTGGGGGAATCAATCTAAGCGAATCTTTCATGAGCCGACAACATGAGCCCAACATCATGATAACCAACGTTTCGGGCGATGAACGTGTCCCATAACCTGCTTTTCAAAGGTCATCAGCCGTGGTGGCGTACGTTGAAGAACACAGGTAAATATTTCTTTGACACTATAACCCTTGCAAAATTTCACGTATCTATGCACCGGACGGGTTGAAGAAGCAGACCGAAAATTTTTCTGGCGCTGTGCAAAGATAGCGAGAATGGTACAGCGTCAGGAACGCTGTAAGCACTAACGGCATAGCGTGTTTGTCGCTAACGAAGACACGACGCGACGTGGCGTCTCGCGCTGTCGCCGCCACCAGCAGGAGGGCATCCGCCTTCCGCACCATGGCCTCCGAGATTACCCCCGCGCGCATTGTCCGCACGAATCGAACGGCGGTACTGTCCGCCCCGAGGCAGTACTGTCAATACGGGCACGATACTACACACAACGTCGGTGGTGTTCTTCTTCCTTGATTGGCTCTAGTGATGTGCGGAGTGCGACACTGTCTGGTGGTGCTGCAGAGAATCGAGCATTGTGTCACAGGACTGAACTCTTCCCCTGAGGTGGAAGCACTGGCTGCATCGCGACGCTAGTGGTTCTTGATGCTCGAGTAACGACAGCTCCCACTCGCAGAATCTGTGGGGATGCTCAACTGTATTGGGCCCCCTATAGGTTATTTTCTCCGCGTGGCTCTCGTATCTCCTGCAATCCAGCTTCCCCACGAAGCCGAGCTCCACCGGCTGTCGGTTTAGTTGGAAAATAGTGCGAGAGGTCGTGCGACTGTTGCGCTGCTAACGCCAGTTCACGGTGGCGTTACTATACTCGCGGACAACTTTCTGTGGCTATCACGGTGTAAGAATATTAGGCTTATAATATCCTTACACCGTAGCGGCTACGGAGGGAAAGCTAGGGAGGCAAAGCGCGCACAAGTGTGAGCACTTCAGAAAAGAATCACGCGTTTTCATTCTCGTTAGATTAAGCTGGGAAAGAGGAATCATACAAACCTTACTAGTAAAACTTAAGTAAGACAAAACACATCGCTGAATGTAAAAATTTGCTTATTTTGCGGCTTTTTCCTTCCGCGTCTGGTGAAACGCGAAACCGTCGCACGTGGAAGCTGCGTCGATTCGGCGTCTGTTCCGAGCAGCCAAAAGCACCGTCAAATACTGCCGGACTACTTGGCGCGGTAACACATGTGCAGAAGCTCGGCCTCCGTAGCTTTCCCTTCATAGCCACAGAGTTTTCCGCCAGTATATTGGGATTACTCGGACGCAAAAGGGAGTAGCCTCTTCCTCTGGATTTGGCTCGGCAGGCCTGGTGTGGTGACGTTTCGCAAACACAATGTATTTCAACTGCAAAGCTTTCTTTCTGAGAAACGCGTACATGTTTCCTTTGTAAGCTCGTATAGCCTGCTGCAGTCCGGCGAATGTCTGTTTCGTGAACCTTTCTATACCTTGCGGGCTTCCAGAAAGCTAAATTGTCATACCTTTCCTGTTAACTGGCGTTTGTTTTTCAGTGGCGGTTTACATGTGCCTTTCTTTTGTAATAAACGTAATTTTGTAGTCTGGGCACATTCGGTTTACTTCTTGACATGTGTTTTCGTCTGTTTTGGGCTGTTTAGTCAATCATGAAGTCTGGGTACGTCGGGGGGAAGGCGCGCGCCGTTTAAATAGATGAAACATAAAAGTAGTATACGAACTTCGGTAAGGCTGTTTAGATGTGCATTTCCAACTCAAAATAAATATAAATATCCACAAATATCGACATGTGACGATACTTGCAGCACCGCTTCTGCGATGTGCAGTATCTCTATGCACATCTTCGGGTTGCATAGAATGAATTTATGCATAAATGTTATTTCATAAATAGAAATTAAAAGTGTAATAAAAATAATAATGTAATAAAAACGTAGTCTTATAGAGTACTCCCCATCCCTGAGTAATCAAGTTTTCGGCAGCGTAGTTGTATCATTAAGGTTGTGATAAAAAACATTACAAAGCATTTCGTTTTCCTCAGATTCCACTGCTGCATATGCTCAATAAGCGGTTTTCCCTGGTGAACATTACGTTAACAGAAAACGAAACAGTAGAACTCTACGCTAAGGAATACTACAGTAAATTAGACCAATTTCTCCAATGCGTTGACTGGTGAGTGAACAAAATTTCTCTTTCGTTTCTTCCATATGAGCGCGTAAAGCGAATGCGACATCATAACATCCATTTACAGCAACACTCTATTCAACTTCGTGGGATTGCGAGAGATTCTCCGTTGGGCTGAGCGTGCCTCGGACAATTTCCGCAATGCTTCATTCGAGCTGGACAAAGCGTCTTCGGGAATCAAAGTCGAGAAGGCCAGATGGAAAACGTGTGTGGACGCAATGAACCGAATGATGCCAGAGATCGTCGGCTACCTCTACGTGCTGCAAAATTTCCGCAAGGAAGCTAAGAAAGAGGTAACCACGCACTCGCTTTCTAAATCCTGTGACCTTTTCGCCAAAACTGTGATGCCATTATCACATAGCAACTTGTTCAACATTGCTCAGTGCAACTTCGATGGAGAAGAACAAGACAGAAATTTGCGGGAAGATGGAATCCTGAAGTGATAAACAGTGGTCGAACAAGGTATGTCGCTAGAATCCACCAACATTCTTTGAAGAAAGTATAGCAAAAAAAGGTTACAAGAACGACGCAGACGTTGCTGCTTCAACCAGCGACATTTCTTGTTCAGCCACTGTTAGTCACTTCGAGCCTCGATCTCCCTGTGAACTTCTGACCTATTTAGTGAAAGAGAGTACAGGTTGACAAAAAAATGCTATTCAAGACGGTGCAGGGCAAAATAAAAACTCGCAAAAACAACCAAGGCTGCAGAAGATAACTCTGACGTACGGTGCCATATGGTAAGTAAGAGACAATCGCATGCGAGAAAACGAATGAAATGCAGTGCAGATCAGAAAAAAAATATATGAAATACAACAAAGAGCAAAAAAAAAATCAGTCAGACAGTGAAGTGTGGAAAAAAACAAAAACAAAGGCAGTGCATGCCTAAAATGAAACTTAAGTATAGTGCTGGGTGCTCCGGACAGGCCGCCATTGGAATATGAACCTGGCAACGTTTAACGCAAGAACATTATCTAGTGAGGCGAGTCTAGCAGTGCTATTGGAAGAATTAGAGGGCAGTAAATGGGATATAATAGGGCTCAGTGAAGTTAGGAGGCCAAAAGAAGCATATACAGTGTTAAGGAGCGGGCACGTCCTGTGCTACCGGGGCTTAGCGGAGAGACGAGAACTAGGAGTCGGATTCCTGATTAATAAGAATATAGCTGGTAACATACAGGAATTCTATAGCATTAACGAGAGGGTGGCATGTCTTGTTGTGAAACTTAATAAGAGGTACAAAATGAAGGTTGTACAGGTCTACGCCCCTACATCCAGTCATGATGACCAGGAAGTCGAAAGCTTCTACGAAGACGTGGAATCGGCGATGGGTAGAGTGAAAACAAAATACACTATACTGATGGGCGATTTCAATGCCAAGGTAGGCAAGAAGCATGCTGGAGACAAGGCAGTGGGGGAATATGGCATAGGCACTAGGAATAGCAGGGGGGAGGTATTAGTAGAGTTTGCAGAACAGAATAATATGAGGATAATGAATACCTTCTTCCGCAAGCGGAATAACCGAAAGTGGACATGGAGGAGCCCGAACGGCGAGACTAGAAATGAAATAGATTTCATACTCTGCGCTAACCCTGGCATCATACAAGATGTGGACGTGCTCGGTAAGGTGCGCTGCAGTGACCACAGGATGGTAAGAACTCGAATTAGCCTAGACCTGAGGAGGGAGCGGAGGAAACTGGTACATAAGAAGCCGATCAATGAGTTAGCGATAAGAGGGAAAATAGAGGAATTCCAGATCAAACTACAGAACAGGTATTCGGCTTTAAGCCACGAAGAGGATCTTAGTGTTGAAGCAATGAACGACAATCTTGTGGGCATCATTAAGGAGTGTGCAATAGAAGTCGGTGGTAACTCCGTTAGACAGGATACCAGTAAGCTATCGCAGGAGACGAAAGATCTGATCAAGAAACGCCAATGTATGAAAGCCTCTAACCCTACAGCTAGAATAGAACTGGCAGAACTTTCGAAGTTAATCAACAAGCGTAAGACAGCTGACATAAGGAAGCATAACATGGATAGAATTGAACAAGCTCTCAGGAACGGAGGAAGCCTAAAAGCAGTGAAGAAGAAACTAGGAATTGGCAAGAATCAGATGTATGCGCTAAGAGACAAAGCCGGCAATATCATTACTAATATAGATGAGATAGTTCAAGTGGCTGAGGAGTTCTATAGAGATATATACAGTACGAGTGGCACCCACGATGATAATGGAAGAGAGAATAATCTAGAGGAATTCGATATCCCAGAAGTAACGCCGGAAGAAGTAAAGAAAGCCTTGGGAGCTATGCAAAGGGGGAAGGCAGCTGGGGAGGATCAGGTAACAGCAGATTTGCTGAAGGATGGTGGGCAGATTGTTCTAGAAAAACTGGCCAGCCTCTATACGCAATGCCTCAAGACCTCGAGCGTACCGGAATCTTGGAAGAACGCTAACATAATCCTAATCCATAAGAAAGGCGACGCCAAAGACTTGAAAAATTATAGACCGATCAGCTTACTGTCCGTTGCCTACAAAGTATTTACTAAGGTAATTGCAAATAGAATCCGGAACACCTTAGACTTCCGTCAACCAAAGGACCAGGCAGGATTCCGTAAAGGCTACTCAACAATAGATCATATTCACACTATCAATCAGGTGATAGAGAAATGTGCGGAATATAACCAACCATTATATATAGCTTTCATTGATTACGAGAAAGCGTTTGATTCAGTCGAAACCTCAGCAGTCATGGAGGCATTGCGGAATCAGGGTGTAGACGAGCCGTATGTAAAAATACTGAAAGATATCTATAGCGGCTCCACAGCCACTGTACTCCTCCATAAAGAAAGCAACAAAATCCCAATAAAGAAAGGCGTCAGGCAGGGAGATACGATCTCTCCAATGCTATTCACAGCGTGTTTACAGGAGGTATTCAGAGACCTGGATTGGGAAGAATTGGGGATAAGAGTAAATGGAGAATACCTTAGTAACTTGCGCTTCGCTGATGATATTGCCTTGCTTAGTAACTCAGGGGACCAACTGCAATGCATGCTCACTGATCTGGAGAGGCAGAGCAGGAGGGTGGGACTAAAAATGAATCTGCAGAAAACTAAAGTAATGTTTAACAGTCTCGGAAGGGAACAGCAGTTTACGATAGGTAGCGAGGCACTGGAAGTGGTAAGAGAATACATCTACTTAGGACAGGTAGTGACTGCTGATCCAGATCATGAGAGTGAAATAATCAGAAGAATAAGAATGGGCTGGGGTGCGTTTGGCAGGCATTCGCAGATCATGAACAGCAGGTTGCCATTATCCCTCAAGAGAAAAGTGTATAACAGCTGTGTCTTACCAGTACTCACGTACGGGGCAGAAACCTGGAGGCTTACGAAAAGGGTTCTACTTAAATTGAGGACGACGCAACGAGCTATGGAAAGAAAAATGATAGGTGTAACGTTAAGGGATAAGAAAAGAGCAGATTGGGTGAGGGAACAAACGCGCGTTAATGACATCTTAGTTGAAATCAAGAAAAAGAAATGGGCATGGGCAGGACATGTAATGAGGAGGGAAGATAACCGATGGTCATTAAGGGTTACGGACTGGATTCCGAGGGAAGGGAAGCGTAGCAGGGGGCGACAGAAAGTTAGGTGGGCAGATGAGATTAGGAAGTTTGGAGGGTCAACATGGCCACAATTAGTACATGACCGGGGTAGTTGGAGAAGTATGGGAGAGGCCTTTGCCCTGCAGTGGGCGTAATCAGGCTGATGATGATGATGATGATGATGAATAAACAATGCGACAGTACGTAAAAAAAAACAATGCAGTACAAAGCAGAGCGAGAAAATCAAGAGCAGTGCGGGTGAAAAGAAAAACGGAAATACAAGCAATTCAGGGTGAAAATAACACTGAAATATAGTCGGCTGAATAACAATTAAAGACAGCGCAGGGTGAAAGGTTGAGTCATTTGAGCTTACGCTATGCGTTGTTAATTCCTATTACTTTCCTCCCGCCAAAGTTCATGAGTTCTAGTTCCTCAATTCGCCCTAATTCACACCAAAGTTAGCAGGTTCGACTCCTACCAAAGGTTGAGGGTTCACCTCTAACCAAAGGTCGCGCGTTCGTGTGTCTTAATTACCTGTGTGTTAAATCATTCTACCTTCTTTAACTTACCCTTCAACAACATCAAAGGTATTGGGTCTACTTTCATCCATCACGATGTCACTTGGAATCCAACTTGGAGATATTGCCGGTTCGACCACATCTCCATGTTGGGCCGTCGGTTTGTCTACTTTAATTAACAACAAAGGTCGTTTGTTTGTCTTTTGACCTTCACCGTGTCAATTGGAATCCAACTTGGAGATATGGCCGGTTCGCCTATATCTTCAAGTGGACTGGACTCTCACCAAAGGTCGAGGTATCGTAGCCTTTTTGAACCATCGCGGGGTGGTCATGCCAACGCCGTATTTTCCGCCACATGAACTATATATACTTTTGCACAAAAAACAATCTAGAGGGCAGGGCCTCTCGGGAAGACCCCCGAGCTGAACGACACAGACTCACCAGATGCATCACAAAGATGTACCAACAAGCCAGAAGAACATTCCCACCACCACACAAAGACATAAACAGGCCGCAGACAGTGGCCCTAGGTCAACTGCAAACAAATACTTTCCCGGACCCATTTCACCCTAAACAGGCATTCACTGACGTAGGCAAAGAAGACGCATGGAAGTTTTGCAAACACGACACCGCTACACTCAAACACATGTTATGGGAATGTAATGCCCAACGCGGAAACGAGTTCAACTCCGAGACCCTATCGCTGAGATGGGCCGCTGCTCAGCGCAGCTCCGACCTCGGCGACAACTCTGGGCCGTCCAGCGGGCTCGCGAGGCGGTGATCTGACAAGATCTCGACTGAGAGGCTTTATTCTCAACGTCCCGGCGTGGGAGACCTGAGCCCAGGTCGCCGAAAACTGACAGGACAATTCAATAAAGTTATCGCCAACCAGCCAACATTGCATAGCGAAAAGTAAACGCCGAACAGGGCGAAAAAATCACTAAAGTAACGCCGGGGGAACAAACAATCAAAGCCCAGGACGATAAAAACAATGACAGACAGCGCACCGCAAAATAACATCAATATGGAAGCAGCGCAGTATGAAAAACAGTGAGAAGGCTGAAGGGCGAAAAAAATGGAAATACAGGGCAGGGCGAATAAACAATGAAAAACAGTGCAGACTGTAATAAACGATGAAGAGCAGTGTGCGTCGAAAAAAAAGAACACTTACAGACAGTGGAGGACCAAAAACAATGGAAGATAGTGCAGGGCGAAAGGAACAGTAAGAACAGTGCACGCGAGAAATACACTCAAAATACAGCCTAGGGAAAAAAGAGGGAAATTCAATGCGGAGAGATAAAATGGTGCGAACAGTGCTAGGCGAAAAACACGCATAAGGACAACCCAGGGTTAACAAAACACTAAAATATTGTGCAGGATGTTTATTCTTGCAGATATGGCGTTGGATGACGCTTGATGACATAGGACATGTCCGGTTTACATAATCTCTAACCTTCTGAATAAAATTTCAGTTGTAAGTAGCGCCGTGTCCTCTCTTGTATTGTGCCTTAGCTTGCGCCGCAGTAGTTCATGCTCTGAATTTAGCCATGCTTCCATAGCAACTCACCCATCTTTCACTTTTTATCCATGTTGATGTACGTTTAATCTAACATTCATTAGCTGTCTGGTATAGACGATGAACTGTTTGTGGCAAAATGCATATTCAAGCGATTAAACAATGTTACAACTCGTGCACGTAATTGCTTACGGTGATCTTAATATTTATATTCGTTTTAAGATGTTTGCAAGTCTTACACCTGGGGTGAGAACAGGCATTTATGTTGACGGTACCTTGAGGCCTGTCAGCCCTGCTTCTAAAACAACAACATTATTCCTATCAGTTGCCCCTCTATGCCAACCAACACCGCACCGCCCTGCCCTGCTACCCCCCTCCTTTTCTTCTGTTGTGCTTCTACCCCTTTCTATTTAAACATTTCACTTCCGCTTGCTGGTCACACCACCGTATTCTCTTCCTGCTTCCCCACTGATTGTGTTGGAAAGGGAGTTACGCGCAAAAAAAGAAAGAAAGAAAACGCTGTTAAGGAAAGCAGTTGCTGTCTTCTTGCCGAAAGTTGACTTCACCGACATTCCTTGTCCTACCACTCTTAATCAATTTAAGCCTCCATTTCCCTGTAGACATCTTTCTTGTTTTGTATTTGTCTTGGTTTAGAGCACAATTTACTAACAGGTAAATCATCATGGCTGATGGCCACGTAAGCCAAACCTCAAGTTCATGTAGGTTAATTGTCCTAAATCGTAAGCTGAGCATTTGGTTATAAAAAAAAAAAAACACTGGTCATACTAGTTCCACGTTTCCCTTTCAATTATTATATCTCTGCATAAACCGTTAAATCATCATTATATTCATAACCCATTAAGGGCATAGGTCTGGATACATTGTGTAATCAAGTAAAAAAGCAACCAGCGTAGAGAATAATTCCATCCCGCTGATTCTACAGCGGTTATTTCAATAAGCAATAAGTTCAGCGAAGAAAATAACGGGCACTGTAATGCTGCGTTTTCATATCGCATACAGTATGACTCATCAAGCATGTAATATACTCCTCATACATTGTGATCACCTGGGTTCTCCTGAAGAATTATTGTCACTGTACCGCCAAAATATATCTGAACACTGTGCTTTCACAGGTGGAAGACCTTGTCAGCAGGCTCATGACCACATTCAACGAAACAATCCAAAAGAACGATTGGATGGACAGTGAAACTAAATCTGCTGCACAAAACAAGGTACCGTGTGAACATTTTGCATATATATATATATATATATATATATATATATATATATATATATATATATATATATATATATATATATATATATATATATATATATATATGTGTGTGTGTGTATGTATGTATGTATGTATGTATGTATGTATGTATGTATGTATGTATGCATGCAGAGCATAATTGCAGCCAGCAGAATCTTGTTCCTTCAACTCACTTTTGTTTTTCGTCTAGCCCTGCTTCGGATGTATATTGAAAGACGCTTAGCACGAGATTTAGGAATGAATATCTGGGATTTCACAATCTGTCGTACAGAGCCGAGCTGCCGTTATTTCGAACTCCAAAATATGCTTTCGAAATGTTCTAATTGATTCAAGGTTCTAAAAAAAGGCATTAGAAGAGTCAAACCATGCAGCGTGCACCGAGTCTAGGTTCTCTAAAGTATGTTCAAGTGTCGTTCTAGTGGTCTACAAGGCAGTCCCGTTTACCCGACTATTACATGCCTTGAATTGTTGGACTTCGCTACATGCTGTGCCGACCATGCTCACCGTTGAGCTAAAATCATCATGACATCTCAAGTGAACGCTACTTAAGCTACCATACAGCTACTTCAGTTGCTATTTGAATTAAATGTAATCGTATTGTATATATACGATACAAACACACGTATATATATATATATATATATATATATATATATATATATATATATATATATATATATATATGTAGGAACTACAGATATTTTGGAACACTGTGCACTGTGCAGTAAGTAAACTGTGTAGTAGTGTGTGTAGTTAAGTAAACACGCCTTACTTCCAAAAGATACAGGGTATCTGGGTACAGGGTACGTGGAGAGGGTACATGTTGTACAGGGAAGAATATAATAGTAGTTACGAAAGCAATCGAAACAGCCTAAGAACCAACAGTCTTAAGTACTTAGCCTCAACTACCTGACCTTGGGTCTCGCGCCAGAGGGGTGGCGGCGTCCACAGTCCTCCTCGCGTGTTTAGTGCGATACAAGTAAGGTTTGCAAACGGGACAGAAGACGTTGGCTATGCTATCCCCAGACGAAGGGCGGAAAATATCTAGACCAGATGGCGCGCTGCCGTCGCACGAAGCTTCGAGAGAACGATTACAATGACTATAGCGTTGTGTCATGTCACCTTAGCGCTCGCCTGCAGTCACAATGTTTGTTACCATGAACACATGGCCCGCGTGACACCGGTGAGTGGCTGACCCCTTTTCCTAGGTCGTAGGTTTATGTAACGCACTTCCTTACTGAAATGCTATGTAGTAAGGACAGTGAGCGACGCGTCGGGGGATAGCACATTATGCAACGCTGAAGTAGCCGTCGGTGGCACTGACGCGACAAGACCACGCGTTCCCGTGATAACTAAATTTAAAAAGCTCAGCCATGCAGTCTGTAAATTCAAGAGCGTTTTCTTCGGAAATAATAAGTTGTTCTTCATCTTGCTTTTACAGTTGACGAAAATGGTTTCGAAAATTGGATACCCCAACTGGCTATTCAACGTAACATATCTTGAGCAGCTTTACAAACAGGTGAGTGCTCATTCGATTCCCTTGGGAATTAACACATTAAGCCGGTAATTTCATGCTAGCATGCCGGTATTCGAGGAAGCGCAGAAATCAGTGGAGTTAACATTGAATAAAACAGTATTAAAACATTTTGACGACAGAAACTCACTGCGCTTACGCTGATTGACTACAGGCAGTGATTGTGGCAGACTCATGCATAAAGTAACATATGCATCCACGCACTGTGGGAATAGATGTAAGCGAAGCTTTCTGGGCTGTTTGTTTTGATTGACGATAATTAGCGATGATGTTGACGGTGACTGCTTAATTTCTTCAACGTTTTGTCCAACACCAGAGTGGCGAGTCGAAATTAAACAATGCCTTGCTTGCACCACTGCTGTTTGGCTGCGTCCCGAAGACACAGAGCCACGATCATGTAACAAACATTGAATAATTTAATAAGCAAAAAGTTCAGCGAAGAAAATAATGAGCACTGTAATGCTGCATTTTCATAGCGCATATAGTATGACTCATCAAGCATGTAATATACTCCTCATACATTGTGATCACCTGGGTTCTCCTGAAGAATTATTATCACTGTACCGCCAAAATGGGGCTGAACCAGCTTGGAAAAAGAACCGTTTGCTTGTCCTCATATGATTGTTGTGAATCACGTTTTCGTCATGTAAAGCCCGATTCTGACCAATCAACAGTTCCCATTGAGAACAGTTATAAGATCGCAACACATGTTTTTTTATCTTTACACGGTGCGCGCTGAAAGATATACGTATATTTTTCGCAGCTTGTAAGCAAATCCTTGGAACCTCATTTGAAGCTTAATGTTATTCAGACGGGTGACGGTTTGGGATAGTTGGTTTTCCATTTTAGATTGTGTGGTACAACGCGAAGCAGGGATAAGGAACGCATGAAAAACGAGGACAAGCACTTAATCTTAATTTTACGGAGGACAATCTTAATGTTACGTTCAATTCTTTCTTAATGTTACTCCTGATGTCGACTTGGAAAGCATCGCGACTAATCGATTTGCGACGCTAATTCCATATTCCCCAGTTTATTCAGAAGTCGCAGCCGGGCACATGCGCCTTCACTTTTTTCGGCGACAGTGACAGCAAACATCAAACCCATGTACGCAGTGGTCAGTAGCCGGACGCTCTTATCATGCGACAAACACGTACTATAAGTAGGCAGAACACACCACTTCTTATGTCGTCCATTCATTAGCAATATAGCAGTTACACTGAATTTGCGACTATAAAGTTACGATGCTGCCATCTGCGAAGAAGGCTATAAACTAGGGCAATCGCTGTACCAGAGAATACCCCCATTCAGTCAGTTCATTGACGTTACCGCGTTGCCTGCCCACAAGAATCTAAAATATAGACACCTCGGGGTATTGCGGTTCATTCGGAGATATATCAAGGATGAAAAACATGTGATACAAAAATATATTTTGCTCAAATATATTAGGATCGAATGACGTGTGCTTTATCCCTACTGAGCGCTTCTGTGAGGGAACTTTGCAACTCGAGCGTATTATGAGGGTTGAAGTGCTGTCTGGCTGAGCTCAAGCACTCTCTTTACTGACGACCGCAACAACCATGGTGCTGAAAAATTACGAAGCTTTTTAGCTTTAGCTCAAAGGTCTGCCTAGAGTAAAAGGGTACATTCCTTAATTGAGAATGACCAGAACGTTGAGCGAGCGTTTTACTGAATGGATGCTTGAAATTTCTGTTATGGCCATTTCCTTTATAAGAGGTCTTGCCACGCTGTTCTTTGTCGGGTTTTAATTCGTACCTTTGACTGACTGATTGATCGATTATAAACGATTGATAGAGAAGCAAAAAGTCCAAGAGGGTTAATTGCTGCATTGAAGAAACTGTGATAGAAGGTGGTGTAAATATTTAGGTCGTTCCGCACTTCGCCACTGCAAAAGGGGCGGTCATTTGTAATGAAATAAAAACAGCAAAAAAATGTAAACCGCTTGCCGCATAGACTAAGAAAGATACGGAAGCAAGCAGTCCTCCAACGTTTAGTCAGGCTTTCACTTTCAAGTTCAAATAGTGACTTTCTTCTGCGTGATGAAAGAAAATGGTTTCAGAGTAGTGGCATGATTTGTTTGTTTGTCTTTTGTGTGGTAATTCGCAATTCGCGGGGTTCTGATACAATCTCGGGCATCATTCCTATGAGCAACTGCTTGAGTGCGCAGAAGGCCATCCTGCAAGCGGTTTTGCTTGAAAATGCCAACCAAAACTACGATCACTCTGTAGTCTTAGTCGTCAGTCATCCAGACGCTGTTATTTAATCTTGCAGGTACCAAACCTAAATCTGAGCAGTTCCTTCTTGGGCATGTCTTACTACATTGGTGAGAACAACGATATGCGAAAACTGCAGATGTTACGACAGCCATATGACAAGGAAAATGTGTAAGACACCAAGTACCTTTTATGTAAATACACATCATCATTTGAGAGACAACTTAGGTGCCTTACAGCACAAAGGCCTCACAGAAGATCTGAAATTACTGTTCTCGATTAACCGAACCAACCCAAAATGCATGTATTTGCTAATGATACGTAGTGAAAATGTCAAGAATTTTGAAACTGCAAAAAATTTCCACGAATAGAGCTTATTGTGTTTTACGGACGCAAAAAACTTTAATGGAAAAAGGAACTGCGAGGTTGCCAGCCCGGGCTCAGGCCACCCGGGCATTGTGTGCGGTGAGGCATAGCCTTTCCACCGCTGCCCGGGCCCGCTGGATAGCCCATAATTGGTCGTGTAAGTCTGAGCTAGTCAGAGCGCTTAGCCATCGCTCCTCGAGAAGGTCCGGTTCTATGTTGTCCTCTACGTATACTGAACTGATCTGTGTGCACTTCCACACACATCTTGTGGAAGTTATTGTGTTTTATTTCGAGAACTTGATCACAGATGTAACTGAAGTGATCAATTTTCATTTTCTGAATTTAACACTTTGATTTTGATTTTTGCTTTATTTCAAATATGAAGCCTAACGCAAATCTATTTCATTCTATATTATTTCGACAGTGAAATTTCGAAATGTAATAGGATTCCTATGCATTTTTTGCTTCATTGTCTGTTGGCTTCATGTGGTTGTTGCTAGAAATTACGGAAATGCAACGTGCATATTGGAACTTGGGTGAGACGAAGCGTTCGTGAGAAGGTTAACGAAATGCTACACAACGAGTTGCGACGCGTACAATTGTTTTTGCTGTCCTTCTATTCAACGTGTAACGTCATGCAATGTTTATGTTTACGCATTTCAAAAGTCGCTACTTCATTGTCGTGCGATGTTCCTGTTTATCTACTGCGCCGTCCACAAGGTATGCTGAATGAGAGCTCAGTTCACGCGAATGAACACTGTAAGACGTCGACGCAGCGATTCCACATGTACGATGGCGATGTTTGGGGCTTATCGAAGGAGTACTATGGAAAACAAGTGCGTGAAGAGAGCAGTATATGGAGGTACAGTTTAGGCTTCTATACAGCCCTCGTGTTACAGTAGCACTTATCCAAAGGGGAGGATTGACCAAGTATGGACACATGCCTAGGGGCATATTACTGCGACCGCCAATAAGTGCTCAAAGTTGGGTTTGCTGTGTCCGTCCGTCAGTTCCGTTACGCTGAAGGCGACCGTTGTGGTTATCGACGACACACAATGACGATTTTGCAGACGGTAGTGACGTCTGTGCAAGCATTTAGGAGGCCACAAAGAGCAACACTGCATTGGGCGCAAATGACGTTACTTGCAACGCATGCAAATTGTTCTTGAGAAGATAGTGGTATGTTTGCGCGCAATACTTCAACGTCTTGTTCGTCAAAACTACATCGACGGCACAATGACGACGTACATGACAGTGACAGAAGCAAGCCTCAAACAGGGCACACACAGAGGATAGAGAACGCACCGAGAAGAAAGCGGTTGTTGGAAAGCAGCGTTGAAAGCCTCGACAACTTCAACGCCAACAGAGACATCGCAGGAGCAACGGCACGTCGTTTACAAAGTAGCTCACAGGATTCATAGACGTCAAGTGCCCTACCTACAAGAACTTAAATTTGCGCGAGTTTGTTCGAACTCGCACTTGACTTAAAACGCAACAAACGAGGACACAAAAAGGAAAACTAGACTGGACAAGCAGTATATAGCCGTGCTGCAGGAAAATGCGGCAGCATTGCAAGAGCGCTTCGTGAACGTTGTGTGTATATTAAGGAAGAGGAGTTAGTAGAATTTATCAGGATGTGCAAGAGCTTTGAGAATCGTACGTGGCAACGGGCGCTCAGAGCAGTCAAGTTTAAAGCGGAATGTTTAGAAGACGGGGAAACGTTCCCGTCGCAAGGACGACAGGGAAACATTGCTTTTTTTTAATTATTTCTAACTTCTCAGCATCTTACTTTTATATAGGTTCCTTACCACAGAGAAACATCTAGAAGCTGTCAGATAACTAACATGAAAATTATTAATTTAGTATTTAAGATATCTCTCTGCAACGTAAGCAAGAAATATCTGAGCTCTTTAAGAGTTCTGTTAACGATAAGTTCAGTATTACGAGACTACGGCATGCTGGTAGTTGAATAAAGACCTCGATATTTATATGCTTGGACACTTTTTCCAGCGTAGAAGCTGTAAATGCTCCAGCGTAGAACATGTATATGCTTCTGGGAACGTGGATGGAAAGAAACGCCACGAAAATAAGATTATTTTGGCTTATCTGAAAGTTAGTTATTTGCCAGGTTTTTATAGTCATTTACTGGTTATAGTCATTTGCCAGATTTTAACTCATTAGCAAAATTTATTTACAAAATAATCTTCAGGAGAATGTGATCGTTTGGCGACCTTATCGTTTGGAAAAGTACGCATTCGTCAGCCTGTAAACCTACGTGTAGTGCCATCTACGTTAGTAGCTGAATCATTAATATACAGTAATATGAGTAACGACTTCAAAATGGAGTCCTGCGGTTCACCGGATGATGCATCAACAGTAGAAGAGACAGTATTTATTTATGAAACTGTGAACGGCCAATAAAAAAAAACTACAGATCATGTTAACCAGAAAAGGACTTAAATATTGTATCAAGGTTGTGTAAAAGTTCGAAGTGACTAACCTTGTCGAAACTGTTTGAGAAGTATGTGAAGATAGCGTCGATTTGATAAACTATATAAATTCCATAAATTATGTCTTTACTAAATTCTATACATTGAGCTGTAATGCTGTAATCGCGACGAAAACCGTGTTGAAAATTGGGGAGAATATTGATACCATCAAGGCGCAGTTTAATATACCCGTGTATTATGCGCTCAAACATTTTGTACGATATGATGTTAGATAGTTTGGCCTATAATTTAGGAACGATTGTTTGTCACCTGTTTTACGCAAACAATTTATTATTGTCGTTTTCTATAATGAAGGATGTACGCTAGCCGACAGCTAATCCTTGAATATAAACGTTACGTAGGGACTACACCAAAAAGTGACAGTGCACAAAGTAATAACCATCTCAACTGGCCCACAACACTTTTTCGCGTCAAGGTTCATGATCCCTTTAAGAACGCCCTTCTCACAAAACATCTTCAATAAAAGGACAAACAGACAAGCGATGTTAGGAGGAATTTTGTGGTTATCTATTGTGAAGATGGATTGAAAGGGCGCTTTAACTGTGGTGATCAGCTGGATTAGTAGTGGGTAGGAATTGACAATGAAGTTCTGACTAGAACTTACGTTGGGAAAAACACTGGGCTTTAGAATTTTTTAGAATAACAGAATTTCTAGAAATAATGTGACGTAAACCTATAATACGAATGTATGTCTGTGTTAACTTTACCAAGTAGTTTCGCCTTTAAAGATATGAAACTGCGGTGTAGCATGGACGTCGCCGGCAGGTTTTTAGGCATCTCATTATCTGAATGAGACAAGTGTAGTAATTTCCTAGTCATCCAAGAAACATTCGGAATTTGTCTCTTAGTTTCTAGAGGAGCAACATTGCACCTGCACCTATAAAATATGTAAAAGAACGAAGTGAAGCTCTGCATATCGCATAACACTGTAAATTGTTCAACTCTATCGAAATAAATACATAATAATTAGTAATTGAGTGGTCATCAACCCTGTTGAAATCAGGGAAAGTAGAATAAATGAATTGATGTAATAACGCTTAAGGAAATTGACCCGGAACAGCTTTGTGGTCCGGAACTCCGTCTACAACTTCTAATTCGTACTCGTCATCAAAAAAAGAGAAGGAAGGGGGTTAACTGAGGGGCCTGATTTTTATTCGTCATATCGTAAGAAGCCAACAAACCCTGACACCAAGGACAACATGGGATAAATTACTTGTGCCTAATAAATTAAACGGAGAAACGATAAATTAATCAAAATGAAAGTGGATGAAAAACAACCTGCAAATTGCCTTTTCATCCACTTTCGCTTTCATTAATTCATCGTTCCTCTTTTTCATTTATTAAGCACAAGTAATTTCTCACATGTTGTCGTTGGTGGGTGTCGGGGTTTGTTGGCTTCTTATGATATCATCATAAAAAATGCACGCACTGACGAGCCCGAGACCTTGCATGGCTGCTCTTGAAGTGTTGCACTGAACTATCTGATTCATGCCAAGTGAAAGTGCAAGGTCGACAAACTCTTTGCATAATAGGGCATCACAGCCAAAAAAAGATCAACTCGGCCAATGTTTACCAGGTGCGCTGCTGTCGCCGAATATTTTAAACTTATCACAATCATTACGTTCTTTGTCATGGTATCTCAGACTGGTTGGTGATATTTCACTTACAAAGGCCGGCATGGAACTACGCGTAGATGACTCCAATAATCTGAGGCAAGGAAGAAGGGGTTAGTGAAGTGAATTCAGGAAACTTATGAATCTTGTAACATTGTTACTTAAAAGCTATGGGTTATCATAAGTATCGCGAGAGAGTCAATGGTAACCAGCCCACTGAACACTCGAGAGACGCTTATATGTGTGGTATTTGAAGGTTCAATCAATTTTCTAGCACCACAATCGCGGGTGCATTTCACATTTTCAAGAAAGGTGTGATCACAGCGCAGATGAAATGTGTCAACATTGTTCTCGTAAGAAGTGGTAGCGTCCCACAGGCTTTTTCTAATGAAACGTACATGAACAAAGAAATCGTCAGCAATAAGAGCAGCTGTCGCTTTCAGTTTAAAGGAATTTCTCAGTAAAACGAATTTGTTGTAATAGTTCAGCAATACCGACATCCGTACCTTTCATCTTAAATGCATGTTTTAGTAAAACAAGTTCGTTCTAATAGTTCAGAAGCTTTGAAGCTTTATGACGATGGGGCGTAGTCGACTACTTATCCTATGGCAGCGTTACATTTTGAGACATTTAATAACTAGTTGTTCTGTAAACAATTGTGAAACCTGCTTCCACAAATTCAGCTTTATTGCTTCATTCTCGAAGCTCAGAAGTACCATGCAAAGCGCTGTCATTCCTACACGAGTGGTTTCTCAGGTCATCCTTCATAGACAAAAAGTTCTTTTATGTGTCAGTATGACAAGAATCTTGAGTTATGAATCGAAAGGCAGTGAATAAAGTGCAGATACCCGTGCTTCAAGCGCGTCACAACGAGAGTTCCCAAACTGTGGAAAGTACCCAATGCCACTGACATCTTTGCCAATTCTTTTTTGACCTTCAAGCAATTGAGCGAACGCGTAGGCTATATTAAAATTCGCACTGACATCACCGCTTCGTGGGAATTTCCGGGCCGGAATTCCAGAATATGTTGAGTAGGGCGCAGAATCAAGTGCAGAACCGAGGAAGCAGTGACACGATGGCACGAGGACATGATGGGCAAGCTGTTCAGAGATGTCGTTACATTATTGAAACCCTCGATTGAGCTAAACATCCCCGCTCAAAATAACTGCGCTGAAACAACACATGACATAATAATGCAGGGAAACAAACAAGAAGGCGTGACGGTGGGGGCGAAGAAGCATCTGAGCGAAAGTAAGTAACTCCCTCAAGAGAACAGACCCGTGCAAAATCGAGCTGTAAGATCTATGCCTCACAGAATTACACCCTTGTTGGATGTTAGAGTGTGAGATTATAAACTAGTTTACGCTCTTATTCCCTTTTAAGGGCGTAAATTAATTTACGATCAGTGCGACGTCACCGAAATATGTAGGCACGCGGATCGCTTGATGCGCAAATAGACAAGCCGTCACTATCATGCACAGAGAAGATATAGGGCTGTCCAAGCGCAGGCAGAAGCCATCATGCTCGTATGGAGCAGGTTTGCGTTAAGCACGTAGAGCGCGTCACAGGCCGCAAAGTGCCACAACCGCCTAAGCGAAGCCGATGACATGATGGGCAAGCCAGAAAAGAGGACCGTGAAAAAGCAAAACTGGGTTCAGCATTATGCCATCGCTGTTATTGCCTCGCCCATACCCAATGACCCACGAATGAGGAAAGCGAAATACAATGGACGTATGAAATTCAGAGAACACGTTGCGAATCACGCGGTATTTTATTAGCCGCTTTGTGCACTTTAGACATAACTAATGGTGACTCGTTATTTTTTTTCCAGTGTTACAACATTGTTTTCCAGCTCTAAATGAACTCATTATATCTGCTTTTAGATCCACAAACATTTTCACCGAGGTAGCGACTGACCGACAGAACAATTGACATATCGACAGGCCTACAGCCTTAAAGTCGACAGAACGACTGGCTGATATAAAATGGCGGTCGGCTACGCAAAGAAAGCGTCGCCTTCTTTGCCTTGCTCTCTGCGCAATTTGGTACCCCCTTATTTTTCTCTCCATGCAGGTGCAAGAGTTCTCCTGAGGTCTTGTAAAATGAATCTGTGGACTTTGATAGCATGTTGAAGTTCCTTTAGAGCTGGTCATTTGCCACGTTCTGTAAAATAGCGAATACTGACGTACGCCTCATTTTATTTACTCTTCAATTGCAGCTGGCACACTGGATCAGCAGTTGTGAACGCTTTCTACAATCCAGATAGCAACGAAATGAGTAAGTGCTTGCATGTGCTTAGTCCTTTCAAAATTCACGTTACAATTTTTTTCCGACAGAAATCGGAAACTGTCAGAGCACCTCTTGCTGCCTATATTGTATATTTTTTAAAAAATTTCAGATCACTCAAATACGACAGCATTGAATGTGCAGCCACGTCCTTAACAAAAATGTGCGAAATAATTTTCTTTTTGGCTCATTGATCACCTTGAAGTTACGTAAAAGGAATTGATAATGGCAACACATAACTTGAATTCTGCCCCCCCCCCCCCCTGTAAAGAAACGACTGTACCCATTTTAACCCTATCTCAAACTCCAGGCAAGTGTTTGAATTAATGAAACCTATAAATGTTAGCAAAAAAATTAAATTGTGTGGTTTTACGTGCTAGAACAATGATATTATTATAAGTCACGCTGCAGTGGGAGACTCTGGAATAATTTTCACCACCTGGGGTTGTTTAACGTGCACCTAAATTTTAGCGCACGAGCTTTTATGCGTTCCACACCTATCGAAAAGCGTTTACCGTGACTGAGGTCAAACGTGCGACCTCGAGCACGGCAGCGTGACGTCATAACCACGGGACTACCGCTGCAGGTGAAATGTTAACGAGACAGCAAAATGCTAAAGGCATGACGAAGCATTTTCCTCCCATTTCACAGACCAGACGTGGTCGAAGATTATACATACTAGTTTTTTACGGCGACCTGAAAGAACTACATCACGTAGCGACTTCTTACACGGAAGATGCTTGTGCAACTATTGTGTTATAAACGGTATATGCCGATTTCACTCTCTTCTGAAAAAGAAAGAAGTAGATGTCAAATTAAATACTTATTGAGGTTTCACGTGCCAAAATTGACGATCTGATTATGAGGCATCCTGATCGCGAGCGGCGTCCTGCTGGCGAGCAGCTACCTGCTGCAGAGTCGCTTCGGCGAAGCTGCGACAACTTGGTCCGGCTCCGTAGTGTCTTGGGCAGCCGGTTAAGTTGCGAAGTGTTCAGCTTCAGGCTTCCGAGTGGCAGAGTTCGCAGCGTGCGCCGCGAACGCGCGAATGCGTTCTGCTTCACGCTGGCGTGTATCTCGCCGGACCAAGGCGAGATTCACCCGTCGACATCGTTGCCTTTCTGCGCCGCTTAGCGCAGCAGTTTTCTTAGTTGGTGCCACCGAAGGCGAAACAGTAGGCGGCGTGTAAGCACGGCTGATGCATGCTGATGCTTCACTCCGCAGGCGACGAGGCATCACAGGCTAATCGGATGCGAAAGTCAAACCATGTGCGGAAGCTGCGTCGTCACCTCATCAGAAGGCCTACACCGCCTACGCCAGGCTACACCACGTTGGAGCCTCCGCTGCACTGCGACTACCGAATTCATATTCCAGTGGCCACCTCGACATACCGGCATTGCTGGTAATCACCTCGCCGACGAAGCGGTCCGGTCTGCTCATTTGCAAGCCCGACCAGTTCTGATCCCGTTATCCTGGACCGACGCT
This sequence comes from Dermacentor andersoni, assembly GCF_023375885.2. Classification (NCBI taxonomy): domain Eukaryota; kingdom Metazoa; phylum Arthropoda; class Arachnida; order Ixodida; family Ixodidae; genus Dermacentor; species Dermacentor andersoni. Next base: position 101,628,927 of record NC_092824.1, read on the forward strand.
GCAAGAAAGCTTCATATCGTGGCTAAACCTATGACACACAGATACTGGTCTTCTCGCAACCTCCAGAAATGTCATCTTCAGAGGCTTGATCCATCCTTAAAGCTACAAGTGCCATGAAAAGTTTCCCGCACCGAGACGAAAGTACAATGCCGCCTCTGGCTCGCGGTGGCATTTAAGAAGGCCTACTCGTCCCGCATTGGCAGGGGGACGAGTAGAGTTCCACTAGAGTTCCACTCTTGTGGAACTCTAGAAGCATTTAAGCATATCCTATGCCTCCGTCGCCAGTATGACGCCGAGCGTGAAGCTCTCCGGACAGCATTGAACCAGCTGAACTCTAGACAATTTCCGGAAATGAAGATCCTTGGACCATGGCCGTACGCGTTGATGACACAGAAAGCCCCGAAGGCGTTGTTGAAGTACCTGAAGTCGACAGGTCTTCGCAACCGTGTGTAGACACGGTTGGAACCTTCAAATGTGCGCATAACTTGGCTCTCTCTCTCTCTCTCTTTTCGTCCCTATACCCTTCCCCCATTGCAGGGTAGCAAACCGGACGAGCGTCTCGTTAACCTCCCTGTCTTTCCTCTTCTCTCTCTCTCTCTTTCTCTCTCCGAAGCGCTCACTGTTGCCGCTTGTTCATGTCATGATGCAGTATGTCGCTACACTGCCTCTAGATGACTCCGCCATCCCTGTCGGATGGATAGAGCATATAGAGCTATGTCGGATAGAGCATATTTTACGCATTCGCTCAGCCGTTACATCCGTTACAGGAAGCTGATGGCGGACGCCGTCATAGAACACTTTCATGTTAAAAAATAGTCCAACTCCCTCCAAGAAGGGCAAACATGATTACTTTTTGTTTTGTTTTTCAGCTATGTGGCACTTGCATATTTTTTAATGCTGGCGCAAGTTACGTGGGACTCCCAGTATGCGCGCAGGGCTTGAAACGTGAGAGCCATATGCGGGCAACATTTTAAAGCATGTGCTTTAATGAAAGGCAACGGAAAAAGCAGATTCGCTGGAAAATGGGCTCTGATTACGCAATGTCGCACAAGAATTCTGCATTTTTAGACGATCATTTCATTTTCTTTTTCGAAGCGGTTAACCTCATTTTATCTTTTGATGAATTATTAACTTACATATTTTTATCATTTCTTTTGTAGTGTATCCGTCGGGCATACTTCAAGGTGTGTTTTATCAATACGGTCTTCCACGGTAAGTGACATAACGCAGTGGAGCATTTGTCAACATAGCTTTCAAAATTGCCGATGCAAATAGATTTCTAAACGTGCTACTCTTAACGTGATTCGGCGATGTCCATTAAGCGCAACAACTGAAGTTGCATATTTCGGCAAGTTGTTTGTACAGGTCTGGAAGTGGGGCAGCCCCCCCAAAACAGACACGGACGGGAAAGAGCGACGCCACAGAATGCATTACATTTTTTAGTACCATAATTTGTTTCTTTATATCCGCGTCTAAAAAACAGGCAAGTAGCTGTCAGTTGATCGTGTTGGAAAACGTTCATGGCCGAAAAAGCGCTACTAAAAACGGAGACTTAGCAAGAACGCAGTACGAAACGCTAAAAGGAAAAAGCGCTACTAAAAACGGAGACTTATGAAAAACCCAGGACAAAGCGCTTAAAAGGAAAAAAAAAAAGTGCTACTAAAACTGGAGACTTAGCAAGAACAAGCACTTTGTCCCTCTTCTTGCTAGTGTCCATTTTTAGTAGCGTTTTTTCTATCATTAACACACAAGTATTGCGCATTCACCAGTCGCATTATTACGCTGTGCCACATCCCGCAGCAACAGACCCTTTTCGTTCAAGGAAGCCTACGGAAAGCTTGCAGTCTTCTTGTAAAACCATTGTTCGCTGTACTTCGATCAATGCACTGGGCGTTGCACTCCAAACCACCATCGCGGCAATATTGGCAATGGCTTTTTTCAAAAATGGGATATCCGTAAGCAGCCGAGGCACCGTGATGAAAATGAGTGAAGACAATTTTTTTCTTCTCTGCAATGTGCATACTATAAATGCATTGCAACGATGCGAGCAAGTTTTCGCATACAAATAGAAGTCGGTTCATTAGAAGGAATCCCTGCGTCTGGCATGCGGCGAGCTGAGATTGCACGCCCTGAAAGCAGAATAGTTAATTTAAAAAGGTAATTTTTTAAAAATTTTATCTTTTGCTTCAAGTAATTCCTATTGTAATCACGGTAAGTGGACTGTGGCATTTGAACTGCGGTGTCGGAGACAAAGAAGATTCGCATTAAGGTATATAAGTAACAACTCCAAACTTATAGTCCGAAACAAAAAAAATAATAATAAATATATCAGCAGTTATTATTTCGCATTGTGTGCTGCTGATTAAAAATAAAAGTAGAGAAGGATATTGATATTCTGAACGGTGAACAAATACCGTTTCAATTCAGTTTCTATTTTATCGTAGACAGAGAAGAAGACAGGACTAAAGCTCACGAGCTTGGCAGAGGTCCTGCCCCCTTTATCAACTTGGTAGTACAGTACACAAGCAGAGATCTTCATTTTTCCAAATAAACACTGAAACAACATAACAAAGACACTGCGTAAAAAGTAGCGTTATACATTGCAGCACAAACACATGCATTAGAAAAACAAATAACAGGATATGGAGAAACGAAAAAAACGGTATAGCTTCAAACTGAGTGCAATATTATCACCTAATATTGCTAAGAAAACTCGCTTAATAGCATCATTTGATTGCTCAAAAGGGTCAAACAGTCCTTTGTATATTTTTTTAACTATACTGGAAGAGTATAAGAAAAAGTCTGCTCGGTATAGTGTGCACTGGGTGTCGGCACTAACCAAATTTCTTTATGTCTAGTCTGCTGGATATGCGTGTTTTTCTCTAGTTTGGCCAGATATAAAAATATAATTTTTATCACTTTGTTAGGAGTGGTTATAGATCATTAAAAGTCTATAATTGTATAAACTGTAGACTGGCGGGATTTTATATATTAAAAACAAGTTACGTGTGGGGGAGCAGTGAGGCAGACCTGCAATGCATCTTACAGTTCTTTTTCGAAGGTGAAGCTTGGATAAATTTGTGACAACCCTAGTGCATCCAACGGTACTGCAATATTGCAAAAGAGAGAGAGGACTAATGCGTGGCATAGCAACAGCCTAACCTTGACAGGAAGAATACCGCGCAGGCGCCGCATAACATCGACAGCTCGCGACACTTTAGTTCTACTATATTCAATATTATCATTCCAAGCCAAATGTTTTGAAAATATAACGCCAAGTATTTTAACAGAATCCGCTATTTCAACAGTATTAGAGCTTAAGAACCCGTTCAACGGCCTGGAAATTACCTTCACTTTTGGAAAGTGCAATATTATTTTTGGTTTTTTTTTAAATTAATCTACAAACAACTTGATTTTGCCTATGTATTTAATGCATTCAGTGCGCTGATTGCTTTGTCTTCAATTACACTTTCTGATCTCGCGGATATGAACACCGAAGTGTCATCAGCGTAAGATACAATCATACCATGAGTTACACATTGCACAATATCATTTATATAGATTGAAAATGAGAGCGATCCCAAAATGGTTTCTTGGGGTACTCCTGCACTAATATTTTGTATTGTAAACAATGAATTTTTGAAGTCTACATATTGAGTTCTGTTCGACAAATAGGAATTCATAAGGCCTTGAGCTTTTCCTCGGACACCATGGTTTGCCAGTTTATGCAGTTAGATTGTGTAGTTTATCAAGTCAAAAGTCTTTGTAAAATCTATGTGTATGCCTGCGCCTATCTCCTTATTTTGAAACATATCTGTTATGATTTCTTTTTGAGTCAGTAACGCATGCAACACACTGCGACGATTGTTCTTAAGCATGTGCACCTGACGCAGAATTTCGCGCTGCCTAAGCGGGAACAAAAATTGCAAAGCGTGCACCGTGTGCCCCGGTAATGGTTTGTAGAAATCGAGGAGCGTTTTACTCAGCTTGGACGTGCCAAACGTGTGTCGAACCCTAGCTAGCGAGCAACAAACGCAGATTTCCCGTGCTGTTTGCAGTAGCTGCTACAGCGCGCTGAGGTGACGGCGTTCATTAACGACTGCAGTATTGTGACTACAAGAGGCCCTGCTGATGAAATAGTTGGTTTTCCTATTTTACTGTGGAGCTGTTAGAAACTCGCTGGGTTTCTCTTGACGTCCGCAGATTCGCAAACCTGGGGGAGAGAGAGCTGAGAGAGAATGAAAGCAGAGTATAAAAATAGCATTGTGCAGCATAGCGATGGGGCGAGGGTGGGTGGAGCCTAGAGGGGAAGGGGCGGCGGGGACACAGGTGGTGTGACGTCATTGCTCTCTCATAAGTACCCGCGCGCTCGCGTCGGCGTTCCTCTTTCTCGCAGTGGAAAACAAAAAATTATGCGTGGCTCTGCTATCGCAAACACCAGAGCCACCATATATTTTTTTCTTTCTTGAGCATACCGACATTTTTCGCCATCCGCATGTGTTAGCGGGTAGGTTTTCCGATTTATTTAGTAGGGAGCTGACCTAACGGCCGAAATGGGAACTTCGACCGAAATGGTCACTCCGTGGAGGCCTTGAAACAGCCGTTTCGGCCGCGGAATGCAACTGGCATGGCGGAGTTCAGTAGCGCAAGCGTCTCTGCCTAGGTGGGCGTATGGGCTACGTACATACCAAGTGGGGTACATACGTAAGAACACATACGTATTTTCTATACGTATTCTCGCACGCAACTTAACCTGGTGGTCGTAACAATGTATTAATGCTGTATGACCACTGGAGAAGTAATTATTTCGGAGTATTCTTTTTTCGATGAGCGCTGGTTGTCGCCCTACCAGCTTCAACTGTTTCAAACCGAACCGATAAGCTACATTACTGTTTCTGGTTTAGGTTCGGTTCAGGTTGACTCATATTCTAGTAACACCTGTTTTGTTTCCTGTTCAGTCCGGCTACAATTTCAATTTGGGTACAATCTTCGGTTAGGGATTGGTTTCGACCCCCTGTTTATAACCTACCATGGGAATGCAGCGCAATTGGTCTAGCGTCCCAGGCACCAGGGCAAGGCGGTCCATCTTGTAATACTTGGTCCGGCAGAGAGTCAATGAGTGAGACGCCTTCGAGGCACTTCATGCCTTCTCGCACGAATCAGTCGTTATCCGTCTTCTTTCGAGGAGTTCTGGACGATGTGTTTAGAATGTATCGCTGATTACCATGATATATACCATTACCATGATTACATTTTCTTCAATACTCGCCTCCCTGCTTTCATTTTAGAGAGGCCGCTTTGGAATAACACACGCAATAATATTCAGCCAATTATATTTTAAGCGCTTTGAAAGTTGTAGAACAGGGCTCCTAATCACACAGTAATGCTGCTTCAATTAAGTTATCTGTTTTTTGGTTCTTCGGGGTCCGAACAAAGCCCGCATAACATCCCCTTCAGTTACGTTGTTCACATTTGTGTATGTTATTTGTTTACGCCAGTTCTGTTCAGCACTGGCAATAAAAACAGTACGCAGAAACTGCGCTGGACTTGTCTAAGTATGCGTAAGCAGATCCCCAATTTCAGTTGGCTCATCCCAAATTTCAGTTGGCCTACACCCAAATTTCAAGTCGGCACACCTCTAAATTTCAGTCGCCCCACCGCGAAATTTCAAGTTGGCACATCCCCACATGTAGGTTGCGCCACCCCAAGTGTAGATTGGGCAACCTCAAATGTAGGTTGGGCCACCTCAAATATAGGTTGGGCCGTTCCCAAATGTAAGTTAGACAGCTCCCAAATTTAAGTTCGCCAAACTGTTTAATTTCAATTCGCCCACCCCCAATGTTTAGTTGGCCAAGCTCCAAAATTCAAGTTGGCCCACTCCCAAATTTAAGTTGGCGCATCCCAAATTTAAGTTACTGCAGCCACAAATTTGAAGTTGGCCCACCCAAAAATTTCAGTTCTCCCACGCCTACTATAGGCTTCCCATGCATTAAGGAGTCCTGTGTATCGTTATGGGAGTTCTCTCTTATCAATCATATCTTTTCATTTGGTTTCGATTGTCCTGTATTGCCTATAATGTTTCCAATCATCAACGTTTACACTATTATACCGATTAAATGTTCTAACTTCGCAAATTTCGAATTTTTGTGCAGAGACAAGACATTGCACTTTTGGCGTGACGGGCTGGGGTGCTCTTCAAAGAATGCTTACGGATTAAAAACCTGCGGCTCAGATAAGCACTCTGCTTACATAATGTAGTTCTACTACCCTACATCTTCCTTTCTTTCTTTCTTTCTTTCTTTCTTTCTTTCTTTCTTTCTTTCTTTCTTTCTTTCTTTCTTTCTCTCTTTCTTTCTTTCTTTCTTTGTCTTTCTTTCTTCCTTTCGTTCAGTTTATTCAAGGCAAATTAGGTACCAAATTGCCTCGAAAGACACAGGTAAAGGCGTGTCTCCCGCAAATAATAATAAATCCGCTAAGACCCTAAACAACAAACGACAAGACGATGCTTAATGTTGATAGAAACACACATGTCTGGTATCACGATGAGCATTTGGCGTTCGTTCTTTGGAAACAAGGCACAAAGAGCTGAAATTATAAACGCAGGGTTCTCGTGCGGAGACCTGAACAATATCGCTAAGATTCTTGCTGCCCTCGTCATCAGCGATATCATTTCTCGTATACACACTTTGGCGGTACAATACCTTAATACCTAACATAATCTTTATGCAAGCATAGCATTACACTTGTGTCAATATTTGTTTTTTTAATAGGATACAAATACGCTTTGCTTTGCCAGCCTCCAGCAAACGTGTTTTCAGCAATCGGAAATCTGACCAGAACTTAATTATTGCACTGTTTCCAAAAAATAAACCTGAATTATTTCCACCCATTCGCAGTTCCCTCAGCTTTGGAGCTATCGGGATGGTAGTCGGACACGAAATGACGCATGGCTTCGATGACGAAGGTAAATATCCGTAGTGAAAAAAAAGGTACTAATGCCTAGAAGGCTCTTTCGCATTTTTTTTTTTTTTACAAAGGACATTTCCTGTGAAAATGTCAAGAAACGATTGTGTCTCCTGCAGTAATACGCTGAAAACTTTCTTCGGGAGTACACGTGCGACGTTTATTCTTTGCCACTTCCTTCGACTTCCCCGCTGCTGCTGCCGCTGCTGCTGCTGCTGCTGCTGCTGCTTTTGCTGCTGCTTTTGCTGCTTGGCTTCTGTCTTGTCGAGTGGCTCTTGCCAAGTGCGAGTGTCTTACTGAATGACATTTCGTTGTACTATTGTTATCCTTGCTGGCTGCTGGGGACCGTCTTGAACAATGGGCCAGTACAGGACATAGAGAAAACAAACACTAGCTATAGTGCGGATCGAGGCGGCCCACGGCTGATGCTAGTAAGTGCACAAGTGAGCTCGAACAACAGGCCGTCGTTGTCATGCCGTCGTCGTCCTCGTAAAAGCAAAGCTTTCTTTGCCTTCTGCTTCGGCTTTTGCGCTGCTGCTGCTGCTGAGCTGCTGCTTCTTTCTCACCAGATAGCTCTTGCCGAATGTCATACCTAACGTAATATCACACAAAGTCAAAGCAAGCTTCTCCCTAAAGAGTTTCTATATGCATAGTTCGTGTTAATATGTGGTGTCCAAGCTAGCGTTAGCCAAGCGGTTTAAGAAAGGAATGATTAGAAAAACACAGCGCAAGAACTAATTTAAGGCCTAAGGTGTTGCACCGTGAGAGGCCTGTTGACCGAACACCGTATGTCCTAACCCTGTGTTCTTTCAATCATCTTTTTTTTCAACCACTTCGCTAACGTAAGCTGGGAAACGGTATCTTAAATAGGCCCGATAAGTGCGTAAGGAAAACAAATAGGCATCTTTCCGAGAGTTTCTTCAAAAGGCAAACTGTAAAACTAAACAAAATCAAACGCTAAAGATGACCGCTGCACCCCAGAAACTCCTATCTTGCGAAATGAATCGGCCATTCCTTCGCACGCGAATCGGGATTTTTATCGTTGCACCCACAGCTGCGGTGCTACAGCGGCTATGTTGTCCTGCGCATCAGCCGGGAATCATTCGATTCTCGGCCGCAGCGGGTCGCATTCCTGTGGGTATGGAATGCAAGAACGCTTATATGCCGTGTTTTGGGTGTACATTAAAGAACCCCAGGTGTTCAAGGTTAATACGGAACTATATATTACGGCATCTTTTATAGCCCCTCTATCGCTGCAGGAATTGAAACTCCTATAATTCCTATCTTTAGTGATGCGCATCTTTAGGCACCAATTGGCTCTTAGCTGACCACTATGTCCTTGCGCTTTTTATTCTCATATATTAATTTTGATTTATTTCTTTTTGCACTAGTTTGTATTAGGTGTGAGTAAATCATAATCACGCCGTATAGAAGCTAAACCTCCCACCTACACGACCTTTTCTTTTGTCCCATTAAAAACCTCTATATTGCCTCTTCTAATATGCCTTTTGGCTCGTGTACCTTTTATCCTCTGCGAAGGAAGCCAGTATGATGCAGATGGCAAGCTGAAGCAATGGTGGACCAACGAAACACGCACGAAATTTAATGAAAAGGCTCAGTGCTTCATTGATCAGTACGGGAACATCACCGACGAAGACGCCAACATGACGGTGAGGTTTCAGTCAGCTTTTGAATCGGGGAATTCTATAGGCTGCAGTGACACAGAAGAGTGTCAGAAATTCCAGAAATGTTAAAGCGTATTCGTAAATCTCAGCCTGATCGTCGTTCTCGCGGCAAAATTTTGCATCCCGCAAGGCATAAATGTATAGACAAGTTTACCCACCGAAAAAAGAACAGCTTCAGGGATAAACTGCGCGCCAAATCCTGCGACCTCGTGCTCAGCAGCCTAACACAACAGCCACTGAGCAACCACGGCGGGTCGCCTACAACGTGTTAAACGTAAGCCAAACGCGGTATTTCTCAGTGAGCCGCAGTGCGCTTAGCCAGTGGACTCGTCGCGGCACCCCTGGGCGCGGCCGCGGTATCTACGCTACGTACAAGACCACAGCTACCAATAGCAGCCGGGCATGGGAATCCGCTTCATTACGAAAGAAAGCGCCCAGAAGAGAGTGAGGAGCAGGCTTCTGTTGAAGAGGGAGTGTTTGAGAGAAAGGTGACTTCGCACTACGCTTGCGAGCTCGCATCACCGTGTACGACAGCAAAACATGGCTGAGGTATCCACAGCAGCACATGCTATCCGCAGACTGTTATTTCACCAAGCCCGAGGGGTGGTTCAGGAGCCCTGCAATGCGCACCTCTGGTCCTCTAAAATATACGCAAATTTTCGTCGGTCGCCGCTGCGGCTTAACTAATCTAACAGTAACAATAAAGAGGCACATAGAATGTGATGAAATATAAAGAGCCATACAAAATGCGAACAGAGTAAATGACAGGATGAGTGCCAACTGCGCCTAACCGTATACATAGACCTAACTGTACGAGTGTCTAAACAAATGTTCCCTTTCCTTTCCCTTATATTTATTTACAGGTTAGTTTTACGTCCCTTCCTGTTGCAGTTATATTGACGCGTTTATAGGGCGTGACGTTTGTGATCACCATTCAGTTCAGAGTGAGGGATTGTCGTGACGTCCATCTTGTATTCATCTTTTTTTTTACGCTGTCTGTATTCATTTATTCGCCATGAACGTTGTCGAAGATGACCGACTTGTACTGCTGCAACTCTAGCGCAGTGTCGGCACACAAAAAATACAAAAAATACAGTTCGAGCTATCCTATTCACCAAAATTAATCACTTCGGTCTTAGGTTAAATCTGGATATACAGTGTGGAACCAGACAAGGCACGCAAACGAAGGTCAAAGACAAGAGCTTGCCTACGTCGCTCGGTGACGTCCTTTGCCGGTTTCCGCCTTGTGTAGCAAGATGAAATACCAACCAGCCCGGTCTAGTACCATGCTGCAGTTGGATTTCTTCACTAAGCACAATATGACGACCCATATATAGAGACGATTGCTAATCAGAGCTATATTTCTTTTTTCGATATCACATTCGGTAGGACGGTTTCACTAATCGATTATCGTGACCAAGCAAAAGTTTGACATTTTTTATAATTCCGAAGAGTTGCACATTTCTTTCTTGGTTCAGAATTACGTAACACCCTAGCTAAAATATATGAGACGCTGTACTATTTATGCATTGAACATTCGCACGATACAGCCTAGAAATGTCGCTACTATTCAAGAGTTGAAGCAATGCATAACTGAAACGTCCATTAAATGTTTCATACCATCCACTCGTGGGCGTTTCTAATAGGTTTCAGCGATAACCAATACCAGGTTACCGCTGGTTCGTTCGAAATGTATGCCATACTGGGGAGCTACAACGTAAAGCTATTCCAAACTTTTCTATTTCAATTCTGCAATCATCCATCCGCGATTGGTCAAAAGCTGTTTTGGGCCTCCCCCACTTCGCCTGTCAGACACGTGACGTCACGCAAACCGCGATAGCTTCACATCTGATATGACGTGTACACTCTGATTATGCATGATTGGACAGAATAAAAGAAAAATAGTTATTTCTGAGATACCTTTTCGCCATTAACCCTCGGCTATTGATCAGATGTTTTCGGGCTGCATCCACTTCACCTGTCTGTCACGCGACGTCACAAAACCGCGAAGGTGACGTGTATACGTTAAAGATGCATTAATATGCCCCACAAAACAATTTTTCCCTGAATAGCCGCAGGCTGCCCCGTTCCGAAATGAATAAAAGATGGCTGCCGCCGATTTCTCATGCACTGGCTACTCAGACCTACCGGAGAGCATGGGTTTATTTGCGTACAATAAAGCTTCTTGCGTGGCCATGTAACGTTTTCGAGCACTTTCGGCACGTTTACTACCTCGCTCAGCCAACTTTTCTTTACTGAGGATCTGTTTTATGGGCATTATTAACCTTCCAATTCATGCCGCCGTAATTTTCGACCAACCACAGCAAGCTAAGTAAGGGACAACGTACCAATCGCAGACGCGGGCACCACTCTCTTCATTCGGTTATCGATTTTCAGTGCACTGGCTCGGGCCCATCAAATCATTCTCCACTTGAGCGTGCTCCGCGCTTCTTATCAGCCAATTAGATAAGACAAGCCGCTCAGTGTAGGCAATGCTATTAGCTTTTAAAGCAAACAAAAGTGACTTCCTATAAACGAGGAGAGCGTTTGATTGGTCTGTTTAGACTACCTGCGGGTCACCGCCCGATGCTTGCGTCAGCGGTAAGCAAACTTGACGTCAGGAGATTGGAATAAAAACATATTGAAATAGTTTTACGTCATAGGGCCCCTGTTCTTGCACGAAGTTTATTCATCCTGCCATTCAAGCTTCGTCACATCCTCAAGAGTTATTTTCAGGGGCACTTCGCACCTCCGTATACTGCAAACAGTGACGCATCCTTTCTTTTTATTTATTGAACACCACAGTTCGACCATTCCTAGCTACTGCTATTGTTTTGGTTAAGCGCAAGAAGATTCAAAGAACATGCTGGCGCATTGGTATCACCAAATTTATATATGATGCACTGAAGTACAAAACAAACGAGCTTATTGCCGCTAGAGACCTCTATTTGTAAAATATTGTCTGTTGCACATGAAAGAGTTTCAAGTTTCCCAGTATATTAGCGGATTCTCTTTCGCTGCCACCTAAACTTCGTTCTAGTGAGTGATAGGGTATTTCGTACCCACCGCGGTGGCTTAGCGAATATGGTGTTGCGCTGCTAAGCCCGAGGTCGCGGGATCAAATCCCGGCCGCATTTCAATAGCGGCGAACTGCGAAAACGCCCGTGTCCCATGCATTGTGGGCACATTAAAGATCCCCTGGAAGTCAAAATTAAAGCGCATTCCCCCGATACGGCATCCCTCATAACTGAATCGTGCTTTCGGCAAGCAAAACCCCAGAATTCATTCATTCCCATAGGGTGTTTCATTCATTCATTCATTCATTCATTCATTCATTCATTCATTCATTCATTCATTCATTCATTCATTCTGTTTGTTCTTAACAACATGACGTACACATTGTGAAAGGGGCCATTTCCATTTCTCGCTGCAGCTGAATGGGAAAAACACTGTCGGCGAAAACATTGCCGACAATGGCGGTATTCGAATGGCCTACAAGGTGAGTTTGATCGAGAACTTAGGCACTTTCTACGTCGAGGTCATACTTAAACAAGTTGCCATTTTCAAATCGCCGTTTTGGTCTCAGACAATATTTCAGAGGTAATTTATTCGCAAAGATTAGCATATATGGTAAATATCGCTTCTGTAGATATTTATGGGGCTCTGAACCGCTCCTTATACAAGGTGAGTGCACACAATCCATGGGGACGAAAAAGAAGACCAGATGCAAGCTACGCCTTAGGCTCTAAACACAAGATCTACGACAGCAGCATTCGTTCACAAGGAAGACCACAGGCTTGTTTTTTGTCGCCTGCTTTTTTCCTCGCTAATTGCCATCACCCATCACGGGAGAACCGCCAAGAAGCTAGATGTTGTAGCGTTGTTGGTTGTAAAGGGAGAGGGTGGGAACAAAAATAGTTATTAATTTAAAATGCGAATTTCACAAACAATAGCGCCATCAAATATTATATAAATTATCTAATATTATCTAAAAAATGCGTTGTTTAGATCTCCGACTTCACTTTCTTTAACATGGTCGCAAGTTCTTGTCTTTAGGCATGTTATGGAAATCGAAATACATGCACAGACTTCAGCACTCTCGGGCTGCCCATACATAAGTAAAAGGTTTAATAAAATCAAATAGATAGCTTTATGAAACTCTAATTTCGCAGCTGTTGGACCAAGGTCTTCGGAATATATATAAACGAGAAGAAAGGTTGTTAACTGAGGGGCCCAGTTTTTATTAAATATACCATAAGAAGCCAACAAACAATGACCCCAAGGATAACATAGGGGAAATCACTTGTACTTGCAAAGTGATATACAGAAATGATGAACTAATGGAAATTAAAGTGGATTGAAAAACAACTTGCCGCAGGTGGGTAACGATCACACGTCTTCGAATTACACGTGGATGCTCTTCCAATTGAGCTACCACGGTGCCGTATTCACATCCACTTTGAGCCGCAGTAGCTTTTACTTATACTCAGACATACTACCCACAGCGCGGTTATTAAATGAGTAATGAAAAAGAGAAGGTGAATATTTTTCACAGAGGGACATAAGGACAGCTTCATCAAAGTTAATGTTCATTTGCTACGTGTTGCACCAAGTGTAACACCTAGCAGATGACACTTGGAGGCGGTAATGATCATTAGAACAGTTAATAACTTCATATAAAACACAATCTTCGGCATAAAGACGAGTGTTAGAAGAGATTTGAACAGGCAAATCATTTATGTATATTAAAAAAAGCAGTGGCCCAAGAAGGAAGTGTTGGGGGCTTCAGATGTCACATGAATAGCAGTAGAGTCGCTCAAGCTGTAAGAGACAAACTGGGAACAAAGTGACAGAAGCCTTGAAATCCAATTGACTAGTTGAGGATTATTTAGTACAGCGTCAAGTTTAGCAACGAGTTCAGAATGTAATTCTGGGCCAAATGCTCCAGAGTAGTCTATAAAGAAAGCATCAACCTGGTTGCCAACATCAAGGTCAAGGAATATGTCATGCGTAAACTAACGGTGTTGGCGGACTAAAACCGCGCCTTAAACCGTGCTGTAAATGTTTGTCAAAAACACCGGCACGCAAGGTAATAGTTGAATAGGTACTTTGACTAATGTGTTTGAATTGTCACCCCAGTTATAACGAACCTTGTCAATGAACGCATTACCGTATCTTAACTTTACGACAGAGCCATTGTTACAAAAACTGATGCTTCCCAGATTTTTTTCCCGAATAGATATAATCCTTGGAGAGGAATCTTCTGTTCAAGATTGTCAAACCCTGCATAATGTGCTGAAGTAAGAGCCCCGATCCATTTATGTTACAGGCTTATGAAAGATTACTACAAGAAGAATGTCGTGGTGAGGACGCTCGCCTACCTGGATTAACACACCTATCTGGAAAGCAACTATTCTTTATTGCAGAAGCAATGGTATGAACTCCTTTCCCAAATGTTGCTTCGGACAACAAAATTAAATCTTTTTTTTTTTGTTTTGTTATATCGAATACGAAAGTTCAAAGAGGCTGTGGAGCATAACACTGACAGAGGCGTTCTCTTCCGCAGGTATGGTGCGGTCGATATCGCAAAGAGAAGCGACAGGTTCAAATTCAGTATGACCCACACAGCCCTGAAAAATACAGGTATGTATAAGCCTCTATAGTGTTATAGGGATAAAGCTGAATGTAACGACAAAGTCTACAATCAGAAGGCACTCCTCATAGTTACGCAAGCTTATCCCTAAAAGAGAAAAGAAAGTTATAGGACAGCTCGACGCGTGAGCCACATTTTGAGGCCACAGCAGCAACATGTTCTTAACACTAGCCATAGCTTGGCAAACTCACTAATGAGTTGACTCACTGAAACTTATTCATGCTGACCCCTGAGTGAGTCCGAGTGAACGCGGCTGACTAGAATTCAGATGAGTCTGATTCCGATTAGGCCTTAAGCAAAAGCGAAATTTTCTGAGCGAGTCTAAGTGAGTTCTCATTGCTCTGCCGATCTATAGTCAACATCTAAAATGCCATCGCAAGAAACGCGGCAATGGCGGCAACGTGCAAATTTTATCCAAGCAGCGTGCATCAAGCTTCGAACGCTTGTACATAGCGAAAAAAATACACAGTACGGAACCGCGTAACTGGCCCGTTATCGACAGCACAACGTCCAGATCGACGCTGCCTCCTCAATGTTGCTGCAATCCTCTTCTCCTTTCTCTATTTCTCAGACACACGACTATCACAGAGGCATGCCAGCTTTACATGTACGCTTTTGCAGCGTCTTCCCGGAGCCCTCGAAGCGCCGACAACGCAAGTGTAGGTGCCGCTCATTGGAGACTTACGGTGCCCTTCCGGAACGCGCTTCCACACTCATTCCTGCTTCTATAGCTATTCTTTTCGTTTTTCATCCAAAAGTGTGTACACTCTTCGAACCTCCACAACACAGGGAAGTGGCTTGAAAGGGAAGAAACGAGAAAAGCTGCGAGAGCTTCTTTCTCGTATTTTCCCCACTGACAAGTGCATACGCGAGTGGTTAAAGAGAAATCCAAGGACTATATTGCTTCTCGAAATCTGCTTTTGCCTAGGTACTACAGAGGAGGGCGCGCTTCGCTCCCTTTGTCCCTACAACCAAGCTAGTACGGAATACAGTATGTGTGGGGAACAAATCCCGATAGAGAGTCCATAATGGTGAAGCGGCAGTTTTTTCGTCGTCAGGGATTGGCCCGTGTCACTTGGGGACACGTAACTTAAGGTTGGCCGCTTCTCAGTGCGCCCTCGGTGCTCTCACTATCACTAGCCTAACCTAACTTAACCTAACCAAATTTAACCTATGTGTGACACCACAATCACACGCTCGTTTTCAATGAGGACTGAAGCTAAATGCCACCGGAATGTCCATGCCTAATTTGTGCCTTTGAGTGAGCTTGTGCGAAGGAGCGAATGTGACCAGCTTATTTCAATGATCTTTGACTTCACTGCTCATTGAAAACGAGCGCATGACTGCGGTATAGCGTAAGGATCCCAAAAATGTCGTTTTCTGCATTTTATTTTATTTTTTTTAATTTGCACAACTTAATGACACGGCGCCATTCGGCGACATTAGATGTTTTCATTTTCTTTTCCTTTCTTTTTTTTTAACGTGGCATACGAATAAAATCGGAGCAACAAAATCATTACGCTAGAGACCGTCTCTTACGCGACAGTATTCAACAAACAATAGTCTCGCTGTGGTAATTGCTGTAAAAAGAAACTTTTCCTATTGCGAAAATTATGATGTTCCTACGATGAACGAGCTCATCCCAACCGCATGGCCACACTGTTATTCCCCCACAGTATGCGTCACGCGACGGTTGTGGGTACGGCTCCCACCGGAGGCAAGCTTTATTTTGTTCCACCTAGGTTCCCGTATTAATTAAGGCCAGAGCCTTAAGTGGCTGGTAGCCCCGACGGCCTTGAAAAAAACGCGTCGTCAGGTGCCATGGCACAAAAACTGTCATCATCAGCAATCGATCATACTCCCAACTCGCCCTGGTTGCTTCGTGGCCATGGTGTTGCGCTTCTAAGCACGAGGTGAAGGGCTCGAATCCCGGCCACGGTGGCTGCATTTCGATGGGGGCGAAATGCGAAAACACCCGTGTACTTAGATTTAGGAGGACGTTAAAGGACCCCAGGTGATCCAAATTTCCGGAGTTCCCCACTATGGCGTGCCTCATTATCAGATCGTGATTTTCGAATGTAAAACCCCATAATTTAGATCACACTCTCCTAAGCAAGCGAAAAAGTGCAGTGGCTTATCTCTGTCGCAATACAGATGCTTTTAGCATTCATCAAAATGAAGCATACAGTGCATACATTCATTGGAATCACGTATAGAACGCACAAAAGCGCGGCGTCTAGTCGAGTGGTACAAAAAACAAAAAAAAAACATTCACGTTACCTTCTTAGTTGTTCACACACCCGTGAACAAGAAAAACGTTGCAATGGATCATATTCCCGTAAGGATGAAGCTGTAGGCACTCAACAAAATGAGGCGAACAGTGCATACATTCATTCAAATAACCCTTACAACACAGAGAACAGCTTACATTTCATTGCTCTGCTGAAAGGATGCAATGAGGATGCAAGCGAGTCTGACCCCGCTATACGAGTGCGCGAAACCTCAGCTAAACGTCGAAAACGGGGCGAAGAAGCCCAACTGCGAAAGCAGCAACGCCGCGATGCGAGACGGCGCATTATCAAGTGTGCAGCGGGCTTGATAACTTTTTATTAGGATGTAAGATGATTATTTTAAGGTAACCCTTTCTGATGAGATATTAGGACAATTTGAACATGTAATTTTGTCAGTACTTATTTCAGCTCCATGTTGTTGTTACTTTACTAAAATATGCAGTCTCTACTTCCTCTTAAATCATCCGCTCCCCATATTATATACAATCTGCTTTCTACTCCCACAACGGTGAGCCAAGAGTTTCAATTTCCTCTTTGCGTTTACGCTGGATTCACGCTATACTATGTTATCGCAATTTTAAGGCACACCGAGATCTTCAGCGTCATCTCGTTCGTTGTTTATAACTTATGTTGAACACAACATACGTATTACTTAAAATTTACGAATTTCAGTTTTAGACACAGTCCAGCAGTTGCCGGGGAACGATTTACAAAATAAAAACAACATTGGTGAAGAAAGAGTCTAAATTTGGTATCAGCATGCACTTTCGGAAAGTAATATTATATTCATTTTTCACTTAACCGTTCACTGCATGCTACTTTGGGCATCGTCACCACTTTGCAAAGGACTAGCAATCCAAAAATCAATAATCAATAATGATTATAATACGCGATTCAACATACTTTTCGGACATATTTGCTATGTGTACTTTTGCTTTTACTTTTTTTGTAGAGTAAACATACCAATGCAAAACATGGAGGAATTTTCCTCCGTATTCAACTGTGAAGATGGTTCGACGATGAAACCAAAGAAACAGTGCAAATTATGGTAAATTGTGCTGGTACAGGGTAATAAATGTAACACAGAAAGGAGGTCAAGATGGCAAGTCACATTACAATGGATTACACAAATTAAATTCGTGCTAAATAATCAACTTCCCAAATAAAGGATTTCTTATAAAACAATACAACACTTCTGCATTCTGGTCGTTGTTCATTTACTGAGATATATCGAGGCATCTCTTTCTACAGAACACTCCAAACATACTACCAAATATTGCATGTGAACGCTTGCTTGGAACCATGACAGTTGCTCCAAAGGAAAATAAGAAGCCAAAATTTAAACCACAGCGCCGTGGTGACAGTAACATCTTTTATTCAACAACCCATTACTAGTCACATTGGACGTCAGTAAATCAAAATTGAATATCACTGAACAAACAATTTATTAAATTTTGCTAAATAACATATTAAGCTAGGAAGTTTGTCTCGCAATTTGGTGATTGAAGGCGCGATGAGTAACTCGAGGCAATTTCCACTTAATAAAAAATGCTGACGCAAGCGACATTTCTGCTACATTTGTCCTGAAACTCTGGCACAAAACACATTGATATTTTACTTGGAGTTTTCTCTCAGTTGTCTGTGCACGCTTTCTTTTTGGTATAAATTCTAAGCTGGAACGCAGGCGCATTCTTTCGCACGTCTGGAGAAGATTATCTAGTGTGTTTATTGGACAATTTGGGTACATAAGAGAGCTACATTCCGCATAGTGCGAATGTGCTGAAGGCAACACGAACGTTACGTCATGCTTACGTGGCTGCCACGTGGCCGCCACGTGGCCGCCACGTGACCGGGGCTTTCCGTGCTGCTCTCGTAGTTCTAATACGTTCGTGACAGCGCGATACTTCGCTTAAAAAAAAAAAAAATTACGGGGACGTTGCCGTAATTGGCTAAGGATCGGGCTAGCAGGTTTCGATTCGGTTGGCTCGACTGTTGACAACAGGGACCTTTATTTTTGTCGTCCAGATGACACGGTAGGTTTTACGCACGTCTTATGTACGTGCGCACTCCCCCGTATTAAAAGCCCTGTCGTGACACACGTTGCCACGTTCCGCGAAACGCTTGCAGGCTGCCTGCCTATCGTCATAGCACAGTACTAAATACTCTCTATTATCTACCGCATTTGTTATCTGGTGCTAGCCTCCGGAGCGCGTCGGTCTTAAGCACCAACCGGCTTAACTTTTGAGATTTCTCCATAAATGTTTCATGAACTGTGAAGTCAGTAAATGTTAAACTGTTATTGGTAATTAATTAGTGTCACACATTGCTCACGCAGGGTGCCGCTATTGCGTTGCCGCAATAGGAAATATGCTCTCTCCGACAATGTCTTGAAAACATTTTTGGCGGTTTATTTTTGAAAGACTTGTCAGGTTCTTCGCACATCTTGCCGCAGAATGCTCGAAGACCTTTGCCCATCTCTGCGTCAACACGCAGATTGTTGAAAGTTTATCGCGAAAAGAACAAATGTTCGACATTATCAACGAGAAAACGTTCTTGTTGAAATGTCACTTTATTTACTTAAATTATCGCTCAAAAGATCACTACAGACGAATATTTCTCCTGACTGATTCTCCTGACTTGCGGAAAGAAATAAGTTGGCCAAACAGTGAGATGTTTAAATGAGCCATTGAAAGAGAATTTTTACAATGTTTACACCGCCGTGCAAGGTCGTCTTGGCATTCACTGCAGAGACTGCCATTGTGACCCTGAATTTGAAGACTGTGTCGTTATCTCCAAACACCGGGAACAGCTTACACGTGAAATCATTGAGGCTGACAAGATACAGCGGCTGGATGACTTTTGCATCAGCATGCCGTCTATTGCCCTCACCAAAAACGAGATCGAGTGTCTGGCTGTGATGCAATAGAGATTCATGCGTGAAATAAGGCGAAAGTTGTTTTCTTTTCCATTATTTGTTTTTCATTACTTTTGATCATATATATAATTCTGGCGATTTTGCAAATGAAGATGAGTTGCAGTCAGCGCCTGTGTTGTGTTCTTCCTTCAGTCCTCGTCTTTTGCGCTGTGCAGACGCGCCGATATTGAATCACCAACTCGCCCAAGCTTCCACCTTAGTGACAGAATGATGTCGCAATGTAACCCGCATATATCGCATGTAATATAGCAAGGCGCGGCGTAAGCATATATACGAAAATGTTCTCTCACAGGGACGCCGGCGCTGGACGCCGATGCTGACATCGGATATTCAGCGACATGGGGCGCTTTAGGATGTCCCGTTAAAACGGATGCTTTACCCGCCGCGGTGGCTTAGCTGCTGTGTTGCTGCGCTGCTAAGCACGCGGACGCGGTATTATATTCCGGCAGCGGCGGCGGCATTTTGATAGGGGCAAAGTGCAAGAACACCCGCCTCCCGAGCAATGGGGGCCCCTAAAGATACCCTGGTTGTCAAAATTAATCTGGAGTTCCCCACTACGGCGTGCCTCATAATCAAAGCGTGGTTTTGGCTCCTGAAACCCCAGAAGTCAGTTCAATTTAAAACTGATCCTTCTTTCATGATAGCTGTCGTTCTCGCACTAGTCGGTATAGGCGTGGTACCTCGTTAAACCGTAATAAATATTCCCGCTGTAAATATATGCGACTAGATTTGGTTATCCGAGTCAATTCTTGCTATTAGTATTTGATACGAATTCGGAAATGCTCATAATCGCCCCCCCCCTCCCTCTCCCATTCTAGTATTATTTCCAAGCATTGGTCGCCATCAGGATTGGTAAGGGGCGCTTGATCACGCTGGTGTCGCGAGTGAAACCCAAAAGCTTGAGCAGCGGTTGCTTATATTACAAAAGAAAGAGGGAAAAAAACTTCAGATATGGTTAAAGTCCCTCCAGGAGAACATCAGGCACTACGTCAACAGATGCGTTCATATGACTGACTCCATCTGTCGATGCTCTGCTGCTAGTTGAATGGGAAAAACTATCATCCACACTACGACATAGCATGGAGCTACAAAGACAGCCTATTCGGTCTGTTCAGATAGACCGCTTTACACTTGAATAATTTGTCCTCGAGTGGCTATGCTTGATACTGTCAACGTCCGCCATTTTATCAAATTCGCCATCATGTCTTCTCTGATTGGCCCAAAATGCCAACACGGCCGAAGTCGACAACATGATGTCTAGAATGGCAACCTTTGTCCAGGGATCAAACCAATGCCTTTAGGGTGTGGTCGTTCTGCCATCTGAGTTAGCCATAAAGTTAGCAGGTCATAGAGCGAAGCCGAAATAATCGAAAACTCAAAGCGCAGCAACGCAATGTGGCGTGGCCTCCGAGATCGACTCAGCAGAAGGTGCACCGTTGCGATCTCAGAGGCCACGAATGTAGCAAATCAGTTCTGCAGAAATCCGCAAGGCGAAGGAAGTTGCTTCGTATGCCTAGAGTTACTGTAACTCTACTTTGAGGCTTTTAAGCATAACCGATTTCCCATACTATTGGTTGTTGCGGTGCAAGGGTGAAACATGAGTGGGCACGGGAGCAGTACCGTTGGCATGGCTCCCAACCACTATGTTTTCACTTCGTAGGCGCTACTTGTATACTTGCTTGCTTGGTTTTCAACCTTAACGCACGGTATCATTGCCTCCGATGTTCAGCTTTTCCAGCCGGTCTTGCCCGTTTGCACCTTGGATGCTGCGCCCTTCATCGACATGACTGTACCTACGCAAATCACTCCTGGGTCCCCCTTACACTCATCGGTGACATGCCTGCTGTCAGCTATATAAAAAGCCCGCCTGTTCCGTCCGCCTTAAGTGGGCATGGGAGCGGCATGGTTGGCATGGCTCTCAACCACTACGTTTTCACTTGGCAGGTTTTTGCTTCCTTTTCTTTGTACGCTAAGAAAAACGACGACTCATGTTTGCTTCTGCTCCCGTGCCCAGGAGATTTCTGTGAAACCCCGTGTGAGTGTTTTTCTATGGCATTTCTTTATTTGTGTGTGCTCGGGGGACGTTGAATTGAACCCTGGCCGTAACGCTGGCTCTGAGTCTCCGCTTAAGTCATTGCTAGATGACCCCTCTGAGCAGATGAGCATAATCTTCAAGCTCATAAAGGACATGCATACGCGTTCCTTACAAAAGTCAAAGTTCCAGGCCGAAATTACCGCTGATGTTAAGGCCATAAGAATTGGACAAAAATCACTCGAATCGAAAGTTTCTGGTATTATGAAGAGGCTCGACGCTCTAGAGGAAAAGTCTCAAAACATTGATAATGTCAACCTGAAAGTTTCCAGCATAACGAAAGCAATTGACGAAGTTAACACTCGCAATAACCTTCTTGAGCGTCGTTTAAATGAATTGGACGATCAGTCGCGCTACGACAATTTCATTTTCCATGGTCTCCCTGATAATAGTGAGACATGGCAACAAACAGAGTCGACTATAACCACATTCATTAGTAGTATTATCGACCCACTTCCTGCAGGCGCAATCCAACGTGCGCACCGTTTAGGTTCGTATGCGCCTAATACATCCCGTCCTGTTATTGTGAAGTTCGCGAACTTCAAAACTTAAATGAAACTACCGTCTCTGCGCAGCCAATTCAAGCATAAGAACATGATTCTAAGGGAAGATTTTTCCGTTGCTACACGAACCGCGCGAAGAAAACAGATTGCATTCGGTAAGAGCCAAGCCTCTTCTGAACCTTTCAAATGGCGATATGATAAATTAATCCTGAGCGGGAAATCATACATGCACAACGCCAATTCAGATCAAATTGAAGAACTCGAGCATTATAGTGATAATATAGCGCGTGCATATCCAGTTCCGTCACGTCCTCCGATCTAGGAAAGCGTGAGGGGCAGTGGTTTATTTTCACTTACTCAAGCTTTAGTTTTATATTTTAACGTCAGGAGCACCTCCAACAAGTACGATTCTTTATCTTGTGCAATTGACACATGTTCTGCAAAAATCATTGCGCTTACTGCAACATGGTTACCTCCGCTTGTCACTGACAGAGAATTGTCTCACGGTGCTGTGCAATTTCATGTTTATCGCTGCGATCATAGTGCGCGCAGAGGAGGTGGAGCCCTTTTGGCAATTTCAAATGACATTCCGTCTTCTCTTGTCTGAACGAGCCACGATCTAGAGGCTGTCTGGGTTTCCGTAACGCTTGGCCACAACACATTCATCATAGGCGTGTGCTATCGCTCACCCTTTGCACAACCTACGTTTTTCCATGACGTACACGACAGCATAAACCTTGTGCGCATGCGATTTCCTTCATCTCCCATCCTACTTCTGAGCAATTTTAATCTTCCAAACATAACCTGAAACGATCAACCTTCTGCACTCTCTCCCTTTGCGGCAGAAGCTAAGGAGTTTTTAGAATTGTGCGCAGTTCTGTTCATTGTCACAACTTGTAACAGAACCTACAAGTCATAAGAAGCTAACAAACACTGACACCAAGGACAACATAGGGGAAATTACTTGTGCTTAATAAATGAAATAAAGAAACGATAAAAAATGAAAATTAGAGTGGATGAAAAAACAACTTGCCGCTGGTGGGAACCGAACCCACAACCTTCGCATTTCGCGTGTGGGTTCGGTTCCCACCTGCGGCAAGTTGTTTTTTCATCCACTTTAATTTCTATTAATTTATCGTTTCTTTATTTCATTTATTAAGCACAAGTAACTTCCCCTATGTTGATCTTGGTGTCAGTGTTTGTTGGCTTCTTATGATATGACTAATAAAAATCGGGGCCTTCGGTTAACCCCCTCTCTTCTCGTTTAGAACCTACAAGTGTAACTTTTAATGCTGCGAGCATCCTTTTCCTGCTTTTGACGTCCCACCCTGACACAATCTCGGAGATTACACGCCTACTTGGTATAAGCGATCACTGACCACTTGCATTTTAATTAACGTTTGAACCCGCAAACTAAATATCAGAAAAACTATACATATGTACAATAAAGCTAACTTTACCGCGATAAATAACGAGTGAACTGCATTTCTCGACATTTTTCTAACGAATTTAGAAAGTCGTTCGCTTCAGCACAATTGGGACATGTTCCCCGCTAACGTTCAGGAACTAACTTAAAGCTACAGTCCATACCGCATCATTACCTCCACTTCTGATGCTCCTTGGTAGAATACCCATCTTAAGTGCCTATGTAACTGCACAAAAAACGCCTATACCGCTCCGCAGAAAACTCGCGAAGTTTCACACGCTGGTATTCTTATAAGTCCGCATTTGACGCGTACGTAACAACACTCAAGAATACTAAATCTAACTTTGTATCTAACGTACTTCCATCAATGTTAAAGACTAAGGTTAAAAAGTTTTGGGGTGTTATCAACCCCTTGCATGATGAGCACCTAACCCTGGAAGACCCATTGGGCATTTTTATATCTAAGGAACAGTGTGCTGCCACCCTTAATGACGCATTTGTGCAAATTTTTTCTGTCCTCTACAATGACCGCCTACCTCCTACTCGCCATTACGATTGTGTAGTTATGCCTTCAGGGATCGTGGATATGGCTGGCGTTGCGAAACTAATTTATTCCCTGAACCAGCACTCATCACCTGATTACTACTCTATTAACTCAAAATTACCCAAACATACCAACGCCGTTAGTTCAATTATGATAACAAAGCTTTTTCAGTAATCACTCGATACATCTACTCAACCTAGCGAATGGAAAATCTGGAAGGTGATTCCACTGCATAAATCAGGTAACATAAATTTAACAGCTAGTTATCGCCCCATCTCACACTCAAGCACTTGCTGTAAATTGCTTGAACATATATTCCTCAAACATCTTGTTAACTTCGTGAAATCCAATGCATTTTTCAGACCAGCCCAGCATGGATTTAGAAAAACAGTTTCATGTGAAACTCAGTTTGCAATTTTTATGCACAAATTACATCGTATTCTCGATAGTTCGTCCTTTGCAGATTGCGTTTTATTTTTTAGACTTCGCTAAAGCATTTGATAAGGTCAGCATTTCATCAGTCAGCTGAACCTTGACACTAACATCCTGAAGTAGATTGAATGCTTCCTATCTAATCGCTCTCAATTTGTAACTGCAAATGGCCGTAACTCCCCACTTCGAAGCGTAACTTCATGCGGATCTCAAGGTTCAGTACTCGGGCCTCTTTTGTTTCTCATTTGTATTAACGACCTCCCTTCGTCACTACCACTTAACATTCACTTATTTGCTCATGATTGTGTTATTTTTCGCGAAATAACTAATGCAGAGGATGCTTACCACCTTCAGTCTGATCTAATTAGTGTAGCAAACTGGTGCAAACATTGGCTAATGGAACTAAACATTGGCAAATGTAAAGTGATGAGGGTATCCTGAATAACTAACAGCATGCATACATATTACATAAATAATCTTCCCTTAGAATTGGTTAACTCTTATAAATACCTAGGTGTGTATATCCTTGATAATTTATCTTGGAATGTTCATACCTACTACATAATTCGCAATGCAAACCGCATGCTTGGCTACCTACGCTGTAACTTTTCAACTGCCCATTCATCCTTAAAAATGCTTCGTTATACTACCCTTGCATGTACGAAACTTGAATATGCATGCGCTGTTTGGGATCCTGCCATTGACAAACTTAATAATTCATTAGCACTCATGCAAAATGATTTAGTTCGTTTCATCTTACGTAATTGCAACAGAACTGCAAGTGTGTCTGCCATGAAAACCAACCTTGCACTTACCCCACTTTCTTCTCGACGTAAAATAGCACGTTTAGTCCTTCTTTATAAATTATGCCATCATTCAACTCTCCGCAACGATTTCATTTTTCAGCCACAATACGTATCGCCTCGAATGGACCACCGTTATAAAGATGGTTTTAAATCATGTCACATTAAAACTTTTTTGAAGTCCTTTTTGCGGCGGTCTTCCATGGAATGAAACCATCTTCCTGGTGAAGTCGTATCCATTTACGATAACCAAAGATTTCGAGCAGTTCTAGCATACATTGTGTAATTGAAGCATTTTTTGTTGTTGTTGTTTACTGTATGGTTGTAACCTCAGTACTTTTGTATTTACCGCTTTACTAGCCTAGTTTGCTACCAATTTATCATGACGTTGTTAACCCTAGCTAAAACTGTATAATAAGGGGCCTTTGTACTTAAACGTTCTAACTGCTTATATTTGTTTAATTTCTCATTTGCTGTAACCCACTCCACTCTTTAATGCCTTTGGCCCAGAGGGTTATAATAAATAAATAAATAAATAAATAAATAAATAAATAAATAAATACTGAGCCCGCCACCTGGCGGCAAGCTCAGTACAGCCAAAGTGCGATGACGTCCTACATGGCGCCACCGCCACGTGTCGTAGCCGCTGTCGTGATCCATCCAACTAACGCTCAGCACCGTCGTTTGAACACCTGTGCGCAATTATATGTTTAGCCACTGACGTCGTTCGTGCTCTGCCCGCGGGCCCAGCCTACTCAGAGGTGGGCCAGGACGTATCTCACTATAATTTATGCACTAAATCGATTACTTCCGACCGGGTGAATCGCTTTCAGACACCTGCTACCGAAACTACAAGGATCCAATATAATATATGCGAAGTTAAAAACCAGCACACAATTGTCAGCACAGATCACTTGTGAATCGTAGACGCACGTCTAGCGTTATGGTATCACCCAGTACGAAATTACGCCCATTTAGTAATCATAAGTGCACGTTACAATTTTGCAGGGCGCCTCGAGCAACACTGAAACGACATTAAGTGACACTAGTAGCAACCCTGCCTGCTCGTTTTATGTTGTAATGCGTGGCGAATTTTCCAAAAGTAATCAACGTGAGCTCACATGTAATGTAGTGTCACTGCTATAGTAAGCGACATAGCTGTTGGTGTTTAAAGTATGAATTGTTTTTTTACTCGGCGTTGTGGCATGGTGTATATGGCTATGCGCTGCGAAGCTCGAGCTCGTGGGTTCAATCCAAGCCACGACAGGGGCATTTCAATGTGATTTAAATGCGAGAACGATCGTTTATTGAAGTTTAGGGGCACGTGAAAGAACCCCAGAAGGTCATAAATAATTCGGTGTCGCCCATTACAGCGTGCGTCACGATCATGCAGATCGTGGTTTTGGCACGTAATAACCACATAATTAATATTGTTGTTGTTTCACACAAGCACAAGCACAACCCACGAAGGGAATGGACCACAGACAGCAGGAGAGTGAACAAAATCACGAATAAGACATTGGGTGCCTTACACAGAAGAGTGTGAAGTAATTTAATTTATTTAATTTAATTTAGGGGCTTTACGTACCAAAGCCATCACATGATTACGAGGCACGCCATATTTGGGTACTCCGGAATAATTTTGACCTCCTGGGGATCTATTACATGAACCGAATACAAGGTACACAAGCTGGGGTTTCTCACTTCACCCCCGCCAAATGCGGCCGCGATGGCCAGGCTTCGATCCCGCGCACTCTGGCTTATCAGCGCAGCGTCAAAGCCACTACGCCACCACGATGGGTAGTGGGACTTGGCGCACCACACAAAAAAAAAAAGAAAAAGAAGCGCACTATACCGTCGGCGCATCTACCAGGTCTATATATATACGATGTGAACGCATGGATGAACTTACCGAGGGCTACTATAATAGCGCCGTGCCTAGTACTCGAATGATAAGTACTAAACAATGGATTTGGCCTCGATAAAGCAGAACCTATTTGACTTGCTGGAAACGGGAGAAACATTCCGCGAGAGGATGAGAATCGATGGCAGGAAAAAGAAAATGATCAGCTGCTTTAGGCTCACCATACACAACGTAGAACGTAGGTTAGTAATGCAGCCACGTTCATAAATGTTTAGACGCGTTACTCGGCAACAAAAGCTTGATAAAGACACCTGTCTGTCTGCTGTATACTTCACCATCTTCTTTATAGCGTGAGCTCTACCTAGTTGACTCAAGTGGATATTGAGTGCTGATTTAGCTGCACCCCCGGCGGGAAAAGATAACGCATAACTGATGTCAAACAGTGTCATCTCGTTTTTCTATTATGTGCAAAAACGGAAGAACCGAATCATTTACTGCTTTGAACTATTCAGCTAAAGTGGAAGTTTCTGTAACTGGGAGATAACGTTGCTTAATTCAAATGCCGGAAGGTTGTTTATCACTGACGAAAGGACGTCTGAGAACAATGTGACAAAGGAAAAAGATCGGCGAAGATTACGGCACTCCCTAATGCGAAATTTAAGCGTGGCTCTATAAGTGTTTTAATTTCGGGACATATTGGCTTACGCAGACAATCTGTCTCATGCTGAAAACGGAGCGAACTGTGGCGCGACTGCCTCGCTGACTGGAGACCGCGAGAGGCAGCGCGTGGGGGAAGCGTGGGCGTGATTCACAGCAGCCGCCGCAGACGTACCCCCCCTGACGACGTGCGCTACTCTGGCGCCATCTCGTAGCCATCGTCACCACAGTACGCTTTTCTTCTCACGTTTTTGCCCTACCCTCCTCCTCCGCTTTCTTCCACGCGTCTTTCATCCCCGCTGCGCGCCACGTTCGTCCTTTCATCTTTGGCGTTGCTCGTTCGCTTGGTCACGCCGACGCTCGCCGCAAACATGCCCGCCGAGAGATGCGCTCTAAAAGGCAGCACGAATGCTAAACAGAGGCATGCGTAGTCGGTATAATTTTGACTTTGTGTCAAATGCCACTTGGATGACTTTATGAAGGGCTATCGCAGCTGGAGTTATGCGTTCGGCGTAGAAACTTCAAAGCTGACCCTCTCTACAGGACTCACGCTTTGCTGCATTGACCGCCAGCACTTCTTCGTGTTTCACAAGGTAGAAAGGATCGACTGAACTGTCATGTAAGTGCTTCTTGTAGCGTTTATGTACTTTGTCTTTGCTGTTACCGCCCTTACAACATCTTATTGGGCGAGTATCTCGAAAGTGCGTCTGTTATCATGTACTTATTGCACAGGTTGATTGCAACATTCCACGATATCTCCGCACGCGGTCGCTGAACCTGCCTTTTCCTCTCTGTTGAGATTCATTTAGAAGAGTATCATAACAACACAATAGGCGGACATAGAAGGAAAACACTGCGAGTGAATGCAGAATACTAGAGCCTTAGGAACAATTGACTGTGCAACGCTGACAAGGACGAGAGGTCAAGAAACACAGAGCGGCGCAAAATGAGTTTTATTTTATTTATTTATTTGTACATACTGCAACAGAATAAGCGCTATAGCAGGAGTAGATTAAGAGAAAAAATTATGCACAGACAAGTACGATACAACGATGAGGGTGATGTGCTAGGACTGTTCATCTTGGATGGCAGACACAGAACTTCGAGGGGAGCATGAGTGAATAGACCCCGGTAAGGAATTCCAGTCTTCTACGGAACGAGGGAAAAAGCGGAATTTAAACATATTAGTGCGTTCAAATTAGGGCATCACGTCCAAGTTGTGATGTGTCGTCGATGACTCTGGCGCGAGGTCAGTATAGTCGTTTTTTGAAAGTATAACAAAAGAATTCACGATGCTGTGCAAGAAATCTAACGAGGCTATGCGGCAGCGTGAATACAGCGAAGTTATATTCAAGGAACGAAGTGCACAAGAGGCTGAAGAGTCACGATCATAACGGGGACATATAAATCTTAGATTTCTTTCTGAATTGTTTCTAGCCTGTTAATCTCACACTTCTTATAAGGGTTTCAAACCACAGATGCGTGGTGAACAACAGGCCGGATTGGTGATTTATATAACACTAACTTAGTATCTTTTGGAGAGTTGAATAGTGTCCGACCTAGGTAATCTACTTTTTTCAGTGCTTTGTTGGAAATGTAATCAATGTGATTTGACCATGACATATTATGCCTAAAAATAACACCAAAATATTTAGACTCAGATATATGCCCTACACACAGCGCGCTTATTCAAGGAGTAACGAAAAAAAGAAGCAGATTTTTTTACAGAAGGACATTAGGATAGTTCTATCAATGTTAATGTTTATTTCCCTGGTGCTGCACCATGTGCAAAACCTAGCAAATGGCTTTTGGAGGCGGTAATTATCATCAGAAGAGTCAATAACTTCATATAAAACACAATCATCTGCATAAAGATGAATGTTAGAAGAGATGTTAACAGGAAAATCGTTCATGTAAATTTAAAGAAGCAGTGGCCCGAGAGCCGAACCTGGGGCAGTCCAGATATCACATCAATAGTAGTAGAGTCGATCGCGCTATAAGAAACGAACTGGGAACGAAGTGAAAGAAAGTGTGAAATCCAGTTAACTAGTTGATTGTTTAGTACAGGGTCAACTTTTGCAAGGAGCTTAGAATGTAACACAGTTTCAAATGCTTTAGAGAAGTCTGTAAAGATTGCGTCAACCTGGTTTGTAACCAGATGGTTAAGGGAAATGTCATGCGTAAACACAACTGCGGTTTCGCGCTGAAACCACGCCTAAACCCATGCTGTATTTTGATTATAAAATATGAAGACGCCAAATAAACAGACACAATAAACACCTGTATGTTAGATAGCAGATTATGTGATGCCAGGAAAAGCAGGATGTGTTTATGAATGACACGTTCTAAGATTTTGCATGACTGTGATGTTATTGAAATCGTTCTGTAGTTCGATAAAGTCTGTTTATCACCGGATTTATAAAGAGGAAGCACTTTAGCTAACTTCCACTGGGAAGGAACAGTGGCAGCTAGACGATAAAAATTTGTTGTATTGCACCGTCAGATATCTCGATGACGACAAGGAATACAACGGACCACAACTGATGAGAATTAAACGTTTGCAGGCGTACGACAAGGTCAGCCGACGCATGTGAGGGGTAAATGACAGGCGCTGCTAGAAGCCTTCGTATTTGTTGTGGTGGACTAAGAATGATCTGTAGGACACACATATCACCAGTTTTTATAGGCTACCTAAATATTTTCCTAGTAGAATCTTACTTCGTAATTGCACTGCTTTGCTTGAGGGACGTCCTGGTGAGGGTCACCGAAATTGGTTTTACACGATTTTGCTTTTTCAACATGTCCTCATGGCTTGGCACACGAGGTTTCTTGTATTTTGTCCTCACGGAAATGCGGCCACCGCGTTCAGGACTCGAACCCGCGACCTCGTACTAAACAGTAGGATGCCGTAGCTGCTAGGCAACCAACGCGGCTAATTGCTGCTCCTTTCGTTGGAAAAAATAGTCTGTAATGGACAATACAATTTTGCCTTTTTAGGTGTATTTTTTCATCAAGAGGAAAACACTTAGTATAGGGGCCACGGCTAACCTAAATACACATTAGGCAACCAATTTCGGCTTTACTCAAATGAATGCATAAGTTGAAGATTCAGCATTATAATTCGTCAATCCTAAAAGGGCACCGCTTGGCCCGGACTTCCGCACTACTTAGTTTCTAGATACAACTCCTCGACAGAACTGCCCAAGGTATAAGACATTCACCTATTTTAGCAAAAAGGACTTTTTTTCCTGGTGCACAACAGCACAAAACTGCTTAGAATGCTAGCATATTCTGGATTTCCCAGCTAACTTTAGCAAAGGTTAAAGATATATCGAATCGCTCCAGTAAGTCAAGACCAAATGCATGTTGGCTAGTGTACTTATGAAGCCGCACTTTCTTTTTGTATTCTGCATTTCTGATTAATTTCATAATTAGTGAAAATTAATAACCAACTTCCCAACTAATAACGCTGGGGCAACATTTCAATTGAGAAAATTGTAGAGCATTTTAGGAACTGTCTGATTCATCAGCTTCTTATTTTCTACATGTTACATGAGCATATTTTTTTTTCGTCACCGTAAACAAAGCTCCCGAAATAAGAAAAAAAAGCACCTAACGTGCCTGCTTGCACTCCGCGATTGCAGTTCTCTCCAGCGTGTCATGTATGAAGAAATAGCGCATTTAGCCGGGTGATCTTTTGTGCTGAACAACCTCCATTTCTACGCGGCCAACAATCTCTATAGATCTTCTTTCTGAGTTTATAGTGTGCAAAAAAAAAATGAAAAGGAAACACCGTGTTTTTCGAGTCGCAAACAAATATCAAAGGCAACAAGTAATTCATGAGAAGACCTAATACGTGAAGGTTATTGGGAAATTACGTGGCCGGTAGCTTAAACTGCTTGAGTAGAGAGTCACGGCTTGATCGATGGTTTACAGTTGTGAAGCTCGTCAGCGATCGCGTACACTTGTCCTCGCGAGGCCTTCCTACATAACAAATAATGCATATTGGCATTCCCTTTTTTTTCAGTTTCACAACTTGACATTTCGTTAGATATAGAAAAGTCGTTATGGCGTCCTCCGGCGCGGCAGTGTTTTCCGCGATCACTGTCTACGCCAGCAACAACTACAGGCTTCGCAGCCTCACTCAATACAACTACCTTTCGCATGGAACGTTCTGCATTTATTTCGTACACCGAGGCACCATATTACAAAATTCATTACACTTAACAGCATTATTTCATTGGCTAGCGCTCGAGCGTCAGCTACTCATGATAGAGATCGACAATATAAAAGACACGTGACCCTGCGATTATCGATAGCGTGCGAATCTCGCGTAAGAATTTCGTGAATACAATCCATGACTAGCTTTGCACGTTTAATCTGCGCACGTTTAACTGTGCATTCTGGACTGACAGGTATTTGTTTATAGACAAAGTCAGCGAAATGTTTCTGCCTGAAGAGCAAGGCTTAAGCTCGTAGCCTGATCTGATTCGTATGTTCAGCTACATTTGAAACTCAGAAATAGCTTTAGACAGTCGCTCAACCTGTCTGAATTATTATTTTTTTTTTCATTTAGGGGGGCAAGCCAAATTGTTTGTAGTGTTGCAAGTCAAATATCGATTTACTGCTTGAGACGTTTACCAGATATTGTCAAAAATTGGTGTGATAAAAGGCTACGTAGATTTTCGTTTCAGTTCATTCAGACAAATACATAAAAGGCAGACGAACTATGCCTTACTAAGGTCCCTCCACTCGTAGATTTGCTCAGAAGCAGTGAAAATGAAAAAGAAAGATTTTTACCTTATAACATGGCAAAAATAATTGAAAGGCAGAAGTAACATCGTGAACAGGGATCTTAAATTATGCAACAGAATCACATAATAAGCCAACAGCCAACACATAACAATAACAAAAAAAAACTCTAAACAAGAACTACATATAGCCGGCAACATATTTAAAATGTACAAAACGATGCAAGCGCTTTAGAGAGTATAACATAACCATTTCTAGCAAAATATATCTCCTAGAGAATATAGCAAAGTACAAATATGGTAGGACAGTAAACACGTTTTCTTTTAAACTCAAAAGCTTATTTAGGGCACAGCACAAGAGAGCAAGAATATTTAAACATTTTTCTACAAACAGAATTTAGAACTATCTTGCTCGGTGAGTTCATGTTTATAACTGGATATAGTTTGTGGATGCCGCTTTAGTGGCCGCAGACACGCTGCTACTGTGAATTCGTTCAGCGTTATATTCAATCGCACGTTTTTTTGAAGTATTCTTTGATGGCTGGGTGGCGCATACGCAAAATATGCCCACGTGGCACGCACTCCTCTCGTCGCCGACAACCGTGCCGCTGGCTGAGTGCGAAGACGCACAACGATACGCAATACCTTATGTTATGTGCGCCCCAGTGACACGGCCCAACCACTGACGACAAAAGCTGACGTTTCGCCATTACGCACTCTCTATCGGGCGCCAAAATTATCCGCTCGCATGGAAGTTTACGCGGCTCATGAAGCAAAGCACTTCGTCCTCGCTATTTACGCGAACCCACGTTCGGAGGAGCAAGCAAGACAAAATTCCACAACAAAAAGCCCAGAGAAGTAAGATTTCTCACGAAAAGGTCCTCGCATTTATCTCTGGGGAATTTTTTCGGTCCAACACACGCGATAAAGAGAAGCTATCATGCGCGTTGTAGTGTGATCAACCGCTTTTTATGGAGGGCAGGTGAGCGTGCGTTTCCTCCTTTGGCCCAGCCGTGGCTGCGCATGGCTGCCCGCGTGGCTCAGTACCGTATCTTGGAAGTAATCTCCGGTTAGATGCACGGCAGAGTAAGCCGAGATAGCAGGTGGCTTCACGGGTGCTGTTTTCCCACGCACCTAGTACCCGGAGGTCACGTAAGTTCAAGTTTGAGAAACGCGTTGAAGCAAGAGCCAGAACGAAGCGTTTGCTCCCCTCTGTTGCCTCTCTTCACCGCACCAGCGTTGTGAGGGCGAGTGTTCGCCGTCGTCGAGAAAGATCTGTTAATGTTTGCCGATGTGTGTATGCCACCAGGATTGGTAATTCAGCTGTAAGCGAATATTCGCTGCAATTCGTACGGCCGATAAAATAACGAAACTTATACTTCGTGTATATGTCAAATACTCTGCTACCACTTTGAATTGTTTGCGTTTCGGGCAGAACAGCGACGTAGATTTTTTTTGTGATTCTCCAATGATGCCATTATATATCGGCAGGCTCCCTTTTAAACGATGTTCTTGCATTTGTTGCTTATAGATATTGCTTAGCTGTAATTAGCGGGAAGGAATCCATTGCATGTGGTTCCCGTTGCGAAGCTTCACCTCGTCAGTACGTGTAATATCTAAAAGGCAACAAAAACCCCGTGTTTCTTTCGTGCGGGTTACATTACTGAGCCTTACGTTACAAGGTAACATTCTGAAAACGAATGCTTTGATAATTGATGTGCGTTTCATGTATTGTCTTTTGCCTCATGCATACTACAAGAAACGAGAGAGCTATGGAATCAATTATATTTCTTAGCCTGTTCACGTGGCTAATCGTCTTGTCGTCGACAAAACCGATGGCCAATAAGAGCCAAGGTAAGTTTTTCTAAATTATTCATCAAAATTTCAACATGGACGTACAAGTTGCACGAGCCGACAATCACGCAATTTGTCTACAGGCATCTGTTACGAATGGCACGCACTGTATCCAAGAAAAATGAGCCATGGCGATAATACGTGATTCGCATGACAGTTATGTTTGAAGAAAAGGAAAAGCGCTGAGAACTTCTAACAGCAAGAGGGAAAGAATAGTTGTCTAGATACTTAAGCTCATTTCATTTAACTAATCCTAACCTATTATTCTAAAGTGGCGCGTGAACAAGCTTTCCACTTACCAATAGTAAGCATCTTATTTGTTTTGAAATTTTGCCTTCCTGGGAGATAATCATTTTATGAACATTAACCGTTCGTCTTGTAAACGAAGACTGCGGAAATTATACAGTACGACAAAAAGAATTATGGAGTTATCTTTTCACTTGGGACTAATGTATTACAGTGAAAATACTATGTACTATGTGTAATAGTATTAAGGAAACACATTTCAAACTGACAATTGCATAGTATCATGAATGTGTGACAAGCAATTGCCCAAAGTCTGACAATGCCTAGTGCTAAAGCCGAAATGCGCATGCTTTTCTGCCATATATCTTCACTGTTATTTACCAAAGCATCTGTGCTATTTCATTAATTTCGTTGACACATTCCCCTTGGCGGTTTGCATTGTTGACAGGAAGCAACTCTAACAATTAAGCTGCGGTCACAACTGGCCACATTACCTCAACGCCAGTTATAATAATAAGTTATTTAATAATAATAATTTTTGTATCATTCTAAGGAATAACTTCCCTCATTATTTTTCCTTTCCTATTCAGGAAACTACTCTGTCTGTTCTGAACCCGTCTGCTACGAACGAGGTAATATATTTTTTTCATCGGCATGTTCTATTCTAGAGTTGAAGTCGTTCACTGTTCCACGATAGCTACATGTATGATGATTTTTCAGAGGTCTGGCTTTTCTAAAGTTTTGTTTAGAAACACTATCTTAGAGCTCCGCTTTCTTTTCCAACCTCATCTTTCTCCTTGTCCCGCACGCTGACTCCCCCTTAGGCAAGGACGTAAGTTTCTCCCAGAATAGAAGACTTATATAGTGATTAATGTTGACCTATAAAGTATGGCCGGCTAGCGTACTTCTGAGTAATCTGGCAATAAATCGCGGCATAAGACATTTGTACCTGCCGTATAACGCCGACTTGAATATGTATCTACCAAGCACACATACCTGTTAATAAAATGGCGCACGATATCCAACGGCTTCTTTCAATTGGTGATAGTCGGGCTATCACTTTGTTCGGTCACTGGATATGTGCCTCTAGGCATGCAGCCTTTCTTGACGGATCCTTTTGAACGGGTGTGTGCAACTGTGACACATGGCGAACAGAAGTCTGAAATTTATTTTTATGTGCGCCTTGCTTGTCTGTGCATGCACCTCCTATCGACATTCCTCCTTCGTGAGGCATCACGACTCGCCTTCCTCCTCGCAACACGTGGAGAAAACGCCTGCACTCAACGAAGCCATGCGCGTCGGAGCCGCGACTGCTGCTACCTTCATACCTCGACAACGTACACGACATTTACATTCCGACATTGCATTCGTTCTGCAGTTATTGTTTTTACACAACAGCTCATAAGTACGCGCGTAGCTCCTGAATATAAGAAAAGAAAGAATGACTGTATTGTTGATTATAAAAGAGGTGATGGTTAATAAGAACGTTGCGCTTGCACGTGATGACGAGCTGTACATGCGAAGATTCGTGGTCAACCCTCAATATATGGAGTAATCGAACCAAAACCAACTATAGGTCTGATGACAGCGGATCATACATCATACATCACACATCTTACATTCATACGTCATACATCATAGTTCTTCATTAACCGTGCCGGCGAATTAGTGGTACACCTTGGAGCTCCCTAGTGAACGACAGTGAAACCATAAATGAGAAGTGAAATAAGCGTATATAATAGACATTTGGCGCATTTTGTCAAACATGCGTAAGATGTAGGCCATTGTCAGTAGATGGAGAGATTATGAGACCTATGTATATTTGCTTCTAAGATGAAGGAGCATGCATATAAAATGCGGCGATCAAAACTCTGTTGAAATGACGGAACGAGAACGTCTCCACTACCAAATGACAGATGAATTTTAGGCTCTCAACAAAAGCGCATGAATGGGCGCAACATGCCATAATCACGGCCATTTCCGTAAATAAGCAAAAAATACAGGTCAGAACTTTCAGAAGTATTGTGATTGGGGTAAAAAAGCGAAATACGGCTGGATTTCCGCAACACCTGTTTAAGTTCTTCTTCCAGCGAGGCTGATCGAGAACTCGCTGGACACGTCCGTTGAGCCATGCGATGACTTCTACTCGTATGCCTGCGGTGGATGGATGAAGACACATACTATTCCAGAGGCAAAGTCCAGTATCGGTACCTTCCAGCTCCTCCGCGATGAACTGCAAGAAACCCTGAAAGGTGAGATGACCATGTACATTTCTTTCTGACAACTGCTAGATCTGACATTGGGACATAAAATTTACGTTTGGCTTGAGGGCAAGTGTAGCAGGACAAGTGTGGCCTACTTTATTGCCTGCATTACATGACAAGAAGACGTGCCTTATTGGATATATGAAAGGGGACATAAACAAGCATAAGCGCAGCCATAGCAGAAACGTTTCAAATTAAAATGTATAAGATTGTGCAATTCATAAATTGCCAAGAAACAAAAGAAAATTTGCTGAAAATCAAATGTTTAGCTCACTGCAAGCGTGTAAAACCTTCTTCGGAGTAGCCCAATGGCTAAGGCGGCGCGCTCCTGAGCGCGAGGTCGCAGGTTCGATCAGGGCAGCGGAGGCATCATTCTTATTCGAGTATAAAACGAAAACGTTCATGTGCCGCCGCATTGGGTGCACGTCTAAAAATTCCGGGTGGTCAAATTAATGGGAAGTCCCCCACTACGGCGAGCCTCATATTGAAATCATGGTTTTGGCACGTACAACTTTAGAATTTAGTTTTAACTTTGGTCTTGCTGTGAAAGAATATGGTAAAAAAGTTGCATTCATTATCTATGCTCAAACAGCCTGAACACGTCCCGGTAAAAATGAACCACTCCAACTATCATCACCGAAGCACCCTGCTGTGCTTTGGCTAGCAGCTGCATCTACCAACCAAAAAAGTGCACCAAATATCCTAACACACATGAGGAATCAAAGTTTTTCCCATCTGCGAGAGTGATGTCTGATTTTGGGGGAAATCGGCAGGATGTTTGGCTTGTCAGCAGCTTCTCTGGTTGTATTGACTACCGGGTCTCTGTAGAGTTTTCACGACCAAGACGTTGACTTCAACATAGACAAATGGGGCGTTTGTATACGATTGTGGAGGAGATTGTAGACGAAAGAGTGGTTGTAGAAAGATTGCAGACCAGTGGAGTATGATCCTTTGTATAAGTGGATCTGAGCTAAAATAGTTATTTCTTTGTTTTCATTAAAAGCACTAAGACATCATCGATCTGCAGTAATTAACGTAACATTTTATGAAGTGATCCTAACGCCATGACTCTTTTTCTCATAAATATTTTCAACATGCCTACACTCTCTCGGGATTCGTTCACAGGTATATTAGAAAATATGACCATCGTTGAAGAGGACCAAACCATAGCGGACAAGCTTGCTGTTGCTTACAATGCCTGTGTGGGTACGTCCATTTTCTGATCATGCATCTTAGAAACGTTACCTTCAGCACGATCACTTTGCGTCATCCATACATGTATAGCAACGAGGTTATACCTAGAGGCAGAAACTGAATTCCTCTGCTATGTAATTTACAACACACTGAGCAACTAGTCATGACTGTAAAAGATACGTTTCCCTCGCTTAAAGAAATGAACAGTTCTCGCGATCAAGAGTCAAAGTGTCGTAAAACTGCCATGAAGCGCTGTTCGTACATTGAGCTACGAGCTCATGTCAAGAGGCGACAGTCAGATTTATTTGCCAATCAGTATAGAACATCGTAAGTTGTAAGTAATAACTACAGGTGGGGGGGGATACGTTGCTCTCCCTTGAGAAATTAACCAGTTTCGTGAGGCCCCAAATTTCCCATCAAACAGTAGCACGTGCACAGTCGACCACCATTACACAAAGTAAGGCAAGCTACTGTATGTCCGGGCAGCGACGTGACAGCATGGTGACACGCATCTCATTAACACACCCAGATAAGAATGTCAGCAGCCTGCACACTCTTAGGTTGGTTCGTGCTCGGACAACTATAAATAAATTAGGGGTTTCCTCAAGCTTCACTTCTCGTTGTCTGTGCCAAGTCACCACCATAGGGAAATCGGTCGATTTGGGCTAGTGACACCAACGTGGACCCATGGTTAGGACCTACAAACAACACACATGGACTGTATTCTACCAAAGCAAAAATGCAGCCAACTTAAACGCTATGCTTGATCAAATGATGATAGCCATCATAAAATATTTGTAAAAAGCTAGTCTAACTACTATTACGCAGAAACTAAAATCAGAAACAAAACGTCATATCAAGGTGGTAAGAAATCAACGTAGCTTGAAGCGCAGTAGTAGACTAACTTCCAATCTCACAGGTTCCAAATGGGGAGACTGAAGATCGGATGACGCAACACTTTTTTGTAAAGTACCGCTTGCATGTTCTTTTGCCTAAGGACCAGTGTACCAATTGGGGTTCGATAGGGGGATAGATATAATGAATCTCTTCCGGGCACCACAGTTTTCGGCCAGCACATGCTTAGTAAGAAATAACGCTTGAGAGGAATCATCAGTTGTGTGGCGAACGTCCCGGCTGCTTGGTCAGGTCTATCCGTTAATGCTTCGCACCGTATCAGCCCTCCAACATGTTTACATTTATTTTATTTTCGCTTAATTTCCAGCTGTTCCAGTGAAGGAGGATCGCATCGACATTCTTCGGAATGTAATGGATTCCTTTGGACTTGGTCAGTGGCCGATGGAATCTGGGGACAGCGGAATATTTGGCACTATTGGAAATTGCACGGAAATTCTTAAGAAGCTTCCGATTTCCGCCTTGCTTATCTTCGACGTCAGTAGAGATATCCAGAATCTTTCCAATTACGTGATACAGGTAAGCAAACGGGGTTTTCACGGCAGAAGGAAAAGCTAGAGTTTTCCATTTGGTACAATTCATAAGCGAACGATAGAAAGCTATACTCCTCAATGTGTTCACAAAACTAGGCTGATAACAAATAAAAAAACAGGAAATCTTTGTGTATGTTCATTGGCACTTAAGAGCTATTGTATGAACATGTCCATCTTTTATCGGAATGGGTGGTGAATGAATCACCCTAGGCAATGGAACAATTCTATTTGTGCGAGTTGGAAACAGTGTATAGCTAATACTAATTCTAATGCTTGGTTATTCAGGCATGGGCTATGACACCTCTTATTATCATTATATGCACTTTTGTATGGTCTCTTGCTTCAGTTCCCTCACAGTTCACAAATCTTTAAAATCCTACCGTCCAATGGAATCACAAGGATGAACGTGACGGGTATACCAGTGTGAATTAACTGATGAAAGTTTCGCATTTTACAGATCTCTCAATTGAGCTTTCGAACAGTGGGGAGGAACCAGCTCATACATCCAGATAAAGATAGCAGCAAGCCAATAATCACAGCGTACAAGGAACTCATTCAAGTAGCGTTGAAGCTGATGAACGCTAACCTCAGTCAAGGGGAACTAACGAAGCTGGCCGACACACTCGTCGATTTTGAAGGACAGCTGGCTAACGTGAGAAACAAATGCTATTCATCAATTGATCGGAATATCAGACGAATATCGGCTCCACTAACAATCTCCCGAGGACACCCCTAAGTCTGTCGCTGTATGTAATCATACCTGTGAACCTGCGAACTTTAAAATTCATATAATACCTGGCCAGGACACCGAGGAGGCAGCGGATGAGGAGTGGGTAGTACATTTCTTTTTCTTTAAGCTTGCTCCGAGCACGCACCTTTTGAAGCATACATGCGCAATTTATTGGAAGTATTTTACCTTTAGAAGAAGTGCACAAGTAGCAGCAAATTTGGAACAGCAGAGACTAACAACCAAGACACTGTTTTAAAACCACAGTAACTTTTCCAGCAAATTTTCTGCTGCCGATTTCGCCTGCTTCAGGAACTTGCTCAAAGCAATTACCCCACTGGCGTCTTTAATTTTCAACATCAGACATCTAACGGAAACTTCGCAGACCGACGAGCGAATATTTTTCTGTGAACAATATTTAATTTTCGTAAAACTTGTCGCAACCTTCGCAAAGTCACAAAACCAGCCCAAGTTCGCAAACTTTGCGAATAATTCGGGGTGACTGGCAGAATTAAATCGCGCACACGCTTACAGAACCGCCCGCAACTGCCTTGCGCATGTAAGGATAGGAAGCGTTCAAAACTTCACTTGTTTTTGCACTTTTACATGCGCCTTTCTTGTCACATTCATTCTATCGTTTTGCTTTATTGATTTAAAGCCGCTGCATGCCCTTTGCTAAACCTCTCTGCGTTTTTCTGCAAGTGAAGTGCTTTGCTATCTTTAGCTGAGTCAGCCTTCACCAACTCAACATTAGCAATTTACAGATTACAGCACCACCGGAGAGACGACGGAACCTAATGGCAGCTTACCACAGGGCCACTATAGATGAACTGGAAAAGAACTTCACTCAGGTGACGAACTGATCATGCTTTGAAGGTGTGCTCTTCATGAAAGTTTGAAACCTTTAGTGCTAATGAGTAATCGTCAACAGGGCTGTATAGTTCCTTACAAAATATCAAATGTGCGTGCCTGGCGGGGGCGGGAGGCATACTATATTGCTATCACTTTAAATAACAGGTGTCATAGCCTTTTCTTGCATGTGTTTCATTTCTGCATGGTAATTACCTGTGTAATCATAAATAATCGCTGTTTGTTTGTTTAGAATAATAGCTTCGTAGCCGCACCCATTGCAATAGGAAGCAAAGTTGGGCTGCTCGATAGTTCAACACAATAGCTTCAGCCTGAGGAACTCGAGACGTACTAATATGCCAAATCATTTGGGAGTTAGGCCGAAAAAGGGAATAAGGCTGATGAAAGGGGGAGCTTGTCACCCGCCCAACTGTCGCCACAAGCTACAAAGAAAACCCCATACGGGTTTCACAGAGAGCAAGCTTCGCAATTGAAGAAAAGCTTTCGTCTTGGTCTGGCAATGGAACCCGGCACCAACACATTTCCGCCGAGGTCACTCGACCACTTGAGCTAACAGGTGCGCAGACCAC
Source organism: Dermacentor andersoni (assembly GCF_023375885.2). Taxonomy (NCBI): domain Eukaryota; kingdom Metazoa; phylum Arthropoda; class Arachnida; order Ixodida; family Ixodidae; genus Dermacentor; species Dermacentor andersoni. The sequence continues at coordinate 101,670,695 of NC_092824.1, forward strand.
AGAGAGAGGCCCGCATAGGGCAGTGGACACACAGCTCCGACTTTCAACGCACATTCAGGTACTGCTCATATTCACGAGCAAGCGGCACCGTTAGTTAAGTCTAGAATATATGTGCGTCTTGAGGGAAATAAACTGCTCCTCCTCCTACTACTGCTACAATAGGCGAACATAAAAATAAAAAGTCAATCAATATGTAACTTTTGAAACTACTGCTACTCCTTAACTGATTAGTTAGATAGGTTTCTTAGTAATAGGTGTGTTAGTGAAACAGATTTACTTATGGACGGTAACAGAGGCGGCAACTTATAAAGTTTACTTTTTGGCAGGTGCCGCTGAAACATTTGATCTCGAAAGAGTTGTCGTTGGTGAACACAACGTTAACAGGAAATGAAACAGTGCAACAATTCCATTTGCAATACTACAGTAAACTAGATACATTTCTTCAGTGTGCCAATTGGTAAGTGAGCAAGGATTTCCCGTAATTTCTGTTTGTCCATCACGAAAATGACCTTTTGGTTGTAAAAAATTATAGTGGTTGTTTTCACACTTCTTCTTACTTCTATTTTAGTAGTTCTCATTTGACATCAATTACCTATCCTTCTGTACTAATGATGAATGATGAAATAAAAACCTACAGGTTCATTTGGGCCCCTGAAGGACAACGTGTTATTGCCATGGATAACGCTGACACTGACGTTCACAAAGGAATAATAGTTGCAATGTTACACCAGTAAGCTATCAGAGCCGTTTGCGTGTCAGAGGCCCAACATGTCAGCGCAGCAAGTCCATGTGGCTGACCCAAGCCTGATTTTTTCTTTCGAGTTATCTTTATTTACTGCCAATGTCCGGGTTCATCATCATCGTCATCAGCCTGGTTACGCCCACTGCAGGGCAAAGGCCTCTCCCATACTTCTCCAACTACTCTGGTCATGTACTAATTGTGGTCATGTTGTCCCTGCAAACTTCTTAATCTCATCCACCCACCTAACTCTCTGCCGCTCCCTGCTGCGCTTCTCTTTTTTTGGAATCCTGTCCGTAACCCTTAATGACGATCGGTTATCTTCCCTCCTCATTACATGTCCTGCCCATGCCCATTTCTTTTTCTTGATTTCAACTAACATGTCATTAACTCGCGTTTGTTCCCTCACCCAATCTGCTCTGTTCTTATCACTTAACGTTACACTTATCATTCTTCTTTCCATAGCTCGTTGCGTCGTCCTCAATTTAAGTAGAACCCATTTCGTAAGCCTCCAGGATTCTGCCCCGTACGTGAGTACTGGTAAGACACAGCTGTTATGCACTTAGCTATTATGATTTCGTTGCTTTCTTTATGTAGTACTACGGTGGCTGTGGAGCCGCTAGAGATGTCTTTCAGTATTTTTGTATACGGCTCGTCTACACCCTGATTCCGTAATGCATCCATGACTGCTGAGGTTTCAACTGAATCAAACGCTTTCTCGTAATCAATGAAAGCTATATATAAGGGTTGGTTATATTCCACATATTTCTCTATCACCTGATTGCTAGTGTAAATATGGTCTATTGTTGAGTAGCCTTTACGGAATCCTGCCTTGTCGTTTGCTTGACAGAAGTCTAAGGTGTTCCTGATTCTATTTGCGATTACCTTAGTAAATACTTTGTAGGTGGCGGACAGTAAGCAGATCGGTCTATAATTTTTCAAGTCTTTGGCGTCCCGTTTCTTATGGATTAGGATTGTGTTAGCGTTCTTCCAATATACCGGTTCGCTTGAGGTCATGAGGCATTGCATATACAGGGTGGCCAGTTTTTATAGAACAATCTGCCCGCCATCCGTCAACAAATCTGCTATTACCTGATCTTCACCGGCTGCCTTCCCCCTTTTCATAGCTCCCAAGGCTTTCTTTACTTCTTCCGGCGTTACTTGTGGGATTTCAAATTTCTCTAGACTATTCTCTCTTCCATTATCGTCGTGGGTGCCCCTGGTACTGTATAAATCTCTATAGAATTTCTCAGCCACTTGAACTATCTCATCGATATTAGTAATGATATGAGTGTCAATGTTAGTTCAAATCAAAGCCTTAGCAATTGAACATCAGAGTCAATTGTTGAGTTCAAGACTCACTGCTACAGCCAGAGTTTTTCGGTCATACCGGTTCCAAAACTCCACCTTAAAGTCCGGGCATGCTCGGCTACCCTTATGGCAGACCCGCCGCTAATATTCTACAAGATAAAACGCACTACCACCTTTCATCGTTCTAGAAAGAGCTCACTTGTGTGAAAAAAGTTTACGTGCCAAGTTTTGGGGCTGACTAAGTGGCACATTATAGTCAGTTCTTGCACGCAGGTTGCGGGGAAACCCGCAGGTGCCCCGGGTCGTTGGCCAATCACTGCGTCCTGTGTTAAAATATGGGACTCATGGAAAGATTCGCAACATGCTGTCATTATATAGCTATGGCTGTATCGACGTACGAAGGAAGTTCGTATGTATAACAATCACATTCACAATTCTGTTTCTAGCACGACGCTGTTCAACTACGCTGGCCTACGAACGATCCTGGAGTGGGCAGCACTTGCATCGGAAAAATTCCGCAGTGCTTCTCTTGGGCTTAGCAAAGCTGCTTCGGGGGTCCTCGCAAAACCGCCCAGGTGGCAAGAGTGCGTTCGCACTGTGAGCAATGTGCTGCCAGAGATCGTCGGTTACCGTTATGTCCAGCAAAAGTTCAGCGTGGAAGCCAAGAAAGAGGTAATAATATGAATACTTTGTGAGGAAGACTGGCAATTGGTTATTTTCGCCATTACTTCGTAAACCACCAGTACACAACGTTTGACAGGGTTCGTTAACGCTTGTTTATTTGCCTACGGAACTAAGTGCTGCCATGTAGATTAGTTTCTTTTTGTTGCGTTTTCTTTTTTATATGGTACAGGAAGAGATTTTTGCTATGTTTTGCATTATTATGCGGATGTGTTGCCGACAGTTGAGTGTAAGATTGCCTGATGGGTGCGTCAAGCTGCTTATCCGGCTTTTCTTCCCGACACCCTCAACCCCTCTTCCACAAATATATATTGAAAAAATAAATTTCAACATTACCAACAAAAGGGATTGGCTCGCTACAGCTGCCAAAACTTTCTAAGAAGCAATAATACTCGTAAATACGCAGTTCATCATACACTAAAAATATAAATATGTGACTACCAACTGGACACACTAAATCAGGCTATAATGATGTGCAGATTCTCACATTTCAGGCCGCTGCGTGACCTCGGGGAAACGCATCTACATCACAAACTTACTGGTATTTTTGCGTTCTTACACTGTTTCTTTTTACAGTGAAGCTGTATATTGTTAGCTGATTCGTCCGTCCGTCCGCGTGTCGCCTGTATGCCGAAAATTCTTCCGGCGCAACCCAATGCGCATGCACAAACAAAAAAAAAGAACAGGGAAAGAGAGGTCCGCAATTGGCTGCGCCAGTAGTAACGTCGTTGCTCTAGTCGCAGCTAAGCGCACGCGCAGCAGTCTTTCTCCGGCTCTGAAATAGCTAGGCCATGCGTCATGCGTACTCCTGAGAAGCAGGCAGCTTTCGATCAGGAACGCCGGAAAGAGAACAGGGAACCAGCTCGTCTACGCGGTGCTGATGCTGCAGCGCGGGCACAAGGACAGACTCGTGCAGCCGAGCGCAAGCAGCAACTGCGTACCGAGGAATCGGCAACCTACCAAGCCATCATTTAAGGAACCATCGGGATTAACCCAGTGATAAACACCGGGGCCACACGGTTAACCATCTTTACGGAGTGCTAGGGAGGTGATTATTTTTACAGTAGAGCACAGGCTTCGCATTTTATTTAATTTATTGTTCTGGACCAAACGAGCATTAGGAACTCCTCGTAAATGTGAACTGCCTGTTCACTTCAGTTCGTATTTCCATCTGCGCGATGGAAATGCCTCCTGCTCATAACTACTAGGATAATTGGGGCGCCTGACTTTTGTTACGGGAAAGACAGCCCAATCGGCAGGTTGGATGATAAAAAAGTGAGCACTTGTAGCATTAGTTGAAGAGTTATTGGACTAGTTATTTGTTATACTCCGGGCAATTCAGGCTTCATAGCCAGAATAGTGTCTCTACAGATGCTCAAGCAAAAAAGAGAAAAACAACTCGACACCAATTTTGATTAAAGCATTTCTGTATGCATTAAGGCTTATCCACTTGAGTCCTGGCCGATCTCCCATGGTATATAAGAGCCACTTTTTCAGGTTACAACAGCAACAGTGACAACAACCCTGCATTAACTTAGCAATGCTGGAAACGTTTGTTGCATTAAACGTTGACTCATAATGAATTCTTTTAGAATCGGAAAATGCTAAGTGCGTCAAAAAAGTGTAATGCCATCCGTGCCTTATATAACGATGAAGGTTTGAATCGTTTGAAATCTATTCTAAACTCTTGCGCGATATGAAACAATTGACACCACGACACCACGCAACAAGAAGTATTTCGGTGTTATCGCAGGTCGAAGACCTTGTAAAAAGGATCGCGGATGTATTCAACGAAACGATTCGGGGAAATGAGTGGATGGACAACGCCACTAAAAGGGCTGCGGAGTCTAAGGTACAGTGGCATGATATTTCAGTGCCTCCTAGAGTTAAACCCTACAAGCCTTTCATCTATGCCTGCTTTTAATACAATTTAAAGTAAAATACGGTTTTTTTTTATTTCTTACATATAAGGGCGCCTATTTCTATACCCACTCACATTAAATGCATGTTCAGACCTACGTTTCATTCTCTGTTTACCTAATAGACTCGCTTATACACTTTCCAGGATAAAACATCTCTGACGCCTAGTCCCTGGGATGCCAAACACATGTTGAGCCGAACGTTTCAACCATTGTTCATGATACAGTACAACGTTGCTAACACGTTTTCACGGTTATAATGCTGCTGATGTCTTTTCCATGCGGTTTTAAATGCATCTTGAGCACGTCCGCAAACCCGTTTTTGGGTTAATATCGTACGGACATGCAAATAGCTTGCCTATACGTTATCAGGGCAGGAAAAAAAAGGAATTCACCGACGCTTACAATACTCCATAATGCGAAATTTCAGCGTAGCTCTATACGTTATTTCATTTAGCGATACATTGGCTGGCGCGGATAGTCTGTGTCGTGCGCCACGTTGCACACGAAGTGTGCCACGACTGACTCGCTAATCTGGGGATCACGAGAGCCAGTGCCTCGGTTACGCGTGGCCGCGATGCACAGGAGCCGCCGTCAACGGACCTACCAGTCGACGCGTGCTACTCTGGCACCATCTCGTAGCCATCGTTTGCGCACTACGCTCTTCGTCTCACGCTTTCGCCATGCCCTCCTTCGCTTTCCTCCCCATGGTTCCGCTGCCCCAACCTCTCCACTTTCCTCCTCGCGTCTTCCCTCCACCACTACGCTCTGCGTTCGCTTTCATCTCTCGCTGTGCTCGTTCGCTCGGTTACGCCGCCGCCGACGCCGACGTTCGCCGCAAGAACGGGCGCCTAAGAGCTTTGCTCTAAAAGAAACCGTGCATTTCATTCAACTTGAACAAAAAAAGTTAACAGGTTCGTTACACTTCTGTAAGAGTAAAGCGTTAGCATTGGTTCCTACCTATCATTGTGTGGTTGTACACCTTTCCGCAGTCTTCTACTGGCCGCGCACCGCTTTCTCTATGCTGGCACCACACCTTGAAGTGACTCCTACTGTGCCCACTGTTATCCTCTCTCGCCGATAGGCCAGCTTTTCATCAACTGCTCAAAAAAGCGTCGACATCTTCAATTTCGGATACGTCGAGTGATCTGATGAACCGTGACTCGTTCGCCCATGTAGCGCCAATATTACACGGGCCTTAAATGAAATCTAATGAGGAACGTATGGGATAGTCTGGTATGTGTTATTTGGGGACATGAACACATATGCCAATATGCTACCATAATACATTAAAAGCGCATAAGCGATACAGGGCCACAATAATAAGCTTACGTTGAAGCCGACATATTTGCGGGAAACGATTTCGCAATTAACGAAGTACACAAATCGAGCAGCCGCCGTTTGAAAATCGCTGGATTGCGCGCTAACATAGTGCCCTATTTTGCAATTACAGCTGGCAAAAATGGCAGCGAAAATTGGATATCCAAGCTGGCTACTAAACATGACATACCTCGAGGAACTTTACAAATACGTGAGTACAGTTCAATTTGCATTGATATGCTCATGACTACGCGCTGGAATGAGAGTAAACTCGCAGAACAGTGCGATGACATTAGACGTTTGTCAAAGTAACGGTCGAATATCCTGCTTCTTTAAAAACATTCGCTGCGCTCACCACGCCCAACACGAAGCTACGGCTTCAACATACTTATTCCCATGTTCTCGAGTGACGCTCAAAAGTCGCCAAGGCTCATGTGCATTCTATAGACACCCACTGAAGCCCTAAAGCATCCACCATGTTCTACATTACCAACTTTAACAGCCATTCAGAGCCATCAACTGCATTGTATCGAGACACCTCAGTATCTATAAACAATGTCAGAGAAAAGAAATGACATTTACTGCAACGGCAGCAGGCACTCGCAGTATACACTAATGATGATGACGATGATGTGCTAAGCAAGAGGTCGCGGGATCCAATACCGGCCATGGCGGCCGCATTTAGACGGGGGTGAAATACATTAACACCCTTGTACTTAGACTTAGGCTCACTTTAAAGAACCACCAGTGGTCAACATTCATCCGGAGTCCCTCGCAACAGCGGGCCTCATAATCACATCGTCGTTTTGGCACGTAATACCCCAATATTCAATGTTTTTAATTATTGATGATGGTGACAGTAGTGACGTAAGTTACGTCAGTTTCATCTGCTGCGTACAACGTTGGGCGCATTGTCGAGGGCCCGCTATGTCGTGAAAAGAAGACATGGCCGCATGTTTGGGAAAGTGTTTTGTAGTACCATTCCATGAGAATTTGTATGCTGCGTGTTCGTGGAACTGTCGCCTTATTAGTATCCGTGGCGTGGTATGTGTGCCATAATTTTCTAAAAGAAGAATAGGAGACAGATTATTGCCACGAACCCCTCCATTGTTGTCTGTGGAGCTGCTTCTCGTACCTCCTTGTTAGGCCTTCCGAGTGGTGAACTCTCACTAAAGCTATTTGTTGTTTGGCGAACACAGGGCGTGCAGCTCTGCCTCCTTTTACTGTACCCATAGTCGAACGAAATGGAGGTCTCGATTTGGTTGGTGCTGGTTACCTGTATCTGCTCAGGTAAATTCGAAAACCAGTCGCTTGAAGTTAAGAGTGAGGCCACCGTGACTTCCTCGTGGTAAATACAGTTCAGTGTGAATGGGCACGTTTTAACTGCCCCGGCTGTCTGACTACAGCATCCACCGTGGTTTGCAATACCCTCGTCACCACGTACGGTCCAGCGTATTCCGTGCAGTTATCGAACAAGCGGAGACTATAGTCATGCTTTGAAAAATATAGGAGAGGTTCATGAATTTGCTTTGGACTTGTCCTCAAATTTAGTCGTTTATATGAACTCAGAATGTGTTGAAGGCATTGAAACCGCCAGCGGCTGATACAGACATATTTATTTATCTTCGTATGATATCCCGGAGACACCCGAAGTTAGATAGATAGATAGATAGATTTATTTCTCTGAAAACAAAGTACAGAAATGAGAGAGGACGGAACTCTATTTGAAACCTCGGGAGCAGGTTTGCGAGCAAGAAAGAAAGATATAAAGAAAAGGTAAATTATTGAGGGTAATCGGAGGATCCGCCCTGTTTGCTGCCCTGTACTGTGGAAGTGATAATGGTGCCCAAACGATTACAGAAAGAACATGAAGAACATTAGGAACAACATGGAGAAAGAACAGAAGAACAAAAGAACAGCCTATCTTAAGCTATCCAGGCTGACGTACGGTCTTTCGCAGGCCGACCTAGTGACAAATAGTGCCACTGTCACATGAGGAAACATTTAAAGTCACATGGTGCTCAGTTCGTGTTACGGAGTGACAACCTGTCACACCATCCGGCTTTTTTTTGTGTAACACTGTAGCGCCTTTGAAGCCGTCCACGTGATGTCGTTATAAGCCAGTGTCAAAGGATCTTGATTTTTGTAAGTAAAGCTTCGTAGGTTCTTAAAATGTCGTGCGACACTAACGTGACCAGGCCGCCGCTGACGTCACGCAGTAACTAGCGTCCTCTGCAGGTGCCTCAGCTACACCTCAGCAGTTCCTTCTTGGAAATGTATTACGCCATACTCAAAAACAACTGGATGCGAACATTGGTGAAGCTCGGACGACCGTTCGACCAGGAAGCCAAGTAAGAAGTTATAAAATCCGTCTGACAAATGTTCCGCGAAAGGTGAATGCTGCCCAAGCTGCTATATCACCAAAGCAAATTTTATGAAAGACAACGCAGCAAACACCACTGAGGCTCTGTTGCCTTTCATGAAAAAAAATATTCAATGAAAAGACAGCATGATTACAACATAGGCAACACAGCTTCAGCAGTGTGGTCATTGTAAAATATGAGAGTTTGTAGAACACCAGAGTTGATAATCATTCAAGTCTGGTGTTCAGTCGTTCAAACTTGTAGTTCTAGCAATGTGGTTGTTCCTTCGAGGAAAAGCCTTATTTAGCGCTTAATTCATGCAGAAGGAAAGAAAGGACCGAGCGCTGATGTCCTCTCGCCTTCATATCTGAACGCGATATTCTGTGAAACATTAACGAACCTAGAGAAGCTTGTAGTAAACAAGTATATTTGAAGCTTTCAATGCGTTTTCTTGTTCCCGTAGATTCTGCCAGTATGAGTTTCTGGCAGTCAGCAATACTTCTGTATATGGGCTGTTGTTATAGAAGCTTCCTAGTGTTTCACGGCTGCAGTGGCCGCTAGTGTACTTAAATATATATGCGCTATAAACAACCACTTCTAGGCGAAACTAATCCGGAGCCCTACACCATAACGTCCCTCGTAACCTATTGTGTAGTTTAGAGATGCTAAACATGACAATTTATTGTAGACGTGTGCATTAAATGCTCTATTTTTTTTCTACAGCTGGATTGTAGGCCCGGCGGTTATAAACGCTTTTTACAATCCGTCTAGCAACGAGATGGGTAAGATGCTTACAGATATTTACATGTCCTCGAATTTTGCATATACATTTTCTCTGACATAACTAAGATTGAAACCTATATACTCTATTAACTGCCTGAACGCGTGCTACGAAGAAAATTAGGTAGAAATTACAGCTAGTTGACTTCGGCTCATTGTTGCAATAAAACATTCTCAGACGTCTCCAGCCGCATGTTCTTTAGGTCACCATTTGATTTACGCAAGCGCTTCGTAATTATAGATAATAATTATCATAATTTGTGCTAATATACCCAACAACTGCTAAACAAATTATTGAGTTTGCTTAGAAACTCAATTACTTCTCAAGCGTATATCCAAAGTAGAACAACAGATTCGCTCTGTAGTCATCCGGACAAAGTCATTCGAATGTCGATGGGGAAATGAAAAAAGTATATTGAGACACTACTACAGATAATATTACAACGATGCCTTCTATACTACCTTTCGCCTTTCAAACCCTGTTAATGGAAGAGATTGTCGCAGGGTTGTAAGGTAGCCATACCGGTGAGGTTTTATGAAAAGTGGTTGCCAGTAGCCTACGCTGCCCAATGCTCATGCCCACGGAAGCTTCATTTAACACACGAATTATGAGACAGAGAGAGAAAAAAGGTTTCTTGAAATTCTCGAACAGGTAGCCGTTAGTGACATAATGCGCACCTCTCATCCACCTGATCTTTTACGTGCAGTGTCAAGTATTCATCTCGTATTTTCCTATTCATTCGGCAAATTATGTTTCTCACACTAATCGATCCACATTTGTTTATCTGGTAGCTGTCTGCGAGAACTTTGCACCTCTGACGGCATATTATGTCAGCCAACACATATGGTGTTACGTTTCGTACTTTGCGTTTAGGTGCTTCGCTGACGCCTTAAATGTGGTGTATGCAAATGTTGGGCCTAACAGAATAGTTTCAAATATTCGAATGTGCCTCAGGATTACCTGTTTTTAAAAGCCACATACAACGAAACTTCAGTTTGGCTAAATTGCATTTAGATGAGTATCAGAAACTATGAAAGCCGTCATGACACCTCAATAAATAGCCCCTAAACAGGCAATGCGGCCTGGATATGACGCAGAACCCAGAAGATAGTACCCGAGAACTTGAGCACGCCACGAGTGGTGCCGATCTCGAAGGTCAGGCCCAGGCGCCATACTGGTACTACTTCTTTGCTTACTAGTCTTGCCACCGTACTGGTACTCGACGTACCGTGTTCTGCTTAATTTCCGGTGGGCAGGAATGGCGTCGTCTTGTTCTCTCCTTTTTTTTTTTTTGGCCGGTGTTCCAGTATACGGGATGATTATATTGAAGTTTTACGGAATTTTTAAAAATTGCTGTTGGCAAATAGCATAATTCTTTCCCTTGAGTTGTATTATTCCAAGAGATGGACATTACAAGCACAAGAAATCAAAACAAATATTTAACTAGTTAGCGGGAATTCAATAATTAAATTCTTCATTATTTTACGGCCCCCATAATGCCGTTAACAAGCTAAGTTCTGCAAGACGCATCCACTTGAAATAAATTTCTAGGAGGACAACAGTTTCGAGATATTATTTTCCCAAGTTTGGGACATACATTGGGGTTACAGTTACTCTTGTGTTTCAATGCATAAAAGAATTTTGTTAATAAAAGTAAGTGAAGCAACAGTGCATTTTTACGGCGAGTTTGATGGCGCATATCTCCAAACTGGTGTCACTTTAGAAATTCCTTACAGGAGGATACGCCTTGCAAGCTCGCCGGCTACTACTGGGAAATTGTAATATGTGCCGTAATGTAAATAATTACAGAGAAAATTAGTAAAGCTTTGTTATTTAGTTGGAAATGTTTCGATTTCTCTTGCAAGTAACGTCCGCCTCTTTGAATAATCTAGCTCAAGGACTAAATTATGTCATCTGCAGCCGGCAGTTTTTTTTTAATTACGTAAACCTTAAAAATGATCGGCCGTTGAAATAATTTTTTTATTTGCGAACTTTTAGTGTCGCGTCCCATGGTAATTAAGACGCAAAAGTTAGCGCGAAGGGTGGTATATGTGTGTCGTCCGCACTATATAAAACTGGGGCCGTATAACGTAAACCTATTCCAATATGTTTTTTATTCCAATCTCCTGACATATTTGAATTTGCGTAGCCACCGACGCAAGCATCGGGCGGTCACCCACAGGGTTGTCTGAACAAACCAATCAAATGCTCCCCTCGTTCATAGGAGGTCACTTTTGTTTGCTTAAAAAACGAATAGCATTACCTGCACTGAGCGGCTTGTCTTATCTAATTGGTTCACTAGAGGCGAGGAGCATGCTCAAGTGGAGAGGGATTCGATGGGGCCGAGCCACTGCACAGAGTATCGATAACCAAATGAAGAGGGTGGTGACGGTGTCTGCGATTGGTCCGCTTTCTCTTATTTAGCTTGCGGTGGCTCGTCGACAATCGCGGCGGCATGCGACGAAAGCTTAAGAATGACGATAAAACGGATCCTCAGCCAAGAAAACTTGGCAGAACGAGGTCGTAAACGTGCCGAAAGTTCTGGAAAACGTTACACGGCCACGCAAAAGGTTTTATTATACGCGAATAAACCCATGCTCTCAGGCAGGGGCGAGTAGCCAGGGCCGAAGCGATCGGCGGCAGCCATCTTTTATTCCTTTCGGAAGGGGGCAGCCTGCGGCTATTCAGAAGAAAATTATTGTTCGGCATATTAATGCGTCTTTAAAGCGTACGCGCCACTTTGACGCGAAAAGCTTTTGCGGTTTTGTGACGCTGCGTGAGAGGCATGGGATGTGGGTTCAGCCCGAAAGCTTTTGACCAATAGCCGAGGGCTAATGGCAAAAAGGCGTCGAATCAGAAATAACTGTTTTTGTTTTGTTCAGTCAAATTATGCATAATCAGTGTGTACACGTCATATCAGATGGGGAGCTATCGTGGTTTTCGTGACATCGCGTGACAGACAGGTGAAGTTAGGGTGATCCAAAAAAGTTTATGACCAATCGCGGTGGGCTAATTGCAGAATTGGAATATAAAAGTTTGGAATAGCTTTACGTTATAGCGCCCCTGGGTTTTTGTACGAATTCCAAATTTTTATTCCATTTCGCTTCTGATCTTGCTTCTACATATGGAAACAAAAAATTGGTTCTTTCTTTCTTATGCTTCGTAGTGTACCCGTCGGGCATACTTCAAGGTGCCTTCTTTCAGCACGGTCTTCCACGGTGAGCGACTTCAGTTCTTTAGATTGTATGTCTGAATTTGATCAACTGGAGTGTGAAATATATGAGATCCCGGGAGAAGTCAGGAAACGCTCTTTCAACTTCGTTAAGTAAACACTTCGCAGAGAAACACGTAGATATGCTGATGAGGTTGCATTTTGCATGCTTGTTATCGTACGGTCAAATTATGCATAACATTCTGTTGAAAGTGCAGATTTTGACATATGACCCGATCCCGATACGGAAATAGTACAGACGATTCATAATGACCTCGCGACTATAAGATGTCGCTTAGTCAATTGCGTTGAGGGACGTATAATTCCTACCGAGTGTAGCATTTAAGCAGTGCCGCTAAAGAAATCGAGATAAGTGAAACATTTGATGGCCTTCTCCTGGCATATGTGTCTGACCACATTTCGAAATCAGTGGTTTTGAGCTCCACATAACGGCCTTATTGGCACTGCGAGAGAGATGACTAAACGTAATAAAGCCTCTCAAAAGTGTTTTCCCTCATTAAACGTAGTATTATGAGCAATTATTGTAACATCATTAATACCAACAGTGGCCAAAGAAGTGGAGCCTCAACCAAGAGCCTCCGTTTTAGTTGAAGAGCGTTGTCTTCTTCAAAGCGAAGGCAAGTTACTTCGCCCTGATAGGTCCCCTGTACGAAGCTTTAAAAACAGGCTGAGGCTTTTCTTGTTCGCATATTGATTGTTGCCTTGAAGTCTCTGTAATACCGCAACCTACTTTCTAATAGCAATAAGAGTAGCAGCAATAACAGTTCCCTTAAAGCTGTCTCTTGTGCTGCTCGTCAGTGCTATGGAACGAATGAATGGGAACCGAGAGGCTCGATTTTCGCTTTATTCTCGCGGACAAAATTTAGTGGCAATGAATGAAAATCTACAGGGCCAAATGGTGCTAGAAACAAAAGTGCTGCTGAACAAGAAAGTTCTGCATTTTCATTGGCTATAGCTGATGCTGGGAAAGAGAGGAGATAAGCAACTTATTTAGAACAATAATGCAGGACAAAATCGACCACGAATTGTTAAATGGGACTTCGGCCTCTGCTTTTCTCTCTGCGTTTGTGCAAATTATAAACTATCCGACGTGGAAGCTACACTGATTCAGCACTCATCTCAAGAAACCAAAATCGCTGTCAGACGCTGCCGGATAATTTGGCGCACTTACTGACGTGCAAAAGGTCCGGTATCTTTTCCTTCATTGTCACGGAAAGTTGTCCGTAGTCAGAATCACCGTGTTCACAGTCTTATGAAGCCAACAGACAATGAAACCAAGGAGAGCGTATGGTAAAGTAGGTGTTATTTAGTTGAACTTTAGGAAAGACAAAGTAAAGGAAACTGAACATGGACGAAAAAGACAACTTACCGTAGGTTGGATCTGAACCCATGTATTCGCATCACGCATTGGATGCTCTTACTAATCTAGGTGTCACGACGCCATTTTGCAATCCACTTTTTTGTATTTATGTATGCGTAGTAAATCAAACTCAAGCAGTTTTAGCCATCACCACTACTCAACGGCCTTTGCGATGTGTGTAGGATATGATGTCTACCGCTTCGAGGATTATATCTAGTAAACCTGCATAAACGTTCAAGAAAGGGGATGGGAAAATGGCGCCGCGGTAGCTCAGTTGTCAAGGACATCGCAGGCGTAAAGCGAAGGCGTGCGTTCGGATGCCACCTATAGCAGTCTTTTTTTTTTTTGCCAGATTTTATTTCCCCAAAGCTTTTCATTTTTACAGTTCAGTTAAACAAACAAGGAATTTAACCTATGCTTTCCTTGGTTTCATTGTTTGTTGATTCATAAGATCGTCAGCGCTATTAGTCGCCTGCGTACTGTGCACAACATACGCAAATCCTGAATACAAGTTGCCTAAGACTCTATATGTCATTTGATGGTTTAAACCCCATTTCAAGTGTACGTTTCCCCGGTAACTTTTCAATAAATGCATATCTGGCGCACCCGAAATGCAACTACAGTCATTTCTGTTGAACGCGTTGAGTATAAACGGAAGTTTATTACCTTTACATTCACAGTTCACTTAACTTCGGCGCAATCGGTGCTGTGGTTGGGCATGAAATGACACATGGCTACGACGACAAAGGTGAATATTTTGAAATCAATGCATGCATTGAAGAGGATGCACACCAGTGCATTTGGTTATTTACACCGGCCAAGGGCTGTGATAGTCAAGCGACCAACTCTTTTTTCCAGTGGTGTCACCCTCTTAAGTTTTGTTTCTTTTCAAAGATTATATATATATATATATATATATATATATATATATATATATATATATATATATATATATATATATATATATATATATATATATATATATATATATATATATAGAGAGAGAGAGAGAGAGGTTTTGTTACACAAGAGCTATCATTTTTTTTATGCAAGGGTTGATGTCTCAGGGCATACAGGGTTATGGGATGAGTGTGACTTAAGGATGATTCATTGAATCACAAAAGATTTGCGGATCTAATAAAGTCCAGGAGGGATCGATAATGTGGTTCCTGCGTCCAAGCAGTGTAGTGACTAGGATTATGCGGATAAAGTCCCGCTTCTGCGAGGTGCCGGAGACTTGCCGGGTTCAATGCAGGGCACACCCACCGCAGCTGGTGGATGTCGGCTTCATCATTGCGTGACTTGCAGACTGGACAGTCGGAAGTGGCCGCACTTTCACCAGTTACATCTATCGTTTGTATTCCACGTTTGTCTTCTGTGTCTGTATTTTTGCTCTGTACAACATTCCTTCTAGTAATGTTTCGAGCTTCTACGTCCCTTCACATTTCTTAAGTAAACATTTTGTATATATCTCGTGCGTAGGTGTAACTTCGTGACGAAATCATTGCGTCTTCGCTCTATCTTTCAATAAGTTGTAACTTAATCAGCTTATAGATATTCACTAGGTGTTTTCCATATGCGCCACTACGAAGACAAGTAGGTAGTTCCTTGGCACTATGATTATAACTGTTGTTGTTTATGTTGTTGAAAATGTGCATCTGTGTAGCTGTGCATTTTTTAAAAACTATTACTGGTGCTTCCCATTTGCTTAATCAAAAACTCATTACCCTTCTCTTCATTCTGTTTTTACACTACTGTGGATTCGTGCGGTAGAATATGATAGCATAATAAGCTTTATATCAGAAGCTATCTCCGCGCATTACAAAGTGAGCTCATTTTTATCTTAACCAGAACAATTTCTTCGTGATGGAAGCCATAGTCATGTAGAGCTCAGCGAAAAGTTTTTGTTTTACTTTGCGAGATGCACTTCTGAAATTGGCGACAGAAATAGCACAGTATATTTGGTGATTCGTTTTGGTGGAACCAGACTTATTAAAGTGCAATTATCTCACATAAGCTACATTAGATGAATTGGTGGGCGTTGCAGTCTCGACAAATCGCAGTGCGATGCCAGCTTGTCACTAATGAACAGAGATATTCAAACAGTGAACTTTCCGAATTTAACCAAACACCAATATTAAATTAAGCGTCTTCCAAATGCCAAATTGAGTATCGGAAATATTTTTCCCATTCCTGAACAAAGCGATGTACAAAGTTTGATGTACATCATTTAGTGAAAAATATGTTATATGCTATATTTGATACATACATGCAATGTCATTCTCAACGGGACGTCCGGTCAACTGAGGAGCTTCCAAATAATAGACAACTGATAGCGGTAATCTGGCACATCATGCTAATACAAGAGTAATTCAGTCCGGTAACAGCATGCTACAAAGTGCACGTGGTGTGTTCATTAAGGGAAATATGTGCGACACTACTGCACCGCCCATTCTTTTCAACAAAATGATGAAAATTGTTAAGTAAATCGTTTTACCTAAACCGACACAACAAATTCGTGTATATGCTGCTTAAAACGAAAGATTTCTTGTTGAACGATTCGAAATTGTTGGACAGGCGTTATCTGCCCCATGCGCTCACTCCGAAACTCCGAAACTCAGAAACCGCGGGTCTCTGGCAGCAGAATCATTCTGAAGAGTCCTCAATTGTATTGATCTCTTTCCTCAGAAACTCCGGTAACTATTGTGCTCCATTGTATTTCAACGAAAACGAACATTCGGCAATATGCAATAGTGCGTTCTCGAATCGAATACAAACCAAACAGTATAGACTGATCGATTCCTAATTAAAGGGCGCATGTCCCAATCGCGGAATGGTATCCAATAAGTACTAAAGTCAGCTTAGCATGAGGTCGGTGCTTTCTACCACTTTCGAGAAATAAGTCCACAGAAGTCTTTGTCGAGATGCATTCATGCTCCAGCTACCAGTTCTGTCCAGTTCTGTCGTACTCGTTCTCTCCGGTTCCAAAAACATCGACAAAGTTATTTCTCGGCCTTATGCCAAGATCAGCGTATCACCATGGCATTAAAAATATTATTCGTATTAATTTTTCCGAACACCCACAGGTGCACCTTCACATACTAAATATGTACCGTGCTCTACCTTCGTGTTGTTTATACTTGTCGTATGTTCTACATCTCTTGACCAGTGCTTTTCTCCTTGCCTGTGAAGGAAGCCAGTATGATGCGGACGGTGCATTGAAGCAATGGTGGACCAATGAAACCCGTACGGAATTCAACAATAGGGCGCAGTGCTTTGTCTACCAATACAGTAACATCACGGACAAAACGACCAACATGACGGTGAGAGTTCGACCATTGTTGAAATTGCTCATTTGATTTGATAAGAGCTGACTATTTTTTCAGGGCATGTGGCATTTCAATGTGTCGAGTTTAAACAGCCTGGGAACTTGTGTTTCTTCGAACACACTGCTGTTCGATCTTACTTTTTTTTCTCCTTAATAACAAGAAATGGAACATCTAAATGTTATCAGTCCTTAAGACAGACAATTCTATGATTTCAGCAATACATTCCTGAACACCGTCAAAAATTTCTTCAGTAGAAGCAGTTTCAACAGTCAGCAAACGCCTGTGCACTAAGCTTCTTGTTTCAGTGTACTGCGCTAGGAAATGGATAGGGGAATTTACATTGAATATATTTTGCTCTCGCATATAAATAAACTGCAAAGCAAGTCAACATACTTTATCTTCAAATGTGTTTGAACTAACGTAAAGTGGAAGATATCTTAATTTCAGCCAAAGATATCGCTTATTCCTTCAAGCAACATTTCCTAGCACGCGAACCAGTTTCTATGTCACGAATACATGATTTCATTCCTTTTTGCGAGAACTAAGCGTTAATTCGACATACGCGTATGGTTCTATTCTTCCTTCACTCTACAGCTCAATGGGGCAAACGCTGTCGGAGAAAACATTGCAGACAACGGTGGCCTGCGCATGGCCTTCAAGGTGAGTGTTAAAGAAAACTTGGCGCTTCGTTCGCACCAGTTTATTGCTGTCTAGTCACCATCATCATCAGAACCAGCCTGGTTACGCCCACTGTAGGGCAAAGGCCTCTCCCATACTTCTCCAACAACCCCGGTCATGTACTAATTGTGGCCATGTCGTCCCTGCAAACTTCTTAATCTCATCCGCCCTCCTAACTTTCTGCCACCCCCTGCTACAACTTCCCTTCCTTCGGAATCGAGTCCGTAACCCTTAATGACCATCGGTTATCTTCCCTCCTCATTACATGTTCTGCCCACGCCCATTTCCTTTTCTTGATTTCAACTAAGATGTCATTAACTCGCGTTTGTTCCCTCATCCAATCTGCTCTTTTCTTATCCCTTAACGTTACACCCATCATTCTTCTTTCCATAGCTCATTGCGTCGTCCTCAATTTAAGTAGAACCCTTTTCGTAAGCCTCCAGGTTCCTGCCCCATAGGTGAGTACTTGTAAGACACAGCTATTATACACTTTTCTCTTGAGGGATAAGGGCAACCTGCTGTTCATGATCTAAGAATGCCTGCCAAACGCACCCCAGCCCATTCTTATTCTTCTGATTATTTCCGTCTCATGATCCGGATCCGCCGTGATTACTTGCCCTAAGTAGATGTATTCCCTTACCACTTCCAGTGCATCACTACCTGTTGTAAATTGCTGTTCTCTTCCGAGACTGTTAAACATTACTTTAGTTTTCTGCAGATTAATTTTTAGACCCACTTTTCTGCTTTGCCTCTCCAGGTCAGTGAGCATGCATTGCAATTGGTCCCCTGAGTTACTAAGCAAGGCAATATCATCAGCGAATCGCAAGTTACTAAGGTATTCTCCATCAACTTTTATCCCCAATTCTTCCTACTCCAGGTCTCTGAATACTTCCTGTAAACACGCTGTGAATATCATTGGAGAGATCGTATCTCCCTGCCTGACGCCTTTCTTTATTGGTATTTTGTTGCTTTCTTTATGGAGGACTACGTTGGCTGTGGAGCCGCTATAGATATCTTTCAGTATTTTTACATACGGCTCATCTACACCCTGATTCCGTAATGCCTCCATGACTGCTGAGGTTTCGACAGAATCAAACGCTTTCTCGTAATCAATGATCTGCCTGGTCAATTTCAGACAAATAGATGACGTCACATTGCTCCGTGAGCACGCATGCCCTTTCCTTATCGCATTCGTCGGCTGTTGTTGGTGTCAAGGTCTTCATTGGCGGGTGCAGACCGATTTCGGGGTGCGTGTGATCTGGACATTTAACCACTTTTAATATCGAAAATTAGACGATTTGAAGCCTCTTAACGCACGTAGGATAACGAAAATGGGAGGAAACTAAAGCTTGCAACAAAAATTACGCTGCAACTTAGCGTCACATGGTATATACTAATGCACACTGGAGCCCATTGTCCTTCACCGAGGTCAGACGCTGCTAACACGGCTTCTTCCTTTTTTTTCTTAAAGTTTTAGTGTGCTCACCATCCTAGTAGCCTGGCTTGCCTCAATCGACACTGTACTTGGTGACAACTTAAGTATTCAGGACCAGCGTCGCCAGCAAACCACACCTGCCACGCGAGCTGTTAGTTAAAAAAGGAAGTTCCGCCACATCATGAAAGGAGCGAACATTATTGGTTGGAGCACCTAGAGAAGAGCTCTTCGAGTTTGGCAGCGGTGTATTTGCCACCCACGTGGAATCTGTATATCTGCCATTGAAATGCGTCCTGTCTGAACTGCCCGATGGTAAATTTCCCGTATGGCCGCTACAGGCCGTTCGCGGGTTTCACGGCACAATGTAGAGAGCAAACTCTGCATGGTGGCCTTGGAATCGCATCTCTGGGGCGTTTCTTAATCGATCAATTGAATTGCTGCACGCAAAGTCATTGTGGCATCCTTGGAGACGAGCAAGAAGACACAGCCGCTCGATCTTCACTTAACAGTGCCGATCGCGTTGCTATCCCGCTGTCAAGAACAGACGCAACGGGAAAGCTCTGTGTGCTTGCTCGCTAGCTTACATTGGCCCATTGGAATTCGGCAGAATTCAAAAACCTGCGCCTTGGTTCCCGGGATCCCCATCTGAAGCTCGGCCTTCCACATGGCTTACCACGACGGAAGGTAACTCTCATCTGTCGCCTATGGCTTGGAGTAGCTTTTACGAATGCGAACCCTTACCTCAACGGAATAGACACAAGTCCAGATTGGGAAGTTTGTGGGTGTAAAGAGACGATAGCCCACCTTCTGTGTGATTTTAATTGTTTCAATGCGCAAAGAAAAGCCGTCAGCACCACGCTCGACGGGATCGACAACCGTCCCCTTAGGGAAGGCCGAATTGCTTGGCTTTGGTCCCAGCCGACGTCAGCACGAACTCGTTTAAAAGTGCTAGTGTGCTTTTTTAAAGGAAACGGGACTAACTGAAAAACTATAGAATGTGCTAACTGATGCTTTCCTGCCTTTTTCTTTTATTTATTAATCGTCTCTTGTTTTGTTATCTGTTCTGCCCTTACCCCATGCCCGTGTGCAGAGAAGCCAACCAAACACTTCATCTGGTTAACCTCTTTGCCTGTCACCTCTTGTTTTCCTTCTTTCCTTCCTGTATATCTGCCACCGACTATACATAGAAGGTAACTGAAATGCTCAACACTTACCTAAGCCTATACTCACTCATAGCCCCCCTCTCTAGATGCAACTAATAACAGTGGTAAAGTATTCTACACATCATGTTGCGAATTCCGAATAACAGTGTTCAAGTATTCTGGACAATGCATCACATATAGCTCAGCACAGTACGTTGTGGCCACAGCCTGAGTACCTTCTACGTTGCAGGCGTACGAAAGACTGCTGCAAGATGAATGCAATGGCGAGGACACCCGCCTACCTGGACTGACACACCTGTCAGGAAAGAAGCTGTTCTTCATCGCGCAGGCAATGGTATGAGCACTCGCTAGAGGTGGCCTTGGCTGACGGAATAAATTTCAATTTCGAGCTCGTTTAAGCAATGGGCTGCTCACAACTGACTATTTGTCTCCTCATTAACCTTTTTACAGGTGTTGTGCCGTTTAAGCAGAGCGGAGTGGTTGAAGCACATCATTCAGTATGACACACACTGTCCAAGTCAATACAGGTAAGTCGAATGGCGATCATGCGAGCCTACAGAAAGCATCACGTAAGTTTTCACCCGTCGCGGTACCTTAGTGGTTATGGCCAATGGGCTCGTGAGCTCTAGGTCCCGTATTCGATTCCGACCACGGTGACCTCAATTCGATGGGGGGCAAATTGCAAAAACGTTTGTGTACTTGTATTTGGCTGCACGTTAAAAAACGCAGGTGGTCAAAATTACCACTGCGGTGTGCTTCATAATCAGATCATGATTCTCGGCACGTAAGGCCTCAGAATTTAATCTTTAGGCGTAAGCTCTCCTTTCAGGAGCACCTCCCAGCCCCATTTGCCCTTTTTACTCCTGCACTCGCATTTTCTCCAGCTATTCTCCCACTTCTCTAATCATATTTACAACGAATATTTCAATATTCCTTACGTCACAGTTTATTGCAGGCAACACTCGGCGTCGGTGCCGCAGTCAAACACTGTGCATCTTTTAAAGAGACACAAAGTAACGGTGGTTCAGTTTACGGTGGTAATATATTAAAAAAATCCAGTTTCACTCATTTGGTGATAAAAGGCTGAGTGCAGGTACAACAAATGAAGGACCAAACTTCGCTCTCTTGAATTTGGCGAATAGACTACAGGGCCGGTGCGTCTGTGTGACGTCATCGATGCGCTGTTTTGGGCACAACAAACATTCTCGAAACGTTTTCGTGTTTGTATATCTCACTCCCTAACAATTGAACGGACTAATTTTTCCTCCGTCGAACAAATGGCTAACCCCGCTTACATGCTTACAAGATCTGTGACGTCACATCGGTCTTGTGGAGAATCTTCAACGCGGTAGCACAACTGGCGACTTATTCGTTTTATGCTCTTTTTAGGTTGTTGAAGCATCCAATCACGGCAAGTTTTGCTAGCTGCAAAAGTGGCAATTTACTATGGGAGTCTAACGTATTTTTCTATGGAATGATTTCAATAAACTCAGTAATTCAATTTCAATCATTTCAATATGTTCTTTCTTTTCAGAGTCGAAATGCCCATGAAAAACTTGGAGGAATTCTCCACCGTATTCAACTGTCCAGCGAATTCGTCGATGAATCCACCCAAAAGGTGCAGGTTATGGTGAAGTGTATTCCAGGGCTTAAGAAAAGATCTAGTCACTAAATACAAATTCTATGCGGTTTTTCTCTGTTTTAATGCTTAATGGCCCGACGGTCGCCTCAACACATATCATCCACAATTCGCAGATTACTGTCGCAGCGCGTCACCTGCAAGTGCTTGCTCCTTAATGTGTGCCGTCATGCTCGTTTATAGATGACATGCAATTTACACGTGACTTCTCGCGCGCCATCTGCGTAACCAAATTGGTGACAACACAGTGTGTTAGCACGCACTGTAAGCAACATGAAGCGATTTAGACGCTGCAAGGACATAAGGCGCCAGCGTTCGTGAGGTCAAGTGTGGTGGTTCAGTGTACGCGACAATTGTGGGTATTGCATAAATTTGCGTATGCTTTGTCCTTACGGCTTCGCATGGCTTTACCATTTCGCAAATTGATCATGTTCAACAAAACATCGCGTTGTAGCTGCAATTATTCGCAATATTATAGAACAATAGCGTTAGAACGGCTTGTAAATTGAGCAGTAGAAATCATAACAAGTAAAGCCATAAGAACGTCTGAAATAGCAAGCGCCGTGATTAAACAAATCCTAGTATTACCCAACGTTCTTACGGCAGCTGAACGATAGCAGCGCCACATTTACCTCTTGTACATTTATAGGAAAGTAGGCTTATTCCGCAAAGGCTGTCTTGCTCAATTACTATACGTTACTATTTCCTGCACCTCTCGTACTATATTCCTATACACGTTATTTCATTACCCGCTCTGCAAATTACATAAAATAGAGGAACTAAGAAAATGCATGTAAATTAACTAGGTTGTGTCCCCTTTGCTACTCTATACCTGGGGAGTGGGAAGGCGGAAGGAAATAGAGGACAGGAGTTCATGTTATTCGCGCGCACTTGAAATACACCCTGCGGCTACAGTCGAACATCCCATGTCTGCTTTCTTTAGGCAGCGCTGAAACTACCGTGAGGCTTTCCCGACTGATGAGGGTTCAGGCCAAGCTCTAAGGATACCTATCCACATATTCTAGAACGCTCCTCCCCTCAGCTCTCCACCTCAACTTGATGATGATGATTTATTGGCATGCCCTTTTAAACGGGGCGGCGTCAAACAGTGCAGAGACCTACAGCGACCACGTTAGAATAAACTTAATCCAGCTAATACGCTCCTTTGTGCAACACGAGTGGCGTCTCCTAGCGGTCTGGAGCGCGAAACCAGCAGAAGCGACTCTACGAAGAAGGCGAGTCGTCTCCCGACTGCTGACCAGGATCGCTCATCGCGATGTAGGAATATGCTGTCTTCCGTCCCGATGCGAAAGCTGACCTCGCCATCTCGTCGAACGCACTTGAGGATAACTGCACAGGGTCAACCTCCTCAATAAGAGCGCCACTGCATACTCAGGCGTCGGTGTCCTGGTCGTCCTCGTCCTCGCCTTCTACGTCACTGAGGCACAAGTTCACCAGCGCTCATCTTTGCCGGGGCACGACCTCCTACGGGTGGTGGTGGCGACGACGGTGTGGAGTCCCCGAAACGGGGGCCGTCACTGCAGCCGTCTTTCGCTGCATTCGCGCTGTATTTGGCGGGTCTGGAGCCGGGACCCAGCCTCTTCACAGGACTATCGACCTGGTGCCTGAAGAAGAACCGGCCTCCCGCCAATCCCGCTTCGATATCCAGCCGGGCCGCCTGTTGCAGGCAACCCCGGATGATGGCAGTGTCCCCAGCGGCTGGAGCTCCTCACCGTGGCCTTGTGCATGGAGAATGGCCTGCTTCGAAAACAAAACTGACAGCAGTATTTTTTACACGACGAAGTGACGACCACGTGCAATTGTGGTCTTGAACGTACAATGAACTTCACCAAAGTGCAGACGCAGTCTTTAGGACCGGAAACGCTGGAGTGCCTGCCGCTCGATACAGGCGCAACATTCTGTCGAGCGGCGTTCTGAATCTCATTTGCTGATCGTACTTTATCGAGCAAGAACTACGAAGAAAAAGTCGAAAATGATAATTAGAAATATTGCCAAATAAAACAACGATTTTCTTGTGGGATAATTCAACAACTAATTCATGAATGTGCGCTTTTTTTTTACATTTTCAAATGTATTAGTTTTTCGAGACTACAGAGATAAGTGCCTGTACCACAAGCAATGCCGACCTATGGGCGCCCATTTACAGCTTTTATGTCATGCAGAATGGCAGTGGCTTGGTCTGTAGTCGTTATTTTCTCGGCGTGTTCGTTGAAGCAGTGTCGTGTGCTTCACTTCATATTTCTCCTGAGCTAACTTAAGGGCCCGGCAAGTGCTATACAGCTGACTGTTGGATACCGTACATCTGGAAGCTGCAGCATCGGACACGCTGCGTCCCATCGCATTGCAAAAGGCAGAACGCCACACAAAGATATGCCACGTAGTGGTAGTCTCCCTTACATTTCTCAAAACACTACAGGCAGTAAAACTGGTAGATGAAATCATTGTAAACTAATACATGTCGCAGTCGTGTCTCGTCCGATAACTGTTGATGGGAATACTTAATTCTGCACAGAATTTGTATTTAAATAATTTTGTGAATAGGATTCGCATACATTTTTACTATCTGAATATGTTGGCCACACTACTTTTCATCCATTGAAACAAATTATTTGGTTCTGTCATGTATATTGAGTGTATAATTTAGGCGGATAAATATGAACTCGTTTTAAAATCTTTTCTAACACTGTTATTCGTGCCTATTCATTCCATCTGCTTCTTAAGTACAAAGCATGATTGAAGCTCAAGCGAGCTGGAAGAGCAGAGAAGTCTGTGGCGGTCGAAATGGTGGTACTTAAATGAGTTAAAACGTTTCGTGCCGAGGCACATCACATTACGATAATTCTTCTACTTTTGACATCCTATATTTTTTTTTTATGATAGAAATTGTCTCCGCAACGCACTAGACGATGACGGTTACTACACAGCGATATATTCTACACGTCTGGCCTTCTATGGAATGCTAACATACATAGTACATAATACTATGTATAGTACTAGCGTATAGTACATAGTACTAGCGCTACTATACAATACATAGTAGCGCTACAAGGAAATAAATGCTTAAGAATAAGGGAATAGAGCGAGGCAGAACTGACGCTAAACTTCAACTGGGTTCTCTGAGAGGGGTGTCAAAAGGCCACAACAAACGCGCATGCGTGACATGGGGCCCTATAACGTAAAACTATTCCAATATGTTCTTATTCAAGTATCCTGACGTCAAATTTGCGTAACCGTCGACGCAAGCATCGGGCGGTCACCCGTAGGGTTCTCTCAAAAAACCAATCAAACGCTCTTCTTGTTCGTAGGAGGTCACTTTTGTTTGCTTGAAAAAACGAATAACATTGCGTACACTGAGCGGCTTGTCTTATCTAATTGGCTCACAAGAGGCGAGGAGCACGCTCAAATGGAGAGGGATTCGATGGGGCCGAGCCACTGGACTGAAAATCGATGACCGTATGAAGAAGGTGGTGCCAGCGTCTGTGATTGGTCCGCTTTCCCTTACTTAGCTTGCGGTGGCTCGTCGACAATCGCGGCGGCATGCAACGGAAACTTAAGAATGACGCTAAAACGGATCCTCAGCAAAGAAGAGTTGGCAGAACGAGGTTAAGCGTGCCGAAAGTCTTGGGAACGTTACACGGCCACGCAGAAAGTTTTATTACACGCAAATAAACCCATCCTCTCCGGCAGGTGCGAGCAGCCATTGCATGAGCGATCGTCGGCAGCCATCTTTTATTCCTTTCGGAACGGGGCAGCCTGCGGCTATTCAGAAGAAAATTCAGTTTTGTTCAGCATATCAATGCATCTTTAACGCGTACACGTCACTTTGACGCTGTGAGTTTTTGCGGTTTTGTGAGGTCGTGCGACAGGCAGGTGAAATGGTGCAGCCCGAAAACGTTTGATCAATATTCGACGTCTAAGGGCGAAAAGGCGTCGAATCAGAAATAACTATTTTTCTTTCGTTCGGTCAAATCATGCATAATGAGTGTGTGCACGTCATATCAGATGGCACACGTATCATATCATATCAAATGTCCGGCACACGAAGCCGTGAAGTTCGCTTGCGGAGGGGTTCACTCAATAGAGTTGGTCACCAGGCCCGGCGCACCCATATTGTTAGTTCATGTAAAGCAGCCCGGTGGTGCTTATTACGCGTGAGCTGTCACGTGTACGGCATATTTGCCTTTCCTTTCTTGTCTTTTCTTTTTTTTTAAGGAGAAAGGCGAGAGGCAACTTATTGTACCGGTCTATTCCTCTGTCTGAAGGTAGTGATAACGTGCTTAACGAAAGAAAATTATTTCTAAATTTGCTCGCGGAGTTAACTACGAGGGTCAAGTATATTCGAAGGCATGTTACGTGAAACGAAGACAACTTCTGAACTAACTACTGTGCCGATCGAAGTGTTGTAAAGAATTTGCGAACACCAGTGATACTCGCTTTGATCTTGCTGCAGCAGCTAGTCAAGAAAAAAAATAAACAGTTGTTAGTTCATCACTGCACATCATTCTATTCGACAGCTGGTACGAACAATTGGTGTAGATCCGTAGCCAAAGGTTTGTACGGGGACCATTTTCAAAATACATTTGAAGAGCTGTTATTACAGTGTTACAGAGAATACAAAAATGGCAGTTAAATTTTAGGAGATACGAAAGGATTACGCACAGTATAAACAGAAAAGAAGAAACAGAACCAAAAGAAGGAAAAAAAAAGACACATTAGAAATGTTGGGGTGACTTATATTACAGATATTACAGATGTCTTGGAAAATATTTCCGTCCCCCTTTCTCTTTCCCTGTGTAGGGTAGCCAACCGGGCTCAGTCCTGGTTAACCTCCCTACCTTTCATTTATCATTTACTCTCTCTCTCTCTCTTTGGAAAGATGGTCTGGGTGAGGCCCTTAAATGGGTAAAAATGACAGTATTGCAAGATACATAACCTGACATAAGCACAAGCCTACAAGGTCAAAAAGAATTGGACAGGAATTGGCAAAATCAAATCAGCCATGACCCATCCATTATGGCCAATGTACGGGGGTGCAGGCCGAATACAGAACAGCGTCTTCCTCTTGCGTTTCGCACCTCGCCATGGTGGCGCGCAACAGAGGACATTTGCCACGCAGTCATGTGTTCCGCTTCCTAAAGATGACGAACGTGCACTTGCCCACAAAATTTTGCGGGGTGCGCGAGCGCGTGGCGAAACGACCCTCCTCCCCTTCTAGCGGGGCACGCCTGGTGTGGAGACCGACGCCTGCACGTCCCTCCGAGACTGCAAGCGTGCATGTTTCCGCGCTTCCCCCTTGCGCGCCGGTGATATCCCAATGTAGCCGCGAGGTGCCCCTCTTGTGATAAGCGCTGTGGCGGCTTCGACGGGCGAAACTATGTGAAGCGTGTTTAGAAGCACGAGCTTGCGTGCGCCACTGCGGCCGCTTTTTGTCGAGTCAAGAGCGCTGGGGCATAGGGCCGGCTCGGTGGCGAGCGCAACAAGTCATTTCCTTTTTTTCTGCGCTGCACCTTTTAGTGGCCAATCTTCGTTGTTTCTTTCTTCTTACTAACGGGGCGTTCTCCCGCAGAAGAGAGTGGCAGAAAACGCGCTCTACAGAAGGAGACAGGCAAGACGAAAATGAACAATTGATTTTCGTTGTATAAACGAAGTTCTGCCCGTCGAAGCCGCCACGACGCATATCGCAAGAGGGGCACCTTGCTAATACACTCGGATATCGCCGGCGCGCAAGGCGGAATCGCGGAAACAGGCACCCTTGCAGTCACAGAGGGACGCGCATGCGCGCAGGCGTCGGTCTCGATACCAGGGGTTCTCCGCGAGGAGGGGAGGAGGGTCGCTTCGCCACGCGCTCGCGCACCCCGCAATATTTTGTGGGCGAGTGTACGTACAGCAAAAAAAAGGGAGAGAGAGGGAAAATGCTTCTGCCTTTCGTTCTACTGGTGATAACGAGGTAACGCTCACGCTAAAGAACCACACGTAGCAAAAGCTTGTTTCCCTCACTCTTTCTTTCTATCGCAATTTGCTTATCAAACGGCTAGTTTGACGAGTTGCTGGGCTATCATCTTCGAAATCAGCGTCTTTATGGGCATTCGGCTCTGCGCTGTTCGATTTCGGCAATTCCTCTGCATTTGGACGCTGCCTTCGCCACGGAAGCGGGGTAGCCGGCACTGATATCGCAGCTTGCTTGGACCTTTGTCGCCATTTTGCCATATGTCGGTGCATGCGGTTGCATGCAAGAGTGCCCCCCTACTTTGGTGAATAGCTTTAGGTTGAGCCGACAAGCCGCAATTCACGCCGCTTTTTCGAAGGGACTACAGAGTGACTGGAAGAATCCTGGCTGCTCATTTTTGTCGGATATTTCGGCGGTTCTTTGGTTAGAACCAAAGGTGTATGGACAGCCTGGTAAAGCTACGTTTCCCAGCAGACGAGGTGAGACCAATTCTTGCAACTGTTTCGAAGTATTTACGCATGAGCAACGTTTAGCGTAGTAGCTATGCGGAGTGCCTTCTGCTCCTCTTTGCTGTAAAACGCTTTCCTTTTCTGCTCGCGAAGTATGCTTATCAACTGTTCTGCAAATACACTACATCTGCCAGTTCAGTGCAGCACGCCACTGCATTAGTTCTTGACTTGCTGATAAAAAGAATCTGATATGATATCTTAGTTGAAATCAAGAAAAAGAAATGGGCATGGGCAGGGCACGTAATGAGGAGGGAAGATAACCGATGGTCATTAAGAGTTACGGAATGGATTCCAAGTGAAGGGAAGCGTAGCAGAGGGCGGCAGAAAGTTAGGTGGGTGGATGAGATTAAGTTTGCAGGGACAACATGGCCACAATTAGTACATGACCGGGGTAGTTGGAGAAGTATGGGAGAGGCCTTTGCCCAGCAGTGGGCGTAACCAGGCTGATGATGATGATGATGATGATGATGATGATGATGATGATGATGATGATAAAAACGTTCCTTTGGCGCCGTATAATTTTGTATATTTTGTATATACGCACGTCTTCCTTATACCATCAACAAGATTCATTCATCAGCCCTTACCCTCCTCGTCCCTTTTCCCCAGTGTAGAGCAACAGGCCAGAGCAAGTTGTAGCTCACGCCGACCTCTCTGCCTTTCCGTAAATCTCTCTCTCTCTAGTCGCAGTAGCAAATGACGTAGACAGCATTGATATCACGGCTTGCTTTCGTGTTGGTTGCCATTTTGCCATATGGCGGTTCCTGTGGTTGAGCGTAAGAAGGCTTATCTGTTTTCGCGATACACTTTAGCTCTTGCCTTGAGGCCGCAATATGTTAAAAGGCGCCACAAATTGACTGAAACAATGTCGGTTGCTCGTGCTTGCATGACCTCCGCGTGGCTCGTAGTTCGAACGATGAGGGGCACAGACAGCCAGGTCAAGTTTCGCTTCCCTGCAGACGAGGTGAGCCCAATTTTTTCTGTTGCTTTGAAGTAATTACGCTCAATAAGGAGATTGAACTGAACAAGTTGGTACTGATTGATGTTTAATAAAATTTAGCACGAGAGAAGACGAAAGCAAAGTAAGAACGCACCACGAGCACTCTTTTTGTCCGCACACACGCTCAAGTTTTACTGAATATTTGTTTTTTTTTTTTCTGAAAAAAACCTTTACTCTTCATTCAGCGCTCGTGGTAGGTTCTTCATTTCTCCTCGTCTTTACTAGCGCTGAATTCTCACCATAAATATGTACAATGAACGTTTTATGTATAAGCTATGCGATATGTGCTTTCGGCTAAATTTTATTGTAAAACTTCGCTTTCTTTTATGTCCCGTTCCGGTAGTACTTGAAGCAACCTTTAGGCAAATGCACTGCAACTGCTTGTTCAGTGTAGCGAGTTTATAAATTTGATGTGGGCACGCTGAAGACATAACTAATTCGTTCCTTACTCCGAAACGCAAATCGAAACTTGCACAGAGTGCATTCAAGGACTATAGCAGGCAGGTTTACGCTTGCCGATTTTTTGCCCTGCTGTTCTTCTCTGTCACGGCATTATGAGCGGGAAACATGGTGAATCAGAAATACGACAAGGAGAGAAAAATTTGCCAAACGAAAACTTATATGCACATCGAACGAACACGTTGACAAATATTTCAAGCGAAGCTATATATTTACATAATATTCCACTAACGGCGATGCGCACGATTATTTGATTTCATCTTATGCAACGAGTATTTCAATGCAATGTTTATGCACAAATCTTCACCTCGTTCAATTTTTGTATTTGTTCGCCACAACGTTCAGGAGCTCTTTAGAATTACAAACACCAAAACCAGGCCGACGTGCAGTGTGAGCCTTATGTGAAGCGTTTTTACGAGAACAAACGCGATGTGTGATGCTTGTCTAGGGAAGAATGCTGATGACAGGTGCATGCACCGAGAAGGATGATACATTTCTCATCACGCGTATTCTGGACATATTCGAGGCAGTTGGGATCTTGAGAAAGCACGGCTCGGCAGCTCTGCATAGACGATCACGCACGGCCATGTATACCTTCTGCTGTTGCAGCTGCGAGCTCGTGTCGCTCAGTACATCTTAAAATTGATCTTATCATCCTTATACTGAATACAGGTATTGGACATATTCGCTTTTCTCTAGCTGGTAATAATTGCTTTCTTGTATCTTACAAACGTGTAATACATTTCTTTATGTACATACTATGATTAGACATCAATAAGTGCATGTCCATATACGGGGAAGAAGCAATCGTCTGGTCATGTTTGTTCTGGTAAAAACTGCACTTCATCGCCTAAACGCAGATATAAGGATCGAAATACTTATGGTACGTTGGCATCTAGCTCCTACAATCTGGATTTTCAAGCAATTTCAAAAATGTACAAGCACGCTTTGAGATTGCTTTCCGTTGTCTGTGTCAACACACATCAAGATCAATTTAGTGTGAAATTTCTCGAAATCGTATGACAAAAATATGAGTAATCACTTCCCTAGAGTTCCCCATGCCCCGGACAGTAAATCCAGAATAAATATCTTGAGTAATCGTTGCCGAGTCAGTTTCGAAAAATGAGAGTTGAGGCAACGAGCGTATTGTGCAAGGGGTCTTAGGAGGTTATCGTTATGGGATAGAATTTCTAGCGCGTTGCTCAATGCATCTGGTTATAGGGAAACAATCGCGTCATCCTGTAAGAGGTAATGTGGTCCCCAGTGACATTGTTGCATTCTGTTAGCAACTTATACTACTATTACTGCTACTGCTACTACTTTACTACTACTACTACTACTACTACTACTACTACTACTACTACTACTACTACTACTACTACTACTACGAATAATAATAATAATAATCATGATAATAATAAATAATGTCGCCCAAGCGACATTCTCAGCAGAAGATTACGACACACCGTCGTTGACAAGACGGCGTGATTATGACTGTCTTCTGTGGCATGACTACTTAACTGATGTGGCAGCAAAAAGTGGCTACTTTAAACATGTACAACGTATGCGTCCTCATTGACGACATACTTAAGGAGTGGTGGTGGTGAAAACAGCAGCGCCCGCTTTAGAATGTTTATGGTTGCACCTTTTAAGCGAATAGTGTTTTTGCCTATTTCATCCGTATTGGTGGTTGGTTGGTGGTCTCTCAGCCACGAAAAACTCATTCGTTTGTTTTTCGTCCTTTCTTTCGCTCGTTTAGTCTTTCTTTATTTTGTTCCAGCAGAACATTTGTTTTTGTTATTTCGTTCGTTCATTCAACCATTCAGTCAGTGTTTCTTTTGTCCGCTCCTTCGATAGTTAGTTCACTCGTTATGTCATTCGATGGCGAAGTCGTTCATCTACGAGTAGTAGTCATTCATTGCCGCGTTCGTTAATTCGTTTGGGCTCTTCGCTTACTTTGACACGTATCGTCGATGCTTTCTGCAAATTTGTTTGCTTCCGCAGCCCTTAAGCAGTCATGCTCCCGACGTCATAGTCATTATGGTTAAAACACGTTGGCGGGATAGTTGGTTAGAATCCATGGTAGAGTGTGTAAGCGCGACTGAACGAGGACGTAGAAAGAAACAGATACACAGACACAGCGCTTCCCGAAGCGCTGTGTGCGTATCTGTTTATTTCTACGTCTTCCTTCAGTCACGCTTATACATTCTACCATGGATAGACATTATCACATAGTCATCACACCGCCATAATCTTGTAATCTAGTGGTTGTCGTGCTCAGCATGTAGGTGTCGTCGTCATCTACGCGTCATTGCCGCTATGCCTTCATCGTCGTTCCCTTATCTCGTCGTCCTCGTTACTGTGCTGTCTTTGTCAGACCACCATAGGGGTTATGTCATCGCCGTCGTGTTGGTGTCCTAGTCAAAGTTCGTCGCCATCAAGGTTGCAGTTATGTCGCTAAATTCTCGTGGTCGTCTTCGTGAGATCATAGTATTGTTTTTGTTACCACGGTCACCACGTCCTCGTCCTTGTGTCGTACTTTATTGGTGTTTTCATCCTGGAAGTAGGGTGGCCTTCGTCGTGACGTTTCTTGTTTTTGTGTGTATCCCTCTCTCTGTCTCACATACACTCTGTCTCTCTAACACACGCACTCAAAATGTTTCGCCTTAGAGAGAGGATGAAGCATTTGGTATAACAGTTTGTAGAGCTATTAATTAAAGGAGCGAAGTAGGTATGCAGGCGTTTACCCATATTGCATTGGCTAACGAAAACATAACATAAGCTGCCTAAAACAAAGTGTACCAATGACAGCTTCTGTATTTACATTCCACGAGTAGGGTAATTGTTTATGTACAAAGGTATTTTAAAACGAAGCTTTCTGGGAATACCCTCCCGAGTGTGGCATGGCTGCTGCAGCTGGCTCAGTCAGTACCTCGCCGTATATCTTTGTGGGTGTATGAACGTGAAGGTTGTGTTTCCACTACGAGTACCAGCAAACGGGCCCTTTTTAACAACTGTATGCTGACCGTCAAAAAAGTGCCAGTGTTCCATCTCTTTCATTTAAAGTAGGTCGCAAACCAAAAGCAGCGAAGCCCTAGAATAGGGGCCCCGACCAGCATGAAGACCGCTTGTCATATTTGGTACAATAAATTTTTTCTGCTAATAATACTACCTATGTAACGCAACAAATATAAAGTAAATTTGTACATAAGACGTTAACATATAATTCCTCACATTAGTGTCTGCGAAGCAAACAGACGTCCTAATAGATTAGCACATTATGATCAACCGATGCTGTTTGAATTAGCCATTTCATATGTTATAGTGGGTGTGAGCCAATAATTGGCCAATCCTCCTTCAATCGTCCTTCTTGGTCCAGTCAACGTAGGTCGATTTCTGGAAGGTCATGGGTGTCAAAATCTTCTAGGAGGCGTCGAAAACAACAAAGAATATTCTCGCTTCGAAGGATAGGAGCCTATGAATAGGATTCTCCCTTGCTTTGATCCTGCTCTTGTATTATGCGTGCGTTCAGCTCGCCACGGTAACAAGCCTACTTTTGTCCATTTTAGGGAAGCTTCTCCAATGGTCTTGTCCTATTTATGTCCTTCAAAAAGCCACTCCATTATATAGCTGCAAAATTATTGTTATCATCACTTCGCCTAATCTTCTGTCATCCTTGACTTTATTTTGCTTTCCTTGCCTCTGATCAATTACATGATAACAGGCCATGACTCATTCTTCTTCCTTCCTTAATATTGATGTTCACACAGAGTACTTTGGTCTGGCAGGTGAGAGCTAAAGACTGTTGCCGGGCTTGTTCGTTCATACAGCAGCTTTGAGAAGCCCCACCTCCCACGGGACACGGGAACGTAGACGCAAGATAAGCGCTCGATTGTGTTGTGTCTGCCATAGTTTGGTCTATCTAATGTGTGCACCCGTTTTACCTTCAAGATGCGTTTTAGGATTACTGGAAGGAAACATTTAGTGCTATGAATACCGAACACTAATGAGAAAAATATCCTCCGGTACATTCCCATTTAGTCGATTACGTTGCCGAATTGGTGGCTGTATGATGCCGAAGAACAGGAGAAATTGGAGATATTGAGGGCAAATCCTTATAGGGCAGTGAACCTAACTGGAACGGTGGTAGTGATGATGACAATGGCTACTGAATTTTTTAGCAGAAGTCCTTGGGACCTCAGTCTAAATTGAAGCAAATACTTGAACAACACAGAAGGTGTACATACATACATATACGTAGTGCCTACCTCTTAGGTCCTGCTTCATGTTCAACGTTATCTCCATGAAAGAAATTGCTAATGATGAGTCTTCCGGAATGGGGTGTGCATCTTTCTAGCCATTTCAAACGTAGGCGTAAAAATCATCGCAAGGGTCACTGCTGCTGTTTATAGATGACAAAATCAGTTCAACTACTAGAGAAAAAAATGTTTTAGGGGACATATTTGTGGCCACTTTATCAAATCAGACACCCTAACGAGGTACTGCCGCTCGCCCGTGCCACTACGGGCGAGCGGCATTTCAACGAAAAATAAAGAGCTCAAATCTCAAGGGTGCTTCTCAAACAAAGGAGACGCTGAGACATTTGGCGCATTAGCAACGAAAGTTAAGCTAGTGATAACGACTTCATTTGCGTATCTTTCGCTGAAACAATAGACAGTGTGTTAAGTTGAGACCATAGTGTATGTTGGTATCAAGATATTGGTCCCAACGTGTAATATTGGTCAAGACATGTAAGTTGAGACCAATATTTTGCCCAGTGGATTTTGTACGCGATGATTTCAAATATAAAGTCCTCCTTAAAAGATATATAATAAACTTTAGTGGCCCAACGCCATTGTTGCTTCCTGATTATTGCCTTATTATCCAGAAACTTGAATAGTAACAATAAAACTGGTATGAATGTGAGAAGCTAACGCATTTTCTCTATGATATCTTGCAGACTATCGCTGCCTATAATCTGCACTATGAACAAAGATTGCGTTTGCGTGTGTTCTGGTTTGCCCTGGGGCATAGCATGAAAATTAATAAGCAAGTACGTAGTCGTGTTCGAACAGGATCTTAGTACTTGAACATATTTTCATTAGGCAATGTACGATTAACATCATTATAAATATCCTTTCTATTCGTATATCTGCCATATCATAAGTAGTTCTTGGGTAGTTAAGCAAGACTTAACATGTTGCAGCACCTAGAAAGCTCCCGCAGTGATAACTTGCTACGACACAGGGTGGCAAACCATAGACGTACACACCTCTGGCTTTGCACACGGGGCTGTCACACGGACGCAGGTGTCCTACTTGAGAGAATTTTTGCAAGGTAAACGCAAACGGTTTATCGCTGAAAGATTGGCACTCAGTGCACGCGTGAAAGTGAACACTGATACTGACGGCTCCTCGAAAACAAATTGTCGTCAAATGCATTTGTGGCGCATACCACAAACAGTAGGATGAGTCGCCGACGCCCCATCGTAATCTGTGAGTAAGGGCGCATATAGTTCTCATTTAGGCTGTTCTCAAGGCACAAGCAACAAAGCGGTACATGTCTGTTTCGAATTATACACCAGAAAAGCGTCACGTTGATTATCTAATGAGGGAGAAAATAAAGCTAACAAACCGCGGTCATCTTGCTCTTATCAAGGTCGCATCACGAAGAAATCTATCATGTAGCCACCGCGGTTCGTGAGCGACTATGGTCTTCTACTGTAAGCATAAGGTTGCGAGTACGATTCCGTTGAGTGTGGTCCAAAATGCGAAAACACAATTCAAAAATACTCGTTTAACACCCTCTGTTGGCGCATTAAGGAAGCCTAGATGCTTGAAATTAATGCAGAGCTCTCAACCATACAATGTCCTCTGTGTCTCTGGGGGATGCTGAACTCTATAAACCAAACAATAAAGCTTGTCATTTTATCCTTCTCCCGGTCTTTATAATGTGCATGAATCGAGCATATAAAGAAGTAATGCCCCTAATGACAATCACACCAATTTCATCTCACCCCGTCGAAGGAGCAAAGGAACAAAATGCCTTCTACAAGAGAACTAATTTGGGCTAGTTGAGCAAAATTCACAAAAATGCAATGCAGTAACAATACCAATGAAATAGACACATCACCCGTGTTCTTCTGTTCTTCAGTGGCTATGGTGTTGGGCTGCTGAGTACGAGGTCGCACGATCGAATTCCGGCCACGGCGGCCGCATTTCGATGTGGGCGAAATGCGAAAACACTCGTGTAGTTAGATTTAGGTGCAGGTTAAAGAACCCCAGGCGGTCAAAATTTCTGGACTCCTCCGTATGGCATGCCTACGGAGTCCTTATCCGCTACTGCACCTTCTTCATGGAAGTTAGCCAAATTGCTCCCTCTTTATAAATCTGGAGATAAGCAGTGTTTGTCGAACTATAGGCCAATTTCACTGACGTCACAGTAATGCAAAATGCTGCAACACGTCATTCATAAGCACATCACGCTGTTTCTGGAATCAAATAATTTACTGTCTAACATGCAACATGGGTTTGGCGCGGTTTAAGCACGTTAACGCTGCTTGCTGAGTTCACGGATGACATTTCATTTAACCTTGATGTAGGCAACCAGGTTGATGCCATTTTTATAGATTTCTCGAAGGCATTGTGACACCGTTTTACGTTCTAAACTTATTGGTAAACTTAATGCTGTACTGAATAATCCTCATTTATTTAACTGGATTTTAAGCTGTCTCTCATTTCGCTCCCACTTCGTCTCTTACAGTTCGACTGACTCCGCTACTGTTGATGTGACATCAGGTGTGCCCCAAGGCTACGTCCTTGGGCCGCTTCTTTTTTTATTGTATATAAACGATATGCCACTTCACTGCTCTTCTAAGATCCGTCTTTATGCTGATGACTGCGTTCTATATGAAGTGATTAACTCTTCTAATGATCATTATCGCGTTCAAGAGTCGTTTTCTAGGTATTGCGATTGGTGTAACACTTGGCAAATGAGCATTAATTTCAATAAAACCGTTCTGATGTCTTTCTGCAACAAATCTTCCCCCTCCCTTTTTAGTTACTCGTTCAATGGCCGTACAGTAGATAAGGTCTGTGAGTATAAGTATCTCGGTGTCATTTTTACGCATAACATGTCATGGTCCAAACACATTGATTACATATGCAGTAAAGCACTAAACAAATTAGGTTACTTGAGGCGAACGCTAACCCGATCTCCTAAAGACAGAGTTACTAATGTATAAATTTCTAATCCGCCCTGTTCTTGATTATGGATCTGTAGTTTGGAGCCTGCATAAGCAGTTAGAGATTAATAAGCTAGAAGCAATACAGAAAAAAGCTGTGCGATTTATGTCATCGTTACTATCGCGACTTTTCATCCTCTTCAACACTTTCTTCCTTGAACCTAAACACGCTCTCTTCTCGTCGCCGTGTCAAATTATTAAAATCCTTGCATTGCATTGTCAATTCTTTGGTTAGGCTCTCAAGTGATAATTACATGAACTTCGCGCCAGGATCATAACGAGAAGACATCATGACCTAAACTTGATACCCTACTACGCACGTACTAACATGTTCAAATTGAGCTTTTTTCCGCGCTCAATCGAAGACTGGAATTCATTACCTAGGTCTATTCGCTCATCCCAAATTTTTGCAACCGCCATCACAGATGCATAATAGTGCTCAGCCATGCCCGGCAGCATTTGTATAACTTCTTCTGTATTTTCCTTTCATCAGTGCTCTTTTGTAAAAGGGTTCACTTCTGTTTACCGCTCTATACTCCAATGCATGTTCTGTACCTTTCTCAACCCACGCCTGCTATAGCACAAATTGCGCTGCAGTATGTATAAATAAATAAATAAATAAATACCAAATTTAGCAACTTTTATTTATTCTCATCGTGTTAGAGCGCATCGGTATATTTCTATACTCTGGCCAAGATTATCTGAAACACTCTGTATAAGCACTCTACTTCGAATATCGTACTCAAACCTAAACTTTGAAAGCACCGAGTTTAATGAAATCGCCAATCAGCAAAAAAAAATGTTGACTTTAAGCCAATCAGGAATATTGAACTAACTACATTGATTAACTACTTACCGCTTGCAAATGATAAAAAAAAATTACCCAGTCTGCTCAACTCTTTTCATGACACCGCAATTGATACACTTACCACGGTCTCGAATTCTTTCACTTAAGCTATCTGTGTCCAAATTGTATGAATGTGAACCAAGATTTTAGATGTGTTTTTCTCACCTATACTTACATGTACGTGGTGTTAAGTGTGTGACGATGTAATAGTGTGTAATTTTTGCATCATTTTCGCTTGTCATTCTATACTGATTTGTTGTTGCAATGAAAATTACCTTGCAGTGTTAAAGTAATCTTCTTTAATTTTCTCGTTTGTGAAAACATGTTTCTTTTATCTGCGATGATTGCGAGACTCACTGCCGCCACCTCAAGCTCTCTCACCGCAGCTTTTATCGCAGCCTCCTATATTATTCGCAAGTGCTTGCAATGGGTACTAGTAAAGAAGGAAAGAAAAGGAAACGAAGACATGAAATCTCAAAAAGAAAAGTGAGAGCAGACGCCCCAATAAAAAGAAAACACGAAGCCTAAAAGAACTATCGGAGCACGAAGCGTTAAGCATCGGTAAAAACAGGGTAGCAAAATACTACAGGGTACAAAGTAACAGGTGCAAGATAATAGGGCACTCGTATCACGCATTATAATAACCCTGTATGCGTATTTCTAGCGTATATCCACGCTTTATACGCTAGTTATACGCCCTGCCTATCGTTCTTTTCTGTACATGATTATGTACGTCGGCAACCAACATGTTATATATTTTTTCCGGCATCTTACGCATAAAGCGATTGCCCTAAAATATGTGCGATAGTATAGCTGTGTGATATTGCCCACCTGCTTTTTCTTTCTCTTTCGCGCAACCGCTACCAGAAGCACTGCCGATATGACGAATCTCATACATTTCTAATATTGCAGTAGAAAAAAGGCCCGCCACTCATATGAAACTGTTGACACGCAGATATACGATGCTGTGGTACCATAGCAGATTTACGCGAGCGCCTCTTGAAAGTTCACCGATGTGTGCGGATTGGTGGTATGCCATCGCCGTCAGTTGTTTCCACGATCGCTTACTGCTCTTGTTTCTACGACGACCGCCTAGCGATGTCGTAATTTATGAGGTTAGAAGTTCGCCCAGTTAACTGTTTACATTTTTTAACCACGTGACATTGTTAACCACGTTACAATACCGAGCGAAGCTTTGTAGTCATAACATTGCCCTTGGAGGAGGGAGAGAGACTACGAGGCAGTGTCCCGCAGTAGAACTGACGACTACTGAAGTCAGCCGAGCAAGTGACCTTGGCACGGCAGCTTTTAATGTCTCCCACCACTGCGCTCAGTGCGGGTGCTTCCGAAACCAGAAAGGGCATGGCGCCAATGCGCAGCTACTGCGTCCGCGGGCTATAATGAGAAACATAAATGTGTATGCTGCAATAAGTGACCTAAGTGGCAAAAGCATAACCGGAGAAGAATGTCCGCAGAGTGGCTGGCAATACACTTGAGTGAGTGCTTGTTGGTTAAACCTTTCCCGGAATCCAACATTCCCACCCAAATCCGCCGAGCTCAGCCGAGACGCGGATGTCACGGTGTTGGCCTAATTTTGGAGACACTGAAGGAGAGAGAAAAACGAAAGGAACTGCTCCGCGGAGAGTTCACTTATTGAATTCCCCATGCAGGACCTGTAAGTTTTTTTTTAATCAATAAACAAATAAGTATATTCTGGCTCGGTCACGTCATACTCACACGTATGAAGTTGTGAGTGAAAGCTTGTGAAGAGGCCATGGGTAACACATACAATCATTTTTTATTTTGAGCTGAGCTATTCGGGCGTGAAATTCTTTCCCATACCTTGCTAAAGAATCATGGATTGACAAGACCACATTATCAGCTGGAATAGTTGCCACGCGTGTGGGATACGTCTCGCGTATGCTCATTAGCGTTGTTCTTGAAAGTGGTAAGAATATGTGAGAACTTCTCATCGATAAATCTGCCGTTAGCATATCGCGCTTGGAAGAAAGAGATTAAACGACTCCGAGATGCGAATGTGCGTCAAATACAGTTCCGAATACGGAATGTGATAAAAGATAGCTTTATTAACGTCATAATTCACCACAGCACGCAAGTTCCGCTGCTGTTGGCCTTGAACGCCATCTTGCTTGTGTCTTTGCAATTAAATACTGAAGTAAACGATTCCATGTTCTTCAAAGGGACGTTTACCCTGTAAAAGAAAGAAAAAAACTGGACTGAAGACACGAAGCCATGTCATAAAATCAAATCCGAAGACACCGTGATAGCTTTACTAATATTATTGCCACTTAGTGCACACGAGGAATTTGACATTGATTCGTACTGCCAGATGTTCTTCAAGCGGGGAATAACTGTTATTTCTGCCATGTCACTGACAATCCTTGCTCCATCTGGAAAACGTGGTGTTGAATACAGTGCTCAAAAACGGCAACAATATGACAGCCAAGGGTTATAAAACAGCTGTAAAGTTAGGTTTAGGATTAGAACCGTTAGTTAGGTCTAGAACAGCAGCGTCCTGCGCTCTACGCGGTTGTATGGGACTAGCGGCCACGCATCATTACGCAACTGCTCAAATAACTATACGATTGGGTTTTGGCGCTTAACTTGGTAGACTAGTAAAAGAGTGATCCAGAAGAACTGTCATTGTTCGACAAATATGTATTTCTCTATGATTCTTCCAGAGCTAATTAGGAAAACGATACTACAAGTCTTCCTTTTACAATTTCGCTTGCTGACGTGGTCTTGGCTGTTGTTTCTTTTCTGCTCGAGCCAATTTGATGTGGCTCCTGAATTTCCAAGCAAAGGAGAGGTGTATATCACCGCCGTACTTGTCAGATACACCTTACTTTATTTATGTTTTGTGGGTCTACGCGCTTTTACACCAAACGATGGGAATTATTAACGTTTGGATTCGTAAAAGTACACCCGCCTTTTATTTTCATGGAAAAGTTACCCTGGGGTATCGTACACCCCCCCCCCCCCCCCCCCCCGCAAGAATATCTTGGGTACCTGCCTGAGAACGCATTATTTTGTCGTTAGGGAGCCTCATACACAGACAAAATTTATAGTATTAAGGCTACTCAAGCTTTTTCCATAGGTGAAGCAGGGAAGCTAGAAGCCGATAATCCAGTTTTCTCTGGTGTCCTGTCATGGTTACTCGTTGTTCAGCCGAGATCTTCGGGAGCTATTCTCACTGCGTTCGCGAGCGATTGGCAACGGCATGACAAAAAAAGAAGAGGTAAAAGACAGGCGCAAGCTTGGCCCGAAACGGTTATCTCATTGTTAAAGTGACACTAAAGGAGAAAACGATACGTTGAATGAGCTTGGATTGCTAAGATCTTCTTTTAATGGTAATATTGTTTTTTTTTTGCGAGGATATGTTGATTATACGAAGTAAAATTAAGGTCGAAATTCCATTCTTTTTATTATTATTTCATTTTGCGCCGAATTCCCGGGCTGGCATGTCACTCTGACATTGCGGGTTCCATAGCATTTTTCTTTTCTTTCGTATATCGCCCATATTGGCTGAGCGAAATGTTCTGAAACATGCCATGTTAAGTCCTTGGCTCCTTTAGAACGCTATGTAAAGTTCATTTTCACCAATGATTAGTTATTTAGGGCCTAACAGACGCCATACAAATCCATGACGTAACGGCATGCTGGTTGAGGAACATCGAGGCGGTGTCGTCACCTCACATGTCTTTTGTTTTTTGCATCTTCTCGGCCTGGCCAAACCCCTCATGTTAACAGTTATTTCACTGATATTATGTATGAGTAATTTATTTGCACAGGTAAAATAATTTTCTCTGTAGTGTGAGACTCCTTAATTATTTGGTTCTTCGCTCATCTTATTTCTATTTTTAGTGCATCTCAGAATGGCTGTTCAAGGAAAGATCTCCATATTGTACTCATTTTCACCTAT
Organism: Dermacentor andersoni; assembly: GCF_023375885.2. NCBI lineage: Eukaryota > Metazoa > Arthropoda > Arachnida > Ixodida > Ixodidae > Dermacentor > Dermacentor andersoni. Next base: position 101,712,614 of record NC_092824.1, read on the forward strand.
TTGTCAGAGTTACATATTTCACATTTCATACCTCTAGTCCTTTTATGAAATTCCCCTGATTCTTGGACGATCCCTATCGGTGGGTAGGTGCCCCTGCTTTTAGGGCCTTTATCATAATGGTCAGCTTGACGGGTTTCGTGCCCGAGATATCTCTACGGACTTTCCGAAAAAGAAAATCGCCGAGACAACTGTAAGTACAGCGCCAAAGGAATGTGCAGTTAAATTTCAATAGCTTCATCATATATCAGCGTCAGCATTTTTCTTCTATTGCGCACAGAGTAAACTATACACATGCGTTAACAAGCAAATGTCTAGGACCGCACTTACCTATTCGAAACAAACTCACTGACATTACCTTTACTTAAACAGTACAAAAAAAACTAGCAAGAATAAAAGTCACCTGTATCGGCGTGGGCTGTGGTCCTCGTGTTTTATTTCCAGACGCAGAGCCTCGAGACGTGAGCTGCCACACCATACCTGCGAGACGAACATAGCGTTTATTGTTTTATTGAAAAGCTGTTACAAATTTGGTTTTGATGCGAATAGCATTCTTGGAATTGTCTGAGACGATATCGTCTTTCGGGCTGTATAACCATGTAAGCGAAAGTACGTGGCCGATTCCTAAGATAGCACGCAGTCTTAACATATGGGTAGATCCTGAACAGATTGCAAATAGTCTGAAGAACTTGCGATAATCCCGAAGATTGTGCAGTCTAAACAAAATTTGCCTAAGCTCGTATAAGGGGCTCTTCAATGAAAAAGAAACATGTAGTTTCTGAGGCAATCATACCCGCGTCAAACTGCCCAGTGTCGTGGGTGAAGCGTGGGCACTGCGCCACAAATGCCCGCCGGGTGAGAGAGATTATTTCGTAACATTACGGCGAAAGCCTTTACTGGCTCATACTCGCGGCGGCCGACCGTCCGTCCGTCAGTGTCTTGGAATGGTGCCAGCTGTGCCCTCTCCTGCTCCCACTCTCTCAAGAATCACGTGATGGCACAGTGGCACATAGCAGCAGTTGCGCCGCCACACCTGTGGCCTCTGCCCCTTACACTCTCTGAGCAATCACGGGATGGCACAGTGGCGCACGCGGCAACGCTCCTTCGTCAGACATCTCGCTGCAGCAGTCGAGTTAATCGGATGGCTCCCAAGCGGCCCGGTGAGGATTCTACGGCAAGCGGTTCAGAGAAGCGCCCCAAAAATGTGGACTCCCCCGATACGAAACGCCCGAAGAAGAATGAGCGAATGCGCAAGCGGCGGGCTAGCATGTCACCGGGCACCAAGGCCAAGGAAGCGGAACGGAAGCGATTAAGGCGAAAGCCTTTAATGGCTCATACTCGCCGCGTCCGACGGTCCGTCCGTCCGTGCCCTGGAACGTTGTCGGGGATTTCAACCAAGACGATCGGAACAGACATGCATTTGTCAGTGGTCTACAAAGTTCACTAGCGTTATAGTTGGTCACACCGACGACAACAGCCACCACGCAGCATGACAGTTGTCTTGATCTCGCCTTCCAGACATATCCAACCACCAATGATCTCGAGTACATATCAGTACATTTGAGTGATAACAAGGCAGCTATCGTAGACGTCGCGACCCAGCCAAGCATAAACAATTCATGGGGCATTAAAGCAAAGACACAAATAATTTATGAATAAACAATCCATCGTTTACTTCAAACCACACTTTGTCAATCTTGGTAAAAAAAATTGAAGGACACTTTATAAATTGCAAAGTGTGTTCGGAGAAAGCCTGTGCCCATTCCACTGGGAGTGTCATGCAAACACACACACAAAAAAAGAATAGACGCCACTGTCACTCGAATGGGCACAGACTTTCGCTGAACAAACTTTGGAATTTAGAAAGTGTCCTTCAATTTTTCGAACACACAGTCGCGGTATGCATCTTGGGGGCCACGACCGGACTCCGTAGGTGTGGCTCATTCAGTGTACAATAAATTAATTTTCTTCTCGAATGATTGCTATTCGCATACTCGCATAGTCATGGTAGGTAAGTTCTAGAAATATTATTTCTAAAGCACAGCATCTGCATCCTAACAGTATTCGTTTGCGTCATAGAAAAAGAACTTTTGTTGGGATTTTTTTTTCACATTTAGCTACACATAAGCAAAGATCGAAAGCACATGGCCGGGGCAAAACAAAGAAAACCTATAATGTCCCCGCTTTATGAGGCAGCAAGCGAGTTCAGTGGGCTTACGGATGCAATTAGTGTTAGCCGCTTTTACTTCTCTTCAAATATCTCCTCCAATTGATTTCGCAAAACGAATAGTAAAGACACCATAAGAAAGGTCTGTGCTACACTTTATAAGCGACATGAACCAGAATGTAGCATTGCACCTTCGCAATAAGGGGGAGTACCGCGGAAGACGCGATGAAGTGGTAACACAAAACATAAGTTGTACGAGACAGTCCTGGCATTCTAACAAGCACTGCCCGCTTCTGAATGGGCGCTAGACACGTCCAAATTCCGCACGACCAGCGGGATCAGCCCATGGAAGAGAGCGCGCTTCTACCAGAAAGCTCGCTTTCGCGCGTAGCCTTCGCCGCCAGCGTTTTCCGGTTAACATTGCGGTTACATAAGCTGTAGTCACCGGGAAGTGTGTGACGCAGTCAGGGACCTTGGACCGCTATAGCGTTACACTCCTAAAGGAGAAACTGAAGAGTCCTGCAAGTTTTTATGCCTCCAGATTTTCTCGTGTCATGACAACCTAGTGTCACGCTCTCATCTCTTAAGTGACACCTGTAATCTTTCGTTCTAGCCTCGATGCGTTGTCTTTTCTTCAATTCGTCCACTCAGCCAACAGGTAGGCTCAACAAAGTGCGTGTACTTGCGCTATTTGTGATCTCGCCGAACTTCGCTCGCAGATTACGTGTATGGTCTCGTTTCCTGAAGCACGTATTCTACGCTCTAATAATGCCTAGAGATGGACAGCCCACGCGAGATACTTGGAAGCCACTGGTAACATAATTAGGACGCCTCTCTCATGACATCATATGTACCATATAAGCTTGACCTGGTCCTACTGAAGCAAGAAAATGTTCGGTGACATCATAAAAAGTGGTAGAGAGCACGGAGGCGACAGCTGCCCCTTCGCTGGTTCAAAGCGCTTTTTTGTGGCCAAGAAACTGCCCTTCCATACTCCGCGGTATAAAATAAAAGAAAGAGTGCGTAGATGGAATGACAGGGTATGTGTTGTTGCCAGTGTCACGGCTGTGAATAGCAAGTTTCAAAAATGGATCTCTCTCCCCGAAACTGCATAACGGGTTATAGAGAACACCATAGTGTACAAATCAGGAACAATTTTTCTCACCTTGGGTTCTCTAAGGTGTAACTAACAATATGAGCACGAGCGAGCACAAACACCTTCGCAATGGAGCTACCATGGCTGGTGAAGAGCGACTAAACTGCTTCCGCTAATCGCGCCTGTAAATTTGGTGGTGTGTGTACCGTTGTTCCGTTTCTTTTTCACGCTCATGAATTTATTTACCGCGTTAACGAGAGATGAAATAAGGAAGCTTACGAATGCATTGGAAAGGAAAAACAGGTGCTTCGAGGAGTACTGTTCCAGTCCCGGAAGGCGCACGTCTGGCGTTTCAAAAGCCTTCAGTTGCTCGTCAAGAGCCTGAAAAAAATAAAAAGCATAGCCACTTTTCATGGAACTAATGTAGGCGTTTCCATCATGATCACCAGCCCTCTTTTCCTTCAAGGAAGCCCGAAAGCCTGTTCCGAAGGTTTGCGGTTCCTGTAGACCTTCGTCAAGATAACTCATACTTCCTAATATCCTTATCTCTTCATCTAAGCCAATTATTTCTCACGGTAGACGGCTTTTACTTACGTTCCGCGGCTTTATTTCATTGCGGTGTAATGGCAACTTCGCTGTATTACCCAGGTAAAATATGTCGTAACTTTCAGGCACGATATACTGATAAATTAGTTTATGACCCATTGCAGTGTTGGCCGTCATATCTTAATTGTGAACAGATGAAGCGTTTCTTGACCTAATAAACAAGAAAAAGGTAGCAAAACAGTTCCTTCTTCCCTCTCGGCTCATAGCGGGATAGGTAAACATTTGCGAAAGGCTGTCAGCATTATAATGATGAACAGTGATGGAACATCGGATGCCACTGCAACCAACGTGTGAACAGATGGAATGGTCTTCGTTAGCTGTTTGTAAAAGGTTCAACGTCACTGCGCTCTTAGGCACAGTTTTCCACGAGCTTTGTGAAATGTTGCCTCGTGAGAAGCACACATCCCTTCAACATTTTAGCTGCAGCAATGTTTTATAAAACCTACTTGTAAGACAACGACAGTTTCCGACATTCGCACTGAATATGACAGTTTGTATTTGTCGAGTCGTGTGATGTTTGTGTCTTGGTTGGAATTATTACACGATACGTCTCCTGGAGTGGAGCATGTGCACAGCTTGCTTTTGAAAGATTACGTACCTTGAATGCCATTCGAAGTCCCCCGTTGTCCGCCATATTTTCGCCCAATGTATTCTCACCGTTCAGCTGGAAGTGAACCATAAGTACACGTTTATAGGTTAGAAAAACATTCTTAAAGAACTGATTCTATAGGGCCAGACTGTGGCATTATGTGGCGGGCTTAGAATAAGCGTAAAACGTCACGAGTAATGGCGTTCGACTCGCTATTCGTACCACAAAGATCATTCCTTAGAGGTCCCAGTGCGAGAAACAATCCTGGAAATATATTTCCCAAACTTCCACACAAAACCAACAGATGTTCAGGAATTTAGCGAAGCGATACAGTCTTCTCGAGTACGTTGTTGAAAAAGTAGCCAGGCAACTGCGCCCTTAAAGCTCATGCTAAGTCGAATGAACCTGTCTTTATACCCACCGTTGTGTTAGCCAATTCACTGAAGACGGAGCTGTATTGGTTATCGAAGCATGCTGATTTCCTGATAAACCTAAGGAAAGCCTTGAGGCTCCACCAGTCGTCGAACCGCCCGTATTCATCAAAGTTTTTACCTGCAAAAACATATTATAATGAATGTATAGGAAGCCAATCTTGATGTTTAGAAATTTTCAAAATAATGAATCTTAAAAAACTGCGGAACCTTTTGATGGATAAACACAAACATTTCATTAGGTTACCCGCTGCACATTATAAAATGAGCTCAATTGCATGCACATAATGTAATCACCCGCTTCCCTGAAGCTTCGCTTTATCAGATTCCAGTGTGTTATTTGGACCTGCATAATTTTTTATGCCAGTTCAAATGTGACCTCCTAGAAGCACTGGAGGCGCGCCATTGCTATACCAGGAAGTATAATCTGTGTGATGTAAAATGTTTGGTAGACTCAAGTGGAGTTCACATCTACATAATACAAGGCATTATGAAGAGGCTATATTACTAGCAGCAAATATCCAGAGGAACTTATCCAGTCGCCCATAACCAGTGGCCTGCTGGGGCACATACTCAGTAGCATGTATCTAGGGACAGCTACCTAGTGGCATAAGCCCAGTCACACATAAACAATGGCACATACCCGCACATACCAAGTGGCACATGCCGAGTGCACATACCCAGTGGCCCATGAAGCACGTGATATCTCGTGCGAGTACTCGTAAACATCTAGCGGCATCTTACCTTGGTAACCGTGTGAGCTTCTATTTGAGACCTTAATGTGCTGACCAAGCTGCGTTACAGGCGTGCTTGTTACTTAAGACACCGCATCCACTTGTAGACCCCTGAAATGTCATGCGGTGACCTTTCTCCGCCAAAGTATAGATTAGTTTTATAATCTTGAATACAAGTTCTTCTGTGATCCGCTCTACAGGGCTCATAAAAATACTGCAGTGGTGCCTTCGAGTAGCAGAATACTGAACATCGTCGAGGTTTTTAGCAGAGGAGACGATGACCAGCACAAAGAGCTTCAACTTGCGCAGCCGTCGACGTCATAGTTTGGCACGTTTTGAAACTAATGGGGGTGGATCTCGCTGGGCAAATTATGGTTCTGTAGCAACACTGGATAGTTTGTGAGTCATCAGTATAAGTATGTACATGCTCAGCATACCACTCGAGCGATAACAGCACAGACAGTAGTTTAGGAGCGGGAGAAGCTAGCTCCCTATCTTTACTGATTCCTCTAGTACAATGAAGCGCTCTGTACGTCAAGCCAAACAAGGAGAAATCAATCACTTAGTTGGGTGGTGAAGCCTTATGGAATGTTGTGATTAGGGATGGTATCCCAAAATCATGCCTGTGGACTTTCTGAAGGTAGTGTGGCCAGCTGAGGTAATGTACTCGGGCGAGGTGCCCAATCTGCTCTCTCAGTACAACCACCACAATGTGCGTTTGCATTTGTTCGTTCAGGGCGAGTACAATAGATGCCGCAGCTGATGCGCATTTTGGTAAACCAATACAATATCTGCGACCCCGATTTTGAATCGCCTGTAGAGCACGAGGATTTGTGCTGCAATCGTTGGTCAGCATGGGCAAGCTGTATTTCAGAAAGCCCAGAAAGATGGCTTTCTATAAATGCCACAGAGCTTTTATTTGCGTCGCCTAAGTAGTTACCAAACTTGAACAACAGGGAAAATGCTGCTCGGTGCTGCCTCAAGTATAGGTCTTGCGCAGGCTCCATGGTGGACTCTACAATGATCCTACCAATAAATGGAAGAGTCTTGGTATAGAAATTCAATTCACCGTTAATAAAGATGGCGTAGGCTGTCCTTGGTTCGAGAGTGAACGCCACTAGTGCACATTCGTCTGGTGACATTGCCGAGCCTTGGTTGCGGAAGTGCACTGCTGTCAGAGTAGTAGCTTTTTGGAGTCTTGGACATATCTAACAATATGTCATGACTGAAGCGCAAACAGGTATGTCGCCTGCGTACTTTTATACCTTGGTTCCAGTTGGCAGACGTTCAACGATGCCAATGAATGTGAGGCTGAATATGGTGCTCTTGGTTTTCTGCCTTCAGGGACACCGCGACCGGTATGATGTCGTGCGGTTAGGTGATCGACGGTACACCCAATAACCAATCACATAAACAGATAATTAGAAATCCATTGAAGGACTCGAGTCCGAAAGGCGACCATCTCAATTACATCGCGAATGGCCTCGTAAAATACGCTTTTGCGACGTCTTTTGCTTTTCGCATCGGAATGGCTGGCACTGCCTCCTTGATAAGTGTGGTCGCTAGGAGGCACTTCAACACGTTCCATGTGTATATGCTATGTAGATCGCACAGAGACAATCCCTCACAGTTGGAGCTAGCTTGTTTTGTTGAGACACCGTTATCAAAGCAAAGTAATTCATCCCATATTCTCCATTGTAAAGCAGCAAACAGTATTTTCTGTCCATATTAGCCTTTCTGCATTTCACCTTTCTGGATCTCATCTTTCTCGTGTGTCTCTTGGCAATCACAAAACTTACCTATGTTGTCAAAGCCATGAATCATTTCGTGCCCGATGATGGTGCCAATCGCTCCATAGTTGACAGACCTGCCAACGAATTTCGATTAAGAATTACTCCAACAGCCAAATGGAGGCGCGCTGACAGGCGTGATGATGTAAAGGAATTGGAAAACATTGTCTCACGACTCGGAAGTTTTGGAGATGTTTTCGATTTTTGTCATGAACATAAGCCAACAAACCCGGACTGAGCTAATGCTGCTGACTTTGCAACTTGCAAACGCTTCACATACTGCTATTACACGTAACTTGTGCCAAAATTTCAAAAAATATACAAATGTCATGTCACTGGACGGAACCGAGGTAATGTATGTATTTGTCGTCGCTTGGAGCAAGTCAGACTGTATATTGTATTACAACTAATGACACAATTAGTTATTATTATTCATTGACCTGCTCAAATATAATATTCCGACCAAAAGCCTCAATAAGAAAATTGTAAACCACCTTGCAAAATTCCCGACCAACTTCCTTCTGTTCAGTAGGTGCTAAATAAATGCTTTTTTTCTAAGCCTGAAAGAAAGTTAGCGAAAAGCAAGTAAATGCGGCGCGACTAGTCACACAGCATAAAAAGTGAAATAGAAAAAATAGTTTGACTTTTGAAAAAGTTTAAAAAGCCTTGGATGACTCGGGAACTATACAAAAGAATTAAAACGAAAAACCATTTGTATCACAAGTTTATCAAGAGCCGTGATGCCAATGCCCTCATTGAATTTAAAAAATACAGAAATAAACTTAACCAGGATGTTAAGATAGCTAAATCTACTTACTATATTGATCGATTTACCAAAGTACATTCTGACATCAGAAAAGTTTGGCGTGAAATTGCCTTTTTAACTAATAAATGTAATCCGGACCCGCCCCTTACTATTATGACAGTCAATGGCGAACTTACAGGCTCTAATCTCGCAACCACCTTCAATGATTTTTTCATTAATGTAGCTGATTCTGTATGTACGTCATCAGTACCAGACGCACATTCTAATCTAATCACTCCCTTACAAAATTCTATTGCGCTTATGGCAACTACTACTCATGAAATAGCTTCATTAATACATAAGGTAAAAAATCATGTTTCACCAGGGCATGATGGTATACTAGCAGTACCTTTGAAGCATGTATCTTCTTTAATATGTGACGTCTTGTGTTACATCGCAAATCGTATGTTAGAAAGCGGAGTGTACCCAGATCAGCTGAAGATAGCACGTGTATGTCCAGTTTACAAAAGTGGGGGAAAGAATGACATATCGAATTATAGACCCATTTCTGTTCTACCCGTCTTATCAAAAGTTTTTGAAGGTGTCATTAATACTCGTCTCGAGAATTTTTTCCATAAGTTCAGTGTTATTACTTCCTCGCAGTATGGATTTCTGAAAAACAAATCAACAGAGCAGGCGCTTTTAACAGTAAAAGAAAAAATTATTAAGAATATCGAAATGAAACAGTACACTCTTGGTCTTTTCTTAGATTTCCGAAAGGCATTCGATTGCGTACATCACAACACCCTACTACGCAAGCTCAACAGTTATGGCATACGTGGTATTGCATCTGACTTGCTAAAGAACTATTTAAATAACAGATTACAGTATGTTCAAGTTAATGGCATACCCTCAGAGAAATTGGCAATTCAGCATGGTGTTCCTCAAGGATCTATATTAGGACCGTTATTGTTTTTAGTATACATAAATGATATCGCTAACATATCCGAATCGCCTAATCTGGTCATGTACGCTGACGATACGAATATATTTTTGTCATCCCACTCCTTGTCTCAAATGGAGGCTACGGCGAATGCATATTTAAGAAAGTTACATAACTGGTTATTGACGAATCGGCTACGCCTCAATTTATCAAAGACTAACTACATAATTTTTCAGCCTATTAATACAGTAGAAAGTATCACTCTGAAAATTTTCTACGAACATACTGAATTAAAACGTGTTTCAAACCAGAAATTTCTTGGTGTTTGGTTCAATGAGAATCTTTCTTGGAATTTTCATATCACCAAATTAATGTCTGATTTAAGTAAAACAGTCGGCTGTTTGCATAAAATATCTCATTTGTTGCCCCCCTGGTTAAAGATATCCATGTATTACGCACTTCTCTACTCAAGGTTATCTTACTGTATCCTCGTATGGGGAACTACGACGTCCACCAATTACCTCAAGTTAATTTCAATTCAGAAACGCGCTATACGTGCCATTGAAGGGTTTCATGGCAGACCTTCAGATTTACCTACGTTACCGCTATTTCAGAAATATGGCATCCTTAAAGTAAAAGAAGTATATAACTTCTGTCTACTTAAGTACATCCATCATCATAGATTATTCTTTTCATGCCCAGATAATTCCAACAGCCGTTATGCATTTCGTACGAAACGTAAGCTTGTTCCTATCACACGCACCAATTATGGCAAGCAAACACTATGCTACCAGATTCCCACAGTAATAAATAACTTTCCCTTTGAAACTGAGTATTACCTTCCACAAAAACGCTTTAAATCTACAATTAAAAAATACCTATTGGAACAAACGGAATGATACATTTATTTAGTCTGCATACTTTCTATTTATTTGTATTCAATTTACTACCTTTCAAAATGTTTTTTTTTTTCTATAACGCACATGTTGTAAGCTGTGATATTGTTTCTTTGTTTTAGGACTGATATTCTTATGTTTGTATCAAAAAGATATTGTCTTTACACCACTAATACGATAAGTTGTGTATTCAATTTATTCTTTTCCTGTACAAACTTTGCATGTTAACTTACTGCTTCATGCTTTTACAATGCTTGAGAAATTCGTTGTGTATTTGTTGTGAAGTGCTTATGCACAATGCCAGCTGTTTTACGGGTGACCGGGACCTTGTCAGGCTCTTGCCTTTTGTCTTGGCGCCCTCTTTTCGTTGAAAAGAAAATAAACTTTCACTTTCACTTTCACTTTCACTTTTTTCTCACGATAGCAAACAACGTTACCTTGGTTGTGTCCAGCTGCGGGGCGCTTGGATATATAAATATTTTTGCGCAATTTGCGTGGCACACATGCCATAATTTTGCTGTCACAACAAATGCGAACACCGATGACACTTCTCTTACAGTCGCACTTACAAATATTTACAAAGAATTCACGGCAGAAGATGGATTGCAGTTGCAAGAGTTGCAACCGTAAGGCTCTTGCTCTGCTTATAGAAGAAAACAAAATGTCCTTAAGGTGTGTTGCAGCAATATAATGCTAAAGTAAGGCGTCGGAAAACTAATAGTGCCAACATGGCTGGAGTTAACAAGGAGATTGTAAATTAACGCTGAGCTTTATGCAACCCTACTCTGCCTGCCCAGTTATTCTGTGCAGAACAAATGAAAGAAGACCCATATGTCCAAGTCTATAAAACTATTGTCATTGCGGTTGCAGATTTGAGGGTCACAGCTTAATGGAAAAAGCAAGCACATGAAGTCCCGTGCAGGGAAGCTTGTGCAGCGATTGCTTTGACAATCCTGCGGAAGAAGCTGTAGTTTTCCCAAAGATGCTAAAAGCCCCTATTGTTGCCTTTATGCCGTAATATGATCTTGAAAATCAAATGATAAAATTGTAAAGTCACAAAGGCGTTTCGAGCGACCAAGTTTAGACTAATTCATGGCCTACTCATCCTTTCCATCTTGGCTGAACCGCACCTTCGACACTAGCGCGAACTCCCTCTAATTATGTTTGCAAGAAGTTTATGTTCAAACATGCGTTTATAGGTGTGTTTGGCGTGGCGCACATGCGGCGTATATTAATGCGAAGTGAAGTAATGGCGCGAGATCAACACTGTGGTGGCTAAACGGACAAGTGATATGATATGAACAATGATGTGTGCTAGCTAGAATCTAAGCAAGCAAGAATGAAGTCTACGTGCCGTATCGCATTTCGACGGCAATATGCATTAGCGCGGCGTGGAGCGCTCGTTGTTCTAACGAAAGAGCTCTTTAGAAGCAGCTGTAGGGATTAAATACGGCATAGGATAAGAGGCCAGAGTAAAATGTACGTAAAGTAACAATTGTGAGTTAGCAGCTAACAATTGTGAGTTAGCAGCTAATATTACGATTCGAAAAGCTGGTTAAGATTCTTCAGCGGTGGCGTTGAGGAAACGTGTCTGGCTACGCGCTGCGGCCCCGGGTTCGATTCCCCATCGCAATGTACATAGATGCATATGACATTAAAAAGAAAGGCGATAAATGTGTAAGCGCTCCCTGTCTTGTTTTGTCGGAAAAGGAAACAGCTTTATTGCATGAAAAATTATCATGCGGCTGATTATGCAGATGTATATGCGACTGGTGTACGCATACCCATGCTGGAAAAGATACAATATGGCTGAAAAATTTCAAATAAAGTTCCAGTTGGCAATCAGGGCTTGTGTTTGATATTTGTTTCTTGGTGTCCTTGTTTTATTCGCGCTGTGCAACATCAGTTTTCAATGCATATGATTCGTGGTTTTTTAACAGCGGAGCTGTTCTAAGTCCACTCTTCGCGTTTCCGTTGTCCGGTTTCACGAAAGTGGGTCAGTTAATGACACAAACCCACTATGGGAGATATGCCATAGGTAGGGGACTAGAGGGATATAGGAGCAGGTTTGTGGCCAGCGCGCACCCTTTAGCCCCAAGCATTCCGCTCGGCGCTGGCGGCAGCCAGAGCTCGCACGCGAGCGGCAGCACCGACGTCGTGCAAATCCCGATGATCGACAAGAGGAAGCGCAAGCCAAAAGCTGTGGAGGCAAGCCAACCCCCACTTTCAAGAGAAAGAAACCCAAGCCAAGCCCCAGCAGAGGCTAGCTTAACTCCCAACTTCGAGAAGGAGGCCGAGCAGAGGCGTCGACGCAGAAAGATACCTCCCACGGGGGGTGCCGATGACGGTTCAAGAGAGAATTATTCGACCGTGAATGCTGCCACAGCTCGCGCAACTGAAGAGTCTGCGCGATCCGGAACCGAAGCTCGAATCAAGCAAAACGACGACAAACGAGGCAAAAGACTTTCATGAATATCGCATTAAACAGGAGTTCGAACTTGAGAAAAGGACCACCAGCTCCGCTGTCTTGACAACTTTCACTGCTTCGAAGTGGCTTTACGTTTTCTTTTCGTTTTTTTCTATCTTTTAGAGGAGTGTCTCCAATGTGGCGAAAGGACTTTTGCCACTTAGATCGGAAAATGAACAATGACAGCCAACAACACGTCCTTGTTGCCGCTCGACATCCAGGTCTAATTCACCATGGGGGACTTCGATAAATACGTGTAAATAACAAGAAGGCTTTGGCAACGTCGGGCGAACTGCCCCATGCAAAACAAAAGAAAATAACATTTGGTGAATTGGTATCCAATCCAGACAACCAGCGCAGAAATCGCCGTTTTTACCCCACCGCCAACAAAACAAGCGACTTGCAAGCGTTTCTGTACATGCAATATTGACCACCCATAAACACTATGGGCTCTGCTTATGGGCTCATACAGCCATAAGCAGTGGCTTACACGCCAGTATGGTACGACATGAAGCACTTTATTTAGGTCCTGAGGGATCAGTCTGGGACTGATGCGGGCCGCTCCCACGTCGATACAGAGAGGCCGAGCCCCTCAGCCGCGACACGGGCCCTCTGGAGAGCCCTGAGTTGGTCCACCAGCACTTCACTGTGCAGCATCCGCTGCCACCGCTGTCCACCTCGAGAACCATCACTGGCCAAGGCCAAGCAGCGCCAAAGCATGTGTTCTAAATTTGAGCAAACCCCCATACTTACTACAATAAACTGAAACTCCGCCGTCCGGATTAATTTTATTCATGATGACCGGGTTGGGGTAGGTTCGTGTCTGCAGAAGCCTTAATGTAACCGCCTGTGGCCTATTTAATTGAGAATGTGGCAGGGGGAATGCCTTGCGCCCTAAGTAATAGTGCTTGGTGATTTCGTTGTAGGTTAAGAGTTGGTGCCTGTATTCAGGAGCGGGAGATCCAGCCCCTTCCGGGAGTACACGGCACGCTCATCCTCGTGCCTCCCGGTGCGCCACCTCGTTAAGGTTACGCGGGGCTCCCTCCACTGTCCCCATGTGGGCCGGGAACCAAGTAACTGTGTGCGAAGTGATATCCCTACCCTGCAGCAGTCTGTTAGCCGGTTCCGCAACAAGTCCTCTCGAGAAGGCTTTAATCGCAGATCGCGAGTCACTAAACACCAAAACTCTTCTCGAATCAATTAGTGCTAGAGCAATGGCCACCTGTTCGGCAACCCCCGGACCTTTGGTATAAATGGAAGCAGCATTTCTAACGCTCCCTTTACCATCTACCACCACCACCGAATAAGCATTTTTACCATTAATCCATGCGGCGTCAACAAACGCAGACTGCTCCTCCTGATCCTTTGCCTCTCGCAACAATGACCTAGCTCTCGCGACCCGCCTCCCTACATTGTGCACGGGGTGTACATTCCGCGGAAACGGACGAACCATGATATTTGGCGTAAGGTTCACGTTCAACTCGTGTAGCGGCACCCTATCATGCGACACAGCCACCGATTCTTTGATTGACTCTAAAATATACCTACCCCCTGGTGTACCCAGCAACCACTCCCTCTGTGCAGTACGCTGAGCCTCGGCAATTACATCTAAAGTATTATGCAAATCCTGTCGTAACAACATATCGTTTGGCGTATTCAAAGGCAGACCAAGCGCAGCCTTGACGGCTTTTCTGAATAATGCTTCCAATTTATTATTCTCCCCCCTATTCCAATTTACCGTAGCTGCCACATACGAGAAATGACACATAATAAATGCGTGAACTAAGGGCATCGCACCTTCTTCTCCTAGACCCCTATCTCTATTAGAGATCCTTCTTATAAGTCTTATAGCCTCCTCCGTCTTCTTGGTAATACGCTGAATGGTTGTAATGTTCGATCCGTTCGCTTCAAGTACAAAACCCAGGACCCTGATTGCTTTAACTTTGGTTATCACCGACCCTTCCCTAGTATGAATTCTAATGCAAGGCTCAACTTCCGGTACCCAACCCTTCGGCCTACGACCTAGCTTGTTAGATTTGAAGATCAACAACTCCCACTTTTTAGTGGAGCACTTGAGCCCCATGAGACCCAGATACTCCTCCGTAAGCGTTACCACCTTCTGCAGCCTAGCCTCAAGCTCTCCATCACTACCACCGACGCTCCATATAGTAATGTCATCCGCGTAGATAGAATAGCCGATATCCTGGTCAGTGTCCAGTGTATTAGCCAACTTCGACATCGCCAGATTGAATAACATAGATGAGAGTACGGATCCCTGCGGAGTACCACAGCAACCCAACTTAAAGACCTCTGGCTTTCTCTCCCCAAACTTGAGACATGTCCTTCTATCCGTAAGGAAAGCCTTGACAAAATGGAAAAGCCGCTGCCCCATATTCAAGTCCGATAGCACCAGTAGAATGAAAGAATGTCGGATTTTATCGAAAACTTTTTCCACATCAAGTTCAATTAGTGCCTTAGAATCCCTTGTCCGCCGGTCAAGGAGCTGATGCATAGTCCTGATCATAGCATCCTGAGTCGAGAGGCCGGGCCGAAATCTTATCATCAAGTGCGGAAAGACCCCATTGCCCTCAAGATAACGCGTTAGCCTATTAAAAATGACATGCTCAGCGACTTTCCCCAAACACGATGTCAGGGAAATGGGTCTGAGCTTTTCAAGCCCTATGGCCTTCCCCGGTTTTGGTATCAGAACAGTAGTTGCAAGTTTCCACTCTACCGGGAAACAGCCTTCCTTCCATCGGCAATTGATCTCCGGCATAAGGAACTCAATTGACCCGTCGTCTAAATTCCGTAACATTTTATTCGTAATGCCATCCGGCCCTGATGCCGATCAAACATTAAGATTCTGCAGCGCCATCCTTATATCACTTTCAGTAAATTTATCATCCATAGCTGCATTTTTGTCCCCACTATATTCGAAAATCACGTCAGGTGTATCGTGCCAGATCTCCAACGGAAGGTATCTCGCAGCCAAATCCTTCAGCATCTCCTGCTCCGTGGAGTCCCGACTCGTCTGATCGACCAGCTTACCTATCACAGTCCTCTTATTAGATTTAGGGCTTGTCTCATCTAGTAAATGTCTGAGCAAACTCGAGGCGCCTCCCCTCTTAATGCGACCATCAATAGAATTGCATACTTCATCCCATTACTGCTTGCACAGTGCCCAACAATAGTCTTCAATTTCTTGATTAACCACTGCTATACGCTTTCTAAGTCTTCTATTCATTCTCTGACCATTCCATCTCGCTAACATCGATTGTTTCGCTTCCAGCAAATGCGCCAGGCGACTATCCATGTGTTCCGTGTCAATAACGGTCTGAACCTCTTAAGTGGACGCCTCAACGTCACTTTTAAGATGACTTGTCCACTGTTCCAAGGTCAACTTATTTCCCTCATCTTAGATTCTCTGCGCTCTTCGTTTCCTAAATGCATCCCAGACAACCATCCTGAATGTGCGCTCCTTTTTATTAGCCACTACCAAAGTAATCATAAGTATGTAATGATCGCTTCCAAAATCTACATTAGAATTGGACCAGGACGAATCCACCACCCCCCGAACAAAAGTGAGATCAGACGTCGAATTTCTATATGTCGACGTGCCACATCTGGTGGGATACGAAGGGTCTGTAATCAGAGTTAAATTCAAGTCTAGTGCCTGCTGCCATTGTCTCTTCCTCTTAATAGTGCTATAACCATACTTCCACGCATTGAAGCCCCTCCAATGAGCAACGGTGCATCCTTAGCCAGATTCGTTGCCTTGGTCAAGAGAGATTTGAAACTCTGCTTCGTGTCCCTGGGGCTACTGTACAGGTTAAGCAGGTAAACGCTCCTCTGACATGACCTTTGCCTACCTAAAATTACCTCCACCATAATATGTTCAATCTTGCAATCCGCCATGTGAAGATCATGCCTAATATACGCCAACCTCCTATTAATGAGAGTAGCGAGTCCTCTGCCCTGTTCATTATCCTTAACTTCCGCTTTGAAATCTGTTAAGGTCACGTTAGACGTCAGTGTTTCCTGTAACATGATAACTTGAGGTTTCACACCATGCGTTCTAACAAACTGCTGCAGAGACGCCTTCTTATCAGTGGACCCCCTATAATTCCACTGCCAAGTAATAAATGAACTATTTAATAGAGCCTCTTGACCACGCAAACTTGGTAAACTAGTTTTTAGCTGAAGTCTACTCGGCGACTTACCCTGCTGGGCTAGCAGCCGAGTGCACTCCCGCTCCATAACAGGGGCCACTGTCTCGTTTAGATTCTTCTATCCGCTCCAGTCTACTAATGATCTGATTTACACTTTCTTGCAAAAATGCAATGGCTCATACCTACGTGAGGCAGCGGTTACAAGCCCTCAGCTAAGTGAAACGAACAGTGCATACATTCATTGAAACCACCCATACAACACACAGAACAGGATGCATTTCAATAAAAAAAAAACCTGAAAACAAACATCCGGATGATCAATAAGGCATTATATGCGCCCCTCGACAGTTGTAGTGGTGGTTTTGCGACAACTTCGCTGGACATCCCCATTCAGAGGACTGGGATGGCTAGTCGATCTTAAAATAAATTCGTGTGCGCTTTACGGACGTTGTCTGCACCGTATTGAACACAAATGGTCGCTTCATGTTTAAAAACGAGTCTTGAGCCGCGTTACCACCGATTACCATCAAATTTAGTTATGGTGTGTCTGTTCTACATCATGTAAGCGCCCCCCCCCCCCCGGCTCCCCCAATTCGCCCCCCTTCAACACAGCAGTCCGTCTATACAGCATTCACTATTTTAGGTAGACAAAGCTCCATCGAAGTATAAGCTTGTATACTCTAGTGACATGACCTAGAATTATTTTAATCGTATGCAGAAACACATCCGACACCCTTACACGAGCTACAA
This sequence comes from Dermacentor andersoni, assembly GCF_023375885.2. Classification (NCBI taxonomy): domain Eukaryota; kingdom Metazoa; phylum Arthropoda; class Arachnida; order Ixodida; family Ixodidae; genus Dermacentor; species Dermacentor andersoni. Next base: position 101,729,994 of record NC_092824.1, read on the forward strand.
TTTTTTTGTTGTGAGAGCACAGCTTTTAGGCGCCCGTTCCTCCGCTGAGCATTGGTGTCCCTCCTCGAAACCGAGCGAACAAGCACAGCGAAGGCTGAAAGAGCGAACGCAGAGCGCAGCGTTGGATGAAAGACGGCAATAGCGAACAGAGCGCGAGGAGGAAATCGAAGGAGAAGGCTACAGCGAAAGCATGAGGTGGAAAGCGAAGGAAGAGAGTATGGTGAAAGGCTGAGGAGGAAAGCTGAGAGCCACACAAAACTACGAGATGGCGCCATAGTAGCGCGCGTCACAGTGTGCCGGTGACGGCAGTGTGTGCAGTGTGCAGTGTGCAGTGCATAATGAGATTGATTTTGATGTACATGAGCATGGCATGACATTAGAAGTTGCGTAGCGTGACGGTAAACACCATGTACATTTTGCGCTTCGAATTTAGTTGTGTGTGAACGTAACGGAATCGTCACTAAAGCTTCACTTCACATGAAGGTTGACATATGCATTGAATCTTCCCAACATATGACAGTGTTCAGTAAAAATATCAGGGTAATCTCGTTCGTGATTACGGAAAATATTTCGCCTGTACTACTTCGCACTGGCCTTAGATGTATAAAATGAAAGGCGTGTGTTGTGTAACAAAATGCTCTAGGTGAAGCACCCGACCTCAAAATTTCAACTGATGAAACACTACCGTTTTAGTGTTGGCATGGTTAGAGGTTGTTTTTTTATGTCTAAGATTACTGAGGCAGTGAGAAAAGGCTCTACATACGCTGGCAGTCCGTGCTGGTAGAATGAGTCTCGCAGTATCCCAGCAGGAAATACTGTAAGAAAGGGCTCACGTTAATGTAGCAATAAATTATAGTTCTTATTTGGACCTCAAGCATTGGGTAAATGCTGTGCCAAAAACGAAAAGACGACAAAGAAGCTTTTCATGAGTACAAGTTTCGAATATTCAAGGTTGAAGAACTCATTTATGAATGAATGCTAAAGTATTCGTCATCTCAGAAGGAAACAGTAATCACATCCTTTTATAACTCGTTTATATTTATGCTAAAGACACACATTTGGTCCATTTATTCATTTGTTCTAACGCAAACTTATTTGCATTTATTCAATACACGCGCACGAGTGGTAAAAATTAAATTATGGGATTTTACGTGCGAGAACTAAATCTGATTGTAAGATGCGCGTAAGCGCTGGTTAGGTGAGACTTAGTGCATGGAAAGGACTGCAGAATTATGAGGCACCCCGTATACAACAAATACGGCGTAACTCCTAATTCTGGGCTTACCCGTTGCGGTGGCTAAGGCTCTGCGCTGCCAAACACGAGGTCTCCGAATTATATCCCGGCCCCGGATGCCGCATTTCGATAGGGACGAAATACAAAAACGACCGTGGGCCATGGACTTGGTGCACGTCAAAGTAATCCAGGTGGTCAAAGTTATTCCAGAGTGCCCCCGTACGGCGTACGTCATAGTCAGATCGTGGTTTTTGGAAGTACAACCCCAGTTAATTTTTTTAGATCCTGGGGTGCTCTTTGCCACCACCGCCTTTTAGCATGAAATCCAAGTACGATAAGAATGCGGAACACACGCGCCATATGCTTCCTGGTGCGAGGAAAAGCATGCGAGAGTGAGCTGAGAAAGATGGTGACTTGATACGCGCCCAATGTTGGAGGTCACGTGTACAAGCGTGCAATAAGGAAGCAAAGCGCGCGTATGCTGTTCTGAAGCCCGGCCGTGGCTGCGTATATCTGTCCGCGTGACTGATGACTGACAGGGCCCGCGCGCTTCAACTTGAAGGTAATCGACGCCGGGTACAATTACTAAGGGCGAGTCGAGATGGCTGGTGGCTTTATGCATACTGTCTTCCGCACACCTAACGTCGGAGGTAACGTATTTAAACTTCGGCGACCTGGTGAAGCGAGTCGCAGCGCATAGCGTTTCCCTCCGCTCTTCTCTGTTAGCGATGTGAGAGCAAGTGCTTGCGGTCACCAATGGAGATCTGTTCGTGTGTGTCGGTGCGCGTGTAGTGCCATGCTTGTTAACTTGCGTGTTTAATTAGTAAGCAGACCTTGACTGCAATTCGCACAGCGGATAAAAGCCCGAAACTGACTTCGTGCAAACGTCTCACACATAGCTATCGATATAATCGCTTCGCCTTTCTGGCGAAATTGTAACATTTCTTTTTCTTTCTTTTAGCAATGCACTGTCATCAAAATTCAACCACTGCAGCAGCGACGCAACTCGTGATGTCGAGCTGACCAACGCAATGTCATACGCACTAAGCTACTGCGGTTTGTGTGTGTGCGTTTGCGTGCGTACGTGCATGAGCGATAACTAGACCTATACGACCTGTTCTGCTGGATTTCTCGGAGACGTGAAATTTACCTCCATAAAAAAAGTACGCCGTCCGCCTAGGTAATCAAATATGACTATTTATCTTTTAGAGCACAGCTCTTAGGCGCCCGTTCCTACGTTGAGCGTCGGCGTGCCTCGGCATTCCTCGTAACCTAGCAAGCGAGCACAGCGAAAGATGAAAGAGCGAACGCGGAGCGCAGCTGGGGATGAAAGATGGTGATAGCGAAGAGAGCGCGAGGAGTAGAGCGGAGTAGGAGGTTACACTGAAAGCACGAGGCGGAAAGCGCAGGAGGAGAGTATGGCGAAAGGGTGAGAAGGAAAACTCAGTGCTGCGCAAGACGGGCGCTGCGGCGACGACTGCTACGAGACGGCTCCAGAGTAGCACACCATTCGTATGCATGCGGCGAGCGCGTCGACCGATACCATAATGGACACAAAGCGCTGCATGAGCGGAGATCTGCCTACAGCGTGTGCTGTGAATCGCCCCCACGTGTCGCCATCCACGTTCTACCTCTCGCGATCTCCCGATTATAGAGGCAGTCGCGCCACTCTTCGCTCCGTTTGCAATGTGCCACACGAGAGAGATTGTCGGCACCAGCTAATACATCCTGAAAACACATATAGAGATGCGCTCAAATTTAGCGTTAGGGAGTGTCACAATTGTCGGTGAACTTTTTCTTTACTCTATGAAGCAGGCCTTTCTGAAGTCACTTTCTATTCACGTGGCAAAAAGCTTACACAAACGCTATTTCCAAATACCTATCCACCGAAGAAACTTGCTAAAACTGCGTTCGCTTGCAGTTAATATCGTCCCGAGCTGATAGTGAGTTGCTTTTGGGTAACGAAGAACTGGAACACCAATATATTTCATTGCCAATTTCAGGCAGGGATGTCTTCAAGGGAGTGGTTGTCCTAGCATTCCTGCTTTATTGACATAACTTCACAACTGCAGGGCTTTCGTTTCAGGGTTTTAATACACGTCCTAAAGGCGATATGCAGAAGCCTAAACAGTCAATGTCAGTTAATTATTGAACTCCTTACTTCTAGAAGTGGGCTCGTTGCCGGTACTTTTATCTTTTAATGTTTTATTTGAAGACGCTGTAGTCGTAGTAGTCATAACGTATACCGTGATACACAGAATTATAGCCTGATCACTGGTGTTTCTCAGTGGGCGTGAAGCAGCAGTAATATTTCAGACGGTTCTGGAGAATGCATATGTGAAACATCAAAGAAGCACCTCAAGGAAACTGAATGAATGTTGTGATTCGATCTTTTAGTATGCCGTAGTCAGGGCAAAAAAGAAATACGCGGCCTTTTTACGCTGTCTGACTTTTGCAAGTCAGTCCGTGTAAAAAGTAGTACGCAGATTTGTTGGCACTGATACTAACAGTAGTGATGCAAATATGGCTCGGAAAAGCACTAGCTGCGCAAATGTGAGAACACATAAGTTCCTAGTGTGCAAGGAGCATTCGTTTTTATTCGTTGCAGCGGGCAGCAGGTTGGTCTTTTACGGCACTCTATAGGCGGACGAAGCAATGGTTGTCAGCTCAGGCAGCATGCAGAAGCCTTCAATGCTTGATTATTGCGTTGGGTCCGTTTTTTAGGAAACCAAACTGGTCTAAAGCGAACTCAACTGGCTCTGGAGCCTCCACGGCTTTGTTCGCTTCCTGCGCAGTACTGTAAAGCAATGGGGAGCGTTGGACAGTATTGCACAGTAATGAATAAGGGAACTTGTACAGGCGGTGTTCAACATGTAAGGAATTAGACTGCTACTCAAGCGTCGGTCAGAGGTTGGTCCGAAATCTACTGCGTGCTTTTGTGTGAGCTAAAACCCCACAGGATGGGAATGATTGCTTCTAATGGTTTGTACATAGCTGCCGAAACACTGATGGATAAATTCTCCTGAGACCTCCTCAGGCCCATGGTGGGGGGAGTAACAATGCACCTCATATTAGTCAAACAAAATTATCGAAATAACGCGCACTAATGGGCATCTTCCATTGATTGATTCAACGTTAAAACAGCCTAGACGTGGGAACATTAAATCAGACAACCTGCCAAAAGATTTTATGTTTAACTGCTGCTCTCATGGAAACATTCTGTTGCCGAATCAACCAAAGCGCACATTATGAGTCGTTTTATCCTAGGTGTGCTTGACACTGCAGGCTAGTTTCGACAATATCGCCAGTCGAAGCTTCATTTTTTGAGTCTCCCCAATGAGCTAAATAATGTCATCGCTTAGCAATACTTAAAGTTCATTCGCTATTCCAGAAGATACATTACATTGCTAGTAGACGAATTCAAATGGAAATGTATAACAGCGTGTAGAAGAACTGCCCGACAAAATCGCTCCATTTCTATAGGCCCGGTAAGGGGAAGGAAAGAACTGTAGACAGAAATTTATCGGGCAAGTAATGTTCGCCATTCACCTAATGTACATGAATTGGTTAATCGCGGAAAATGATAATCAACGCTGAAAAACACAATATAAGAGCTTCACAGCAATTTCTGGTGCACAGTTCTTTTTTTTTGTAATTCGTAATATTTACCCATTTCATTCTTTGAGGGTTTGTAGTACGCGTTTACGACGGCAGGCGCCAAGGACCACCTGTAAAGACGTCATAAATAAGTTCTATCAATACGAAATATTCGTTATGATACTTTCTTGAAGGAGGGGAGTAGTCGTTAAGGTTTATACAAATGTTTTAAAAAATTCGCAGTTTCACCCGAAAGGTAAAGTATCGATTGTGATAGCAAACTATTAGTTATCTATACGAAGTCACGATAGTAGTTTTATCAGGCGTATGAACTTGGAAACATTCGCTTACTAGCTCAATCAACAAGCGTGGTGTCAGCGCGCACAAGCAAACATGAACATACCGCACTCGGTGAGCGCGCACACTCGCTGCCATAACGCTGGTGCCAGCAAGCGCAGCTGCCGCAGCGAATTTAGTGACCTTCGTGCTGTCTGTCACTTCAACGCTGGAGCGGCGAGAACGGAGCGCGCACAAAGGTATGAGCCGTCTGAAGATTCGTTCAGAGATATGGCGCGCCATAGGCAAGCCAGTTGCACCATTATGCAACTAAAAAGTGGAATTGTATTATATTGTTGAGTCTAATGACGTTGCCGACGATTGCATCCATAAATACGTGCCTGTCGTTATCTGGCTGTGTCCGAAGTAAGAGCAGCTTCCTGATTGCAGCATTGTCTTGGAATGATAATATAATTTTAAAAAGTGGGTCGCTGATGTTGAAATGTCGGAGCTGCAATGAATAAAAGAAATTAATGCATTAAGGACCAAATTTGCGGCAATAGTAGCTTGAATATGAACCTTGAGCTTTTACTTACGTATTGAAAGCGGTTTTCCAAGATGGTGTCGTCTAGAATCCATGGCGGAAATCCAATCTTCTTGGTCATTTTCTCCAACTGAACGAAAAAAAAAATATTTTTGACAGTTCAGCATTCTTCTCGTGATATAATGCCGAAGACTATCTCTGCCAGAAGTGCTGCTCGCTGATCGTAGCATCTCCATAAGACGACAACAGTATCTTCATGTACGTAGACAAGTTAACCGGCTTAAGTTATTATGGTAAAAGTTACTGTTTTTGCCTAAATACTAACATGAAGACGCAAGATTGTGTGGTGCCTTGGCACCTTGATGCTGCCTTCTAGATTTTCAAGCCAACTTGCCGTATGAAGACCACGATTCATGGGAGTTTTTCATGGTTTGTCATGGCACAACAGTTCAGGTCAATTTTGTGCCTTCTTTTTTTAGAATTCATGTCAAGTTTAACCATGATGACCAGCAAGTCGAAAGCTTCTATGAAGACCTGGAATCGGCAATGGGTAAAGTCAAAACAAGATACACCATACTGATGGGCGACTTAAATGCAAGGGTGGACTAGAAGCAGGCTGGAGACAAGTCAATGGGGGAATATGGCATAGGTCATGGGAATAGCAGGGGAGCGTTCTTAGTAGAGTTTCCAGAACGGAATAATTTGGGGGTAATGAATACCTTCGTGCGCAAGCGGTATAACCGAAAGTGGACGTGAAGGAGCCCGAATGGTGAGACTAGAAATAAAATAGACCTCATACTCTGCGCTAAGCCTGGCGAGATGTGGACATGCTCGGCAAGGTGCGCTGCAGTGACCTTAGGATGGTAAGATCTCGAATTAGCGTCGACTTGAGGAGGGAGTGGAAGAAACTGGTACATAAGAAGCCAACCAATGAGTTATCGGTAACAGGGAAAATAGAGGAATTCCAAATCAAGCTTCAGAACAGGTATTCCGCTTTAACAAAGGAAGAGGAACTTTGTGTCGAAGCAATGAACAACAACCTTATGGGCATCATTAAGGAGTGTGCAATAGAAGTCGGTGGTAACCTGGATGAGTGGTTTAGATAACAGAGATAGGATAGATAGAATAGAGATAGGTGTGTAAGTCAGCCTTCCATCACATTACTAGATGTCGAATTTAACTTCTTGCGCAACCACCTTTGATGTGCATGTACCGGCTTCTCTTCTGCTTGGTAGGCGCATGCGTGACAAGAGGATATATATATGTGCTATCCTTCCTTCCATTAAACAGTTGTGAGTCCTTGGCCGTCTTTCTTGTTTCCGTGGTTTTATTCGCGCTAAGTTACTACTTCAAATAGTAACCTCGTTAGAGAGCATACCGGTAAGCAATCGCAGGAGACGAAGGATCCGATTAAGAAACGCCAATGTATGAAAGCCTCTAACCCTGCAGCTAAAAACGAACTGGCAGAAATTTCCAGCTTAAGCAACAAGCGTAAGATAGGTGACATAAGGAAGTATTATATGGATAGAATTGAGCAGGCTCTCAGGAGCGGAAGAAGCCTAAAAGCAGTGACGAAGAAACTAGGAATAGGCAAGAATCAGATGTATGCGCTAAGAGACATAGCCGGCAATACCATTACTAATACGGATAAGATAGCTTAAGTGGCTGAGAAGTTCTATAGAGATTTACACAGTACCAGTAGCACCCACGACGATAATGGAAGAGAGAATAGTCTAGAGGAATTTTACATCCCACAATTAACGCCAGAAGTTGTAAATAAAGCCTTGGGAGCTGTGCCAAGGGGGAATGCAGCTGGGGAGGCTCACGTAACCGCAGGTTTGTTGAAAGACAGGGGGCAGATTGTTCTAGAAAATCGGGCCACTCTGTATGCACAATGCCTCATGACCTCGTGCGTACCAGAATCTTGGAAGAATGCCAGGGAAATCTTAATCCCTAAGAAAGGGGAGGCCAAAGACTTGAAAAATTATAGACCGATCAGCCTGATGGCTCGCGAGTGGTCCTAGCCAGGTGACGTTGCGTTTGCTTACGTCTATAGTTGACCAAATAAAGTTGTTTCAGTCACTCACCGGTCAGCTTACTGTCCCTTGCGTAAAAAGAATTTACTAAGGTAATCGCAAATAGAAGCAGGAACACCTTAGACTTCTGTCAACCAAAGGACCAGGCAGGGTTTCGTAAAGGCTACTCAACAATAGACCATAGTCATACTATCAATCAGGCGATAGAGAAATGTGCGGTATATAACCAACCCTAATATACAGCTTTGATTTATTACGAGAAAGCGTTTGATTCAAAACCTCAGCAGTCATGCAGGCATTACGGAATCAGGATGTAGACGATCCGTATGTGAAAATACTGAAAGATACCTATAGCGGCTCCACAGCCAAAGTAGTCCTACATAAAGGAAGCAACAAAGTCCCAATAAAGAAGGGCCTCAGGCATGGAGACACGATCTCTCCAATGCTATCAGAGCGTGTTAACGGGAGGTATTCAGAGACCTGGATTGAGAAGAATTGCGGATAGGAGTTAATGGAGAATACTTTATAAACTTGCGATTCGCTGATGATATTGCCTTGCTTATTAACTCAGGGGACCAATTGAAATGCATGCTCCCTGATTTATACAGGCAAAGCAGAAGGGTGCGTCTAAAAATTAATCTGCACAAAAGTAATGTTTAACAGTCTCGGAAGATAATAGCAGTTTACGATATGTAGCGAGGCACTGGAAGTGATAAGGGAGTACATCTACTTATTATGGCAGGTAGTGACCGCAGATCCGGATGATAAGAGTGAAATAATCAGAAGAATAAAATGGGCTGGGGTGCGTTTGGCAGGCATTCTCAGATGATGAACAGCAGGTTTCCATTATCCCTCAAGAGAAAAGTTTTTAATAGCTGTATCTTACCAGAACTCACCCATGCGGCAGAAAGCTGGAGGCTTACGAAAAGGGTTCTATTTAAATTTTGGACGACGGAACGAGCTATGGAAAGAAGAATGATGATTATAACGTTAAGAGGGGGATAAGAAGTGAGCAGATTGGGTGAGGGAACAAACGCAAGGTAATGACGTCATAGTTGAAATCAAGAAAAAAGAAATGGGCATGGGCAGGACATGGTAATGAGGAGGGAAGATAACCGATAGTCATTAAGGGTTACGGACTGGATTCCAAGCGAAGGGAAGCGTAGCAAAGGGCGGCTGAAAGTTAGGTGGACGGATGAGATTAGGAAGTTTGCAAGGATGACGTGGCCACAATTAGTACATGACCGGGGTAGTCGGAGAAGTATGGGAGAGAAGTATGCTGCTGCTGCTGCTGCTGCTGCCGCCGCCGCCGCTGCGGCTGCTACCGCCACCGCCGCTGCTGCTGCTGCTGCTGCTGATGATGATGATCTTCGAATAGTGGCTTGCCTATATTAGGGAAGCTTGGAGAAGTTGTTTTATTGTCGAAGGCAAAATAGGTCTTACAGAAACAATGATAGAAATAGAAGAAACCTGTGTGAGCTATGCCGATTTCCTCTGTCCTCTTCTTAGCGCTGTTTTTGTGAAGTATGGCCTACCTAGAATCGGAGATTTACCGTTGGTCACTGATGTGAAGCTTCCTTATTTAAAACTAAATGTCGCAAGAGACAATGCGACGTTGATGTCATTTTTTTATTCAGAATGCTTGCTTGCATTTATGATGCACGTGAAATTGTGATGCATAGTTGTAACAAAATACAAAGAAACACAATCCTAGGACCAGAATGGCCGTGTTTTTGTTTGCTACAACTAAATGGCGCAACCGACCACCCTTAGAGATCGATGTCATGCTTAAAAGAAACATTTAGCAGCTAGTTCTGAGCATGGTGAAAAATGCCTTGCAGGTGACATAATAATGTGGTTAGCATTCTTAGGATATATCACGTACTCTTGGGCAGCTGACGGGCTGTCTATCTGCCTATGTCTCCAACGTTTTCTGGCATTCTGCATCACTGGGCAGTTCATGGTGGACGAATGACTTACGTATCGGGCTGCTTTGCGGAGGGTACAGGGTTCGAAAATAGCGGTCCCACCAACTTGGGTGACCGGTTATATGGCCCTATGTATCCATGTACCCCTCTTCAACAAAACTGACTAGGAAAAATGACGACGTGCCACTCGGCCTGTGGTGTCCTTAATGAGCCTATTTGACACCAATTTTAGGTCGCTGCTTATGTGACACTTCTGTGTTGTGCTCTTCAGTAAACTACTTTGACGTCAACTTCAGTAAAAAGGTATGTGCCATTAGGGATGTCACTGTACAATGGCAAAAGATATCACTTAGCGTTCTCCGAGGGTTGTCGGAAACAAATCCGTGCCATGCACTGGCTTTAAGGTGGTGACACTAGATGGCGCAGCGTGTGCAGTAACAACCGCAAGAGAGGATCCCGGCGGCAAGCACGTTGCTGCTTTGGCAGTACGTTGTTTCGTTACATTGCTCCAATGCTAAATGCATTAACGTCGACATTCATCGTGAAGGAGGTTCTTCCGGATCTTTGGTTCTGCTATACAACTCTTTATGCCATGTGAAACAAAACAATAAACCAGCCAAGGCTATGGTCGAGCATCATTGCGACGTTGCGGAAGGCTAGTAAAGACATCGAGTACCCTACGGGAAAGGGGTATACTGGAGATAATACGTGCAGAAATATACCAACATAATGAACTATGTCCAGTTCTAAAGTAGTATTGCATATAATACACAGAGCAAGCATTTTGTGAAGTTTCTTTGAAAGTTAATGGGAACTACAAAAAATGGAATTGGCCAGTCTAAAAAAAAGACGCCACTAATGAAGTGTAACGTCACACCTTGTTCAGAGCTGTTGTCCTTGTGGTGCCTTCCAGCCACGGTCTTTGGGAAAGCGACTGTTGGAAGGTCGTCATTATATTTCTTATCATCATTTCGACCTAGGAGGCGGCAAAAAGAAAAACGCCGTTACATGATTTCTACAATACAACACTTGGCATATCACTGCTCATAGGTCCCCGTATTAGTTCCATTATTGAAACCCCATTAGCATTGAAACCCCATAATTTATTTTTACAGCGAAGCTGTCTATGCGCACCCGTGCCGTCGTTGTCGGAGTTCGCGAAAACTACCATCATCAGCAATGGCTCGAAAGTCGTCGTCTTCCACAGCTGGCTCGTTGGCGGCCCTCGGTGCTACCGCGCGAACGCGCTCGTGCCATTGCTCCCGCGTTCATTGTCGTCGTCTTGTCCAGATGGCTCCACTGCATCTCGTCATTCTAGCGTAGAATTTCACTTCTGTCGTCATAATGGGTAGGCCACGTCTACGGGGGTATGAGCGAGTGCTTAAGGGGGCATGAGCCATTCGTTGTTTTACGGGACATACAGATTTAATTTTGAAGCAATTTAATATTGAAGAATCGCAAGCGCCAATGCCGGACGAATCCTGCTAACCACGCCACCGAGCCAACTTGAGACATTGAACGCAAGAGACAACGGCGGACTGCGGGCATACCGTGACTGACGTCATTCTGTCCGTCGCAGCTGAACGTGTGTTTAACCTCATTAAGAAACGCAAAGATGTCAATCGTCAAACCAATCCAGTCAATCGCCCAACATTGCAGAGCCCGCATCTCCTGTTGTGGGCCTTGCGCCCAATAAACGGAGCTTTGCATTAGTGGTTCCGTAAATTCTATCCTAGCTACAACTTTCAGAAGGCCACAAGTAGTGCGTACTCCTGAGTAAAGCTGCCCTACCACGAGTGTCAGTGAGAGTTGGCTCGTGAACAGGCTCGTCGACGTAGGTCCGGCCTCACGCGCAAAAAAAAAGAAACACACAGACAGGGGGGGATAACCTCAAAAAACCACTTCTTAAGCATGCTCGCCACACGAAGCACACAAAAATGAGAATGAGGTGAAAGAAAGTAAAACAGAAGACTTACAAGTTAGAGTGCTTGCGAAATTTGGCTTGCATGGTGCAACACTCGGTGTAGCTAACACAGCTTAGCTGTTCGAGCATCTTCACGGACTGGAAGGGGCGGTAATTTTTTTTTTATTACACGGAACTCGGAGCTTCTCGTCCTGAGAGCAGAGACGCGAGGACGACCACCTATCTATATCGAACCCGATCCTAACTTCTCGCTCAACGGAACCAAGATCCCTGCAGTCGACTCTCTTCGCGTACTTGGACTCCACATCCACAAGGACGGATCAGGGGTGGCCACTCTCCCGCGTCTCCAATGCACACAGTCACAGGTTACGCACCTCGACAAGAGGATCACAAACCAAAGACGCGGTTCAAGGAGCACGACAGACTAAGCATAATTCAAGCTCTCCTAACTAGCCGTATCACCTACGGAACTTCCTACTTGACGCTCAAGCCGGCAGAAATCAAGAAACGCAATGTTGTCATTCGGAAGGCAATAAAAGTAGCCTTGACTCTCCCACCGATAGCATTAACGGAGAAACTCCTCAAGCTCGGCGTCCACAATACGTGGGAAGAGCTTGTCGAGGCTCATAAGATCTGCCAACTAGAGCGGCTCAAGCTCACACCCACCGGACGTGCAGTTATGCGCTACCTCAACTATAGTGAAAGCATCATTGCATACACATACCAGAGAGCAAGAATCCCACCTGCAGTCCGGCACTGCATCAGCGTTGCATGTATACCACGCAATATGCATCCAACTTATCATAAGGAGCGACAGGAAAGCAGAATCCGCGCACTCAGCAAGAAATACGGGAGAGACCCTGATGCGAGGTACACCGATGCTGCCCGGTATGTTAAATGATACGCCTTTACCCTAAGCGTCACGGATCACCAAGGCAGAGAACTTGCAGGTGTCACCATCCAAGAAAGAGCCCCCGAGACTGCAGAGGAAACGGTGATTGCTCTAGCAATAACAACTTGCCCTAAAGTAGCAGTAATCCTAACAGACTCCCAAGCAGCAGCTCGCAACTATCAAAAAGGACGCAGATCAGAAACCGCGCCCAAAATACTTTTAAAGCAGATTGCACGCACCCCGCTCCTCGAAACCAACATCAACTGGGTTCCAGGCCATCAGGGCATGACAAGAAATGAGGCGGCACACGCCGCTGCCCGCGAGCATACCAACCGGGCTTTCCTGCTATACCACACTAGGCCGGCCACCAACGTTGATGACATCGCCCTGAAGTACTCGGAGCTTCTGCAACACCGCCGACTCAGCAGAATAACGTACGCTTCACCACACAAGAATCTGAGCACAGAGGGAAAAGTCATCCTGCGCCACATACAGACCAACAGCTACGTATACAGAATAATCATGCAAAGACTGTATCCTACGCAGTACTCGCACACATGCCCCTATTGCGACGTTCCAGACCCCCTGCAACACATGGTCCAGGATTGCCCACTGCGTGACACATCCGCAGACCCTGCCCCACAAGCTCCACAAGACGACTCCAAAGAAGGCCGCCCTATAGCAAAAGAAGAGCACCCCAACTCACCGCAGATCCATACCACAACTGAAACGTGAGAGGCCAAGCTTTCCTCTGATGACCTTGACGACAAACGCAGTCTCGTCACCCAGGCCAAGGAGGCAACCCAAGCCAGAGGGTACTTGGAATAAGGAAACTCCCACCTAGGGCGAACCGGCTTCTGACTCGGATTACTGTTTCAGAAAATAAAAGTTCAGGCCTCTATCTCTCTCTTTCGCGCTTCATTACTTGCTTGTTTGTTTGTTAATTGTTTGTGTGTTCGGTATGTTTTTTTCCGTGTAGCCTCGTTTTAAAGCTTAAGTAAACATAAATAGTTTCATTTAATTATGTCACAATGTTGCAGGCCATTACGAGTTACTTCGAAAATTCAACAGCCCAGAGCATCTTCACCGAGTGCATTCCGTTACAATTACGCAGTGTACACCTGTGTTTGCCACGGTCCTTCAGACAATGCCTTTATAAGTTGTACTCACGTCCTCTTTGGCTGTAACATTGAAGTGCTTGTCGATGTACATTCGGCCAATAACGAAAGGCATCGCGCTGATGACTTTTTCAAGGCACTTCTGCCAAAGTGGCTTTTCTTTTTGCACTCCATACTTTTGTTTTAATAGACTCTGCCAAGCGTTTCCGAATTTTTCTGACGTCAGCAATAGCAGCCGGGCGATGCGTCTCCACGCTGCAAAATTGTACATGTCTGAACTGAAAAAGGTGAATTAAAAATTCCAATAATCAGGGTACTTGGTTGTCCTCGTGGTCTTGAAATGTGATAAGTGCTAACTACTTACAGCTCGTATTCGGACTTGAAGAAATCATTGGCCTTCTCGAAGTAGGACATCCCCAACATTACGACCTTCTCATTCTGATCTAGCGTAATGTTCGCTAGTGAGAAGGCCCTCTTTAGGCACTGTAGGAGTGGAATCTGGAAGCAATTAATATATCAGCCGCAATCCTTGGTTTAATAGCCCAAGAAAAGACAGAATATGGATCTGCGCTGGTATTGCTTGTTTCAGCCTGATCGTTTCGGTTTCCTAATACGACGCAACAAGATCGGATTCTTTTCCCAAACATATCACACCTCAAAGCACTGTCTTAGGAAGTAGAGTTGAACAATAGATTAGGACAGGATCTGAGTCCCACAACACTTCAGACATGCACATGTGCTCGACAACACCGTGGCGATTGAATGAATGCTTTCAGAGTTAATCGCGACATAATTCCTCAAGAATTTGCCCTACCTGCATGTAGAGTTGAATGCTTGTATTGAATCTTTCTGGCGACTTATTTACTCCACTACTACTGAATGGCCGCTTGCAAGCATTTGCTGACATGTCGTCTGCCACAAAAATGCCAAAGGCATTTTTGCGGCCAGCTATCGTTTTCTTTTTATTACCTCCACTCACACATGTATTCTTGCTTAAATGAATCCTGCAACACTCCTTGAGCGTGGTAAATAAATCATAGCAGAGCGTGAGAGAATGCTTTACGGAACCCCTGAGCGAAATATTACTCAATTTCCCGCAGGGAATAAAATAAAACCTTTGACTGCCAAAATATTGGCAAAATCGTGTGCTTTCATGTGAAATGCTTTGCATGACATTGATAAAATATGCTTATGGGTCTCTTCAAAGTGTATTTTAGCATTTTCTCGCGCAGACATCTTCCTGTGCTAAGAAACAAGTAAGCGAACTTTTGACACAAGCGCCCACTTCCATAACACCAACAGCAAATCTTCCATCTAGCTTTTTTCTTTTTCTTCTTCTTGTAGTTGTTGCAAGTACTAAGCCACTGGTAAATGAAAAAGAAAGGGCCAGATCTTACTACGCCCATTTGATCTTTGCTCTAGCTTGTTCTATGACACCTTCTCTATTCTTTTCTTGCGACCAAGTAGGTCAGAAGTGCGCAAAAGATTGTAGAAGAGTAGAACGAAGAACTATCGTACGTTCGGCATTTTTATCTCCAGTTCACCGATAGTCTTCTTTTCGAAAAAAGCTGTAATGCTTCGTCTTGAGGGCAGACCTGATGTCATCTGCAAGAAACGTAGATTTCTTAGAAAAAGAATTTTTTACAAATAAAATATGAGTGCAGGCGACCTTAGGAAAAACAAAGAACATCTTTGGATGAGCAGTTAGGGCAATAAAGTTTCACCAGGTGTGATTCTGCAAATTGCGGATCTTGTATAATGTTGTAGAACATTAGACATCCATGCGCAGTCGGGGAAACTACACCGACATGCGGACATAAAGAAACTTTAGATACATACATAAAGGTAAACAATTAATATGATAGAAATACCGGGAGATCGGCCTTAGTAAAAATTCTGACCTACTACTTAACATTGGAAACTAGGAATCGAAATAGAGAAAGAGACAAAACTGTTTATGTGTAGGACAAACGTAGTGTGTTCAGTGAACATGAATTGCAGATTCTGTTCAAATTCTCAAATCTTAACCACTGTCATGGGGCAACTCCTTGGCTGCATCTAAAGTCTCTCGCTAACGGTGGAACGACCAAGGTCGCAAGAGAAGCTTCCCGGAGAAGGCGTAATGGTTGAGCTTTGTCAAATGCCCTGCCAGTCGTTGTAACTCCACAGTGTACCGTGGGCAGATGCAGAACACGGGTTCAGAACTCTCATGTATATTGCACTGCTCGCCACCCATTGCATGGCGGACAGGATTTAGGTTGCTTCGAGTTAACGCCGCTTCTAGTCCTAACGTGTGAGCTTGTGTGTATTTTCTTTGGACATTAACGTCAATCACAAGTCTGGGTCTGTTCTTTAAAAATGGCCGGGACCAGGTGGGCCATGTTATATCCCAATATTTTCGGGAAGTGTGACGTAAGCGGCATAATAAGTCTCTCTTTGACAAAATGCGAGACACTTCAAGGGCACATTATTGCGGGAAATTTTTGCCCTTTTGTCAGCGAGACCATTTCTTTCTTAGCCATGGTGCCCTAGAACGCATTCAAGTTGTAAACAATGGCCCATTTTCAGTGCGAAATTGTGTATTTCTAGCACACATTTAACAAGCAGACATCAGAGAATTCGTACATTATCAATTTAATTTGCTGCTTTCATGTCACAATTTACTGGTGAGGCCTGATTCTGTTCTACGCTTTCAAGAGAAACGGCCTCGCGGGCGACTACAATCTTTGCTGCCGTTGGTGATCTTTGGTAGTCAATACGCAAGGTCCTATTTTTCGTCAAATTTGACAATACGAATGGTGCGATGTAAGCAGTTGGCAACATCAAGTTGTCAGCACACGTAAGTAGAGAAGGGGAGTGATTTGCATAGATGCGTGATAGGGTCAGTTGCCTAAGAAGAAGAAGTCATACATAACATTTACTATCTCCTTGAATACAGCGGTGTCCCAGAAGTCTTGACAAAGTTCACACAGATAGAACTGCTTATTTCACGGGAGAAAAAGGTGGTGCACTCACGATGCGATATAGATCTTGAAAAGGCGCTCTCTGTAGGCTAATTATGGATTGTTCTATTGCTAGTTCCGACATTAGTGGCTGGTGAATAACGCAAGATTTGGAGAGGTTCGTAGAAACGCTAGACATGTATTTCGCAGATACGCAGTTCCGCAGTCATGCCTTCGATTTTGGTGGCATGTGGCAGACAGATATTACCGCAATCATTGAGCGTGTTAGTTCTTTACCGTACGTAAGTAGGAACTGTGAATTCTTGACGAGAAGGGTAAGCTTAACGAATGTTGTTCATGAAAGGGGGTCCTACAACAGGAGCAATGTTCATTCTGACGACGCACACCTTACCCTTGCATGATATCCAACCATGCTTTAAAAACAGGCAAGTTTGCAATCAAGCTCTCTCGCATGCTAAGACCACGACAAATTTCGTTCGATGATGACGCCTAAAAATCTGTTGTGAGATAGGTATGGTATTGTTGTACCATCAGTTCTACTCTTACTCTTAGCTTACACTCACGCGTAAACGCAAGTACAGCATACTTGGCCGTCGAACAAAGGTACACCACACAAGCGCAAATCCGACACAGGCGCTGTGCGCTGCAGCATTGTGCCAAGTTATACCCGCGAGACAAGATACATGCATGTAGAAATGTTATGTGCGAATAAACTCAATGAGAGGAAGATGTACATCTTCCTCTCATTCCACTTATGTGACCATGTAACTAGGCGCATAACACTTCGTGAAACCATGTGTGTTGAAGGTCATCTTTCAACTTACTGCCGTCATATGTGTATGTTCCGCCGTGCTAGTAACAAAGTTCACAGCAACAAATAAAAGAGGTGGTATGCAGGGCTACTGTGATTATAAAGGTAAAGAACTAGTTCGTACAGGTGGGGGAGAGGGAATGGCGTAGCTTTATAAGTTACAGTGTGGAGAGGGCCTATTGCTATCCACGTGTCTGTGCTGCCGGAACTTCCATGCGGGTCAATATTCCGGCCGTAAAATGTAGGCTGGTTGGTGAGGATTGAAGTTGTTTGTAGCGCGGGAAATTTAGTTGGTTGTGCTGAAGTTTTTTTTTCTTTTGATTTTCCTTGTCGTTGTATGGCAAGGGTGAAACGAAGGACGAGAAGATGGTCTGACGAGAACGGCCATTCCTGTCTGACAGTGTGAAGGAAGGCCCGAACAAAGCAATCCTTAGAACATTGAAATTGCCATCGCAGTAAAACGGCCGCCTTGTTTGTGTGGGATGAATCTTGAAGCCCTGCCCTGGGTAAACGTCAAAATATAGCTCACATTATTTCTTCGATGTGGACAACCATTCGCATGGTGTGAGTGCCTGTCGTGGAGAGTAACGCCTTTGGAACACGTTGCAGATGATCGAAAGCGAATATTTTAAAGCTGTGAGTCTAAAACAATAATTAGCTTTGCCTCTCGTTTGAAATCACACATGTTATGCAAGCTCCCACAAAATTGTAGTTTCGACAAAAAAAGATGAAGTGTAGGAATCTGGGAACTACTCCTAATCTGACTAAGTATCCCTCCATGGAAGCCTACAGTAATTGAAGTAGTGGTGAAAAGATGGTGTCGTTGTAAAGGTATATTTTAGGAGTTATTCACCAGTCGAACGTGTAGCTTGAATGTTATTTGGCGCGGCGATCAATAATCCTTACGGCTGTAGCAATATGTTGCTATTGTAACGTGAAAACAGTGCCTTGGAAGCGCGAAATTATGTATTTGAGTGAGACATAATGTCCGTTTTAGTATTATTAAGTACCGCAATATAGCATATTTGGAAATAATAATAATTGTACTATGTACTTACCTTAGCAAGCGTTGCTTCAAAATTGAGGATTCTTTTAGCAACATTCATAGCGTCGTCTGCAGTAGCACTTGCATTGAAAACCGATACAGCTGTGGCGACAAGAGATAAGTACGCCTCTACAGTGCCGTTATTCTTTGTCGTCAATGGATCAAGGAGCTGCTCTCTCGCTACAATTGGAAACGGCATCTCATCCAGCTGGAAAAAAATATTAGGTTATAGCGTTATAACCAAAATGATTTCAGTCATTTTTTTTTTGTCCCGGAACAGCGATCATTGTGAACTGGTTTTAAGGTATGCGTGTTAAGAGACTAAGACTCAATCATGAACATCAACATCACGCATCAACATCACGTAAACTTAAATAAAAGGAGTACTTAATGGCACTATTTACATAAAACACTGCCCATGTTATCGCCTCGTACGCCACGTGGCCTCATCTACAGTCACACTGCGCTTTGAACGCCTCGTGATTTTCGGAAATGCTGCGAAAACAATATGCGGTGTTCGCAAAAGAATCAATCTGCTCAATAGTTCATTTGGTAAAGTACTGCATGTAAAAAGATATGACTGTTTTAAGCAAGCAGGTGCATTGCGCGGAGAATCTATTTATGTTTAAGTTCGCTGTATGAAATCACGCGAATTTTCAGGCACCTAAGAATATTGAATAAAAAAATCTGGTGCTCTTTCTTCTCTTATGGCTCCAGCTCATTCGGTCGCAGCCTGCTATAGCTTCTGCAGCACTTTGGTAATCACGATAAAGAATTTCACAGAAGCTCGTGAAACTTTTTAGGAGACAGTAAGCAAAAAGATAACCTCTCATTTCATGCCCTATTCCTCGAATTGTGTTGTATATTATGGTGCAATAAAGCTCGAATGAATAAAAAAAATTATTGTTTCTGCAAGAGCGACTAGCAAAGCAGTGGGGAGCGTTCACAATTTTATTCATAGCAATCAATAAATCAATCCAATAATTATTTGTGAGATTCCAGACAAAGTAGTAGCCGTAATATAGGATCATCTGATGGGGCATTATCCTATAGGGTAATCCTAATCAGCAAAAATATAAGACTCGGTTCTTTCAGCCCAATTTTCGTTACTTCCTGTAGACCTTATTTTAAAATGCATCCGTAGTGCAACCATATTTTCTTGTATGGGAGGCCTGCTTTGCATGAGAATTATATTCTGGAAGGTATACCGTCTATAAGCTCCGCCACTGAGATTTATTAGAAGATCGAGTAGTGGAGGGTACTTTATTGAACAGAAATGCCTCAACGTTCAATAAATCTACCCACAGTGGCAATTCTACGGCGAAGATGTTTATGGCTAGCCTGCAGTGAAATTTTCATATGCGCGAGACACTTTGTCGTCGTTCCAAGCCCGTGCCTGCCTTGTTTCCTTCCGCTCTTCTGGAGTGGCACATATGTCGCGCTCGTGAACTTGGCGCCGGTTAGCGGTCCCGTCGAAATGTCACGCATGCCTCCTGTCCACCGGCTACTCGCGGCAGCACAGCTACAATCACGTGCGTGGCTAGTTTTCTCCGGCTCCCTGAGGCGATGGTAATCGCACATGTTGGAGCACTTTCATAAAACCAACAGCTGCCGAGCAGCACGATTCATCGAGCATGGGCGTAGATTTGACTCTAGCTAAGAACGTGTCCAACATTGTACGCGAGCCGGTCAGTGTGACCCACCAAGATAATGAACTACCAAACCGATCAAGACAATAAATGTGTGCGCGTTCCTTCAGTCACCATGACTACCCATCGGGACAATAAATGAGTTCGTACCTTTGTTCAAAATTCTGTGTCGCCTCTGTGTCGTGTGCTAAACAGCTTCGCTGATTGTCCGCGTTCACAGAGGGGAATTGCTCATGAGTTTTCTTTTATTTAACGCTCCTCGGTATGCAGTCCGCGCAGCCACTCTTTGGTCATCTGACCTCGTGCTTAGCTTAAGGACGGCTATACCGCTTGATTTTTCTTTAGTTCGAACATTTCTTTCATAGATTGCCTGTGACAGTGTTATTTCACCTTTATCATCTATTTTTATGAAGGAGGTGGTCACTACTGGGGAGACTAATCGCAATTTCTTACTAGCTAATAAAAATACTCACTTGTTTTCGTTTGTAATCCTCCCTTATGACACGTGTTGTTATAGCGAGATGAAAGTTTAGCAGTAGTGAACTCTTGTTTACTTAGCAGGAATCTAAGTCCAGCCCCACTTTTGGGATATGCGGCCTTGAAATGTCTGATACGAAATACGTGGGCCTTCCCAATGCCAAAATTAGCAAAGCATGCGTGAAGAAGTTCGGCACCATCTTAACCGTAACTCCAGTGCAATTCCTTAGCAGCATTTCGAGGCGGATATGTCGAAAGTGGCAATAGTCTTAGGATTTATTGCTTTCGCATTCGGAAGACGCTACGAGAATAATTAAAATCCTAGGTAGAGAATCCAATTTATAGGCCACCTTAAAAACTGTGATTTGCCACTGAAGTGACGTCCGCATTTTCCGGTAATTCACATGAATGGGCCGATTGTGCAATATGATCCATGTAACTTAAAAAAAAAAGAACTAGAAAAAGCACGTGCGATATACTTGAAAAGTTGCGTTTGTCATCTCAACACTATGCTCTGTCACACGGTTTCATACCACCTATAATTAGCAAACATTACCACATCTCTATTTTGAAGCATCTTCAGCGCGAGACATCCACAAGGCACCTTACAGAGATGTGGAGAGCTTCGCGGCCGGAACGAAGCATCCCTTCTCCGCCGGCCAAGAGGGGGAAACGTGCTTTCCGATCGCTCAAGGTTGCGCGGACAACGCATAGCTCTAGCGTCTAGGAAAAGCTTAACCAGGTGCGATGGCGGCACGCATAGCGTGGGAAGCTAGCCGCCAGAATAACTATACCAAGGACTGCTGCTGATGAGGGCGAAGTACCTTCGTGTAATTATAATAACCCTAATAGGACTACTTTCGAAAAAAAAAAAGGAAATGGCCCAGAGGGCTATACTACGAGAGCTATGACTGATAGTTTTCTATATATATATATATATATATATATATATATATATATTCATCTCATCTATGGGATCGCATTCGCGCGCTGTTTCTTTGTCTCTGCGTGTAGTACAGTTAAGAGAGCCAGTTTAAGGGCGGAGAAGAAGAAAGAAGAGAAAAGCAAAAACTGCAGCGCCGTGGTTTTAAGGCGCACCCGTGGTAGAGAAATGGAATGCGATATAAGCGTGCGTAGCCATGATACGCACACGACAAAACCGACTATCGCGGACAACATGAGTCTCTTTCCACGTAAGTGTGAGGCTCAGAGGAGGAGCTGTGGCGCTTGAAAGTAGCCTGGGGCCTGACGAACCAACCGACTGAGCTATCTTTCCGGGCAACATCGAAGGGTCACGAGTTCAAATCACCTGTTATGTTCCGTTTTTTTTTTTTTTTCCGCCCCTTTTTCTTTCTTTTTTTTCTTTCTTTTAATGTCTTTTCCTTTATTTTATCACTGTACGGGAACCCTCCTAAAAAAAAATAAAAAAAAAATAGATATATATCTTGAAATATGTAAGGCCTCACATGTGCAGGTCATAAATACGAGGTTCTCTAGCCGAGTGCCATCCATGCGGTATAACCGAGCTCAGATTGGTCCACCTTGACTGACCAAGTAGGGCACCACTGTAGGTTAAATGAGGCGTACAACTCCTGCGGGACCCGCCGTGGTTGCTCAGTGGTTATGGTGTTAGACTGCTGAGCACGAGGTCGCGGGATCGGACCCCGACCACGGCGGCCGCATTTCGATGGGGGCGAAATGCGAAAACACCCGTGTACTTAGAATTAAGTGCACGTTAAAGAACCCCAGGTGGTCGAAATTTTCGGAGTCCTCCACTACGGCGTGCATAATCAGAAAGTGGTTTTGTCACGTAAAACCCCATAAATTAATTTTTAATTTAACTCCTACGGGGACGGTAGAGTATCCGTCTCCAGTGCAAGAGGACCGTGATTCAAATCCCGGTGCCGCGCTATTCTCCACCGGAAAATACAAAAAAAAAAAAACCGTGTGTTGAGAAAATTGCACAAACAGGCCTGGAGTGCGGCCTGATCCCGGTGACCAGAACCGGTAACGCACTCTCTCACCAGAGCAGGATTGGCCACCCTGGTGCAGTACTTGGCCACAACCTCCTATATGAATACAACAATCGAACCCCGGCCCTCAGTCCCCAGCAGCCGCGAAGCAACTGACCACGGCGGCGGTCAGATCTGTGACGCTGCAGAGGGTGCTAAGAATACCTGGCTCCGGACAGGCCGCCATTGGAATCTGAACCTGGCAACGTTTAACGTTAGAACGCTATCTAGTGAGGCGAGTCTAGCAGTGTTATTGGAGGAATTAGAGGGTAGTAAATGGGATATAATAGGACTCAGTGAGGTTAGGAGGACAAAAGAAGCATATACAGTGCTAAAAAGCGGGCATGTACTGTGTTACCGGGGCTTAGCGGAGAGACGAGCACTAGGAGTCGGATTCCTGATTAATAAGGAAATAGCTGGTAACATACAGGAATTCTATAGCATTAACGAGAGGGTGGCATGTCTTGTTGTGAAACTTAATAAGAGGTGCAAAATGAAGGTTGTACAGGTCTACGCTCCTACATCTAGTCATGATGACCAGGAAGTCGAAAGCTTTTATGAAGACGTAGAATCGGCGATGGGTAAAGTCAAAACAAAATACACTATACTGATGGGCGACTTCAATGCCAGGGTAGGCAAGAAGCAGGCTGGAGACAAGTCAGTGGGGGAATATGGCATAGGCTCTAGGAATAGCAGAGGAGAATTATTAGTAGAGTTTGCAGAACAGAATAATATGCGTATAATGAATACCTTTTTCCGCAAGCGGGTTAGCCGAAAGTGGACGTGGAGGAGCCCGAATGGTGAGACTAGAAATGAAATCGACTTCATACTCTGCGCGAACCCTGGCATCATTCAAGATGTAGACGTGCTCGGCAAGGTACGCTGCAGTGACCACAGGATGGTAAGAACTCGAATTAGCCTAGACTTGAGGAGGGAACGAAAGAAACTGGTACACAAGAAGCCAATCAATGAGTTAGCGGTAAGAGGGAAACTAGAGGAATTCCGGATCAAACTACAGAACAGGTATTCGGCTTTAACTCAGGAAGAGGACCTTAGTGTTGAAGCAATGAACGACAATCTCATGGGCATCATCAAGGAGTGCGCAATAGAAGTCGGTGGTAACGCCGTTAGGCAGGAAACCAGTAAGCTATCGCAGGAGACGAAAGATCTGATCAAGAAACGCCAATGTATGAAAGCCTCTAATCCTACAGCTAGAATAGAACTGGCAGAACTTTCTAAGTTAATCAACAAGCGTAAGACAGCGGACATCAGGAACTATAATATGGATAGAATTGAACAGGCTCTCAGGAAAGGAGGAAGCCTAAAAACAGTGAAGAAGAAACTAGGAATAGGCAAGAATCAGATGTGTGCGTTAAGAGACAAAGCCGGCAATATCGTTACTAATATGGACGAGATAGTTCAAGTGGCTGAGGAGTTCTATAGAGATTTATACAGTACCAGTGGCACCCACGACGATAGTGGAAGAGAGAATAGCCTAGAGGAATTCGAAATCCCACAGGTAACGCCAGAAGAAGTAAAGAAAGCCTTAGGAGCTATGCAAAGGGGGAAGGCAGCTGGGGAGGATCAGGTAACAGCAGATTTGTTGAAGGATGGTGGTCAGATTGTTCTAGAGAAACTGGCCACCCTGTATACGCAATGCCTCATAACCTCGAGCGTACCGGAATCTTGGAAGAACGCTAACATAATCCTAATCCATAAGAAAGGGGACGCCAAAGACTTGAAAAATTATAGACCGATCAGCTTACTGTCCGTTGCCTACAAAGTATTTACTAAGGTAATCGCAAATAGAATCAGGAACACCTTAGACTTCTGTCAACCAAAGGACCAGGCAGGATTCCGTAAAGGCTACTCAACAATAGACCATATTCACACTATCAATCAAGTGATAGAGAAATGTGCAGAATATAACCAACCCTTATATATAGCTTTCATTGATTACGAGAAAGCGTTTGATTCAGTCGAAACCTCAGCAGTCATGGAGGCATTACGGAATCAGGGTGTAGATGAGCCATATGTAAAAATACTGGAAGATATCTATAGCGGCTCCACAGCCACCGTAGTCCTCCACAAAGAAAGCAACAAAATCCCTATAAAGAAAGGCGTCAGACAGGGAGATACGATATCTCCAATGCTATTCACAGCATGTTTACAGGAGGTATTCAGAGGCCTGGAGTGGGAAGAATTGGGGATAAAAGTTGATGGAGAATACCTTAGCAACTTGCGATTCGCTGATGATATTGCCTTGCTTAGTAACTCAGGACACCAATTGCAATGCATGCTCACTGACCTGGAGAGACAAAGCAGAAGGGTGGGTCTGAAAATTAATCTGCAGAAAACTAAAGTACTGTTTAACAGTCTCGGAAGAGAACAGCAGTTTACGATAGGTAGCGAAACACTGGAAGTGGTAAGGGAATACATCTACTTAGGGCAGGTAGTGACCACGGATCCGGATCATGAGACTGAAATAACCAGAAGAATAAGAATGGGTTGGGGTGCGTTTGGCAGGCATTCTCAAATCATGAACAGTAGGTTGCCACTATCCCTCAAAAGGAAAGTGTACAACAGCTGTGTGTTACCAGTACTCACATATGGGGCAGAAACCTGGAGGCTTACGAAAAGGGTTCTGCTGAAATTGAGAACGACGCAACGAGCTATGGAAAGAAGAATGATGGGTGTAACGTTAAGGGATAAGAAAAGAGCAGATTGGGTGAAGCAACAAACGCGGGTAAACGACATCTTAGTTGAAATCAAGAAAAAGAAATGGGCATGGGCCGGACATGTAATGAGGAGGGAAGATAACCGATGGTCACTAAGAGCTACGGACTGGATTCCAAGAGAAGGGAGGCGTAGCAGGGGGCGGCAGAGGGTTAGGTGGGCGGATGACATTGGGACGTTTGCGGGGACAACATGGCCACAATTAGTACATGACCGGGGCGGTTGGAGAGGTATGGGAGAGGCCTTTGCCCTGCAGTGGGCGTAACTGTGCTGATGATGATGATGATGATGATTTTGGAGCGAATATTTCCTTGCCACTGATCCCGACATTGGAGATGCCTGGTGCTTCTGTCTCGACGATGATACTTGGATCACTGGATATTTTCAACTAGGGATGTGCCCTGAATAGTCAGCTCGGGCGTTTGTTGTATGTGCATCTGGGCGTGTGCTACTCGTTATGTGTCCAAACAGGCAACTTGGATATGTTCAGTTGCTCATGCACCACTGACTACGGGAGCATTCTTGTCGAATCTTTCAGAATGAGGGTGGGCCAGAGGGCAAGGTGCCCGTGAAGAAGTAAAAAGTTCGGTACCCAAAGTGGCCGAATGTCAATGAATAATAAAGAGAAAACAATATTACCAGAGCGCGCAGAGTAAAAAGCATCGAGCTGCATAAAGGTGAAGAAAGAAACGCAAAATGACGAAATTTCAAGAATCATCTAAGAATAGGCTTCGTTTGTCACCGAATCTCACATGTGTGTGGTATCCACCATTCTCTTTAATCGTCCGTTCATCAGAGTACTTTAACTTTGTGGTAACCCACAGCGGCAGCCATTCGGTTGCAACATGCGTCCCATCAGTTCACGTTTGTCAGCTGCGCTGATTTGCCAAGCATTTTAACCACATGATCGGTTTGCATGGATTACCTACTCAAAACGTTACCCGCTGGTAAGTTCAATGCTTTTCTGTATGCCTAAAATAAATTAGTGGTGAAAGGAAAACTAAATAACAGGAACACACAACCGAAATTCTGCAGGCAATATCGCGTAACGGCATCACCAAAATAAAGATGACGATATAAATAAAACATAAGTTCGCACTTTTCTGCTGGCAATCTTAACTAATCAAAGTATGCTGGTCAACTGTATTAACAGGACAAAAGCAACAGAGCGACAATTTACTGAATTGGCAGAATGCCTTTCCGAGCACTCATATAATAAACCATGCTTAGATAAATTAATCCTGAGAAGGGTGAAATTTCTTCCTCGCTGTTATGACATACCGAAAGTAAAGCGCTAAAGGAAAGTACACACACAGCCACATAGACTGAGAAAGTAAATGTGCATGTCTCGTGTACTCGCTGTGATGAGGTGTTTTTTTTTTCTTTTACATTTCTTGTGTGTATTTCACTTTTAGTATGCTTGAATTAGTTTCTGAGATAGTACCACCTCCTCGTAAATCCTGTTTCACTACACTTAACATTATTAATAACAATGAATTGCCAGATTAATTTGCTATAATTGTCGTGAGGCAAAGCACTGCCGCACTTAACTCTGACTCGACAATGCTTTGAAATAACAAGTTATTGCATGCCTTCTACCTGCAGCCGACATTCACGGGAGATCAACGTCTCTTGCATTCAAGCACAGTGAACATACGCACCTCGATAATAAACCGGTCTTTATTGTGCAGGTCTTCAGCGACGTCAACCGAAAAAAATGGCCACAACGATGTTGTCGTCAGCAAATGTGAGTAGTTTCCATAAGGAAGCTCAGATGTTCTCATCACAGGCCATACAGGAAATCCCATACGAGTACATTCATCTTTAACCATCGGGATTAGCTGCTCTTCTGTGAAATCTAGAACACGCGATATTTTAAGCAAGTCAGTGGATTTCTTCAGAAAGCATAGCGAGAAAAAATTGAGCAAGCAGCAACGCCCGTTCAGGGTCATCGCTTGGCATACATCAGATATGTACACTTACGAGCAAAAGTTTCGGAACCAAAGGTGCGGCTACTTTTATTTGAAATTTTTTTCGCAGCCTGGACATTCTGGATGAAATGAAGAGCACGCGCCTGCGTGCGCTTATTTGATCGATAAAATGAAATAAAGCAACACCACACCGCGGAACCGTGCTTAATTTTTTTCAATTTGTTGCTGATGCTGTAATCTCCAAGCTTTCGCTCGCGCCTGTACGTCAAATATTCGAAGGAAGCTTTTATTGGTCGGTCACCATTTCTGGATACCTTTTCTTTTGAATGATGTGAAGTCAGACGCGCCGCCTCACAGGTTCTGTGAGAACCTTGCTTCCTTAATATTTTTATACTTTAAGGGCGGTTATTTGTACCGAGAGCAAGACCGTTACTCTTCAAGCTCTAAACATTTTATTTTATGCGGCAGCAAGCACGAACTACACCTTTGATCATAACAACCCTAGTTGAATATTGTATATTATTCTATCTGATGCGCACCAAAATAACTGTTACAAGCGTTCGACTGCAGCAGTTATTAACGTTCGTTTTAAGTACTTTTCCTGCGTTATGTCACTGTAATTTTTCCAGGGGACGCTACTAAGGCTTCTTGCCTTAATGAAGTCACCAAGAAGAAAAGATTCATTCGCATGCATCGAGTTCATCACATCCTTAAGATATGAGGGTGCTAGCTGCAGTGTACATCAAGCGCTCCTTGTGGCTCGATGAGGGTTTAAAAATGGTAACGGTGAAATGAATGCACTTATATCCACGTTACATTAAACGAACAGACTGGAAGCTATACTTGTCGTCCTCAACCAGTTCCACTGGTGGAGCCGGCGAACTACAGCGACCACTTGTAGATTATAATGCGCATGGTATTCAATCCTGTTGGAAAATATACCTTGGGAGACGCGGCCTAAATATTTATTGAGTATGCCATATCGGATGCGCGCGGAACTGTATAAAAATGGTTGAATCTCATTATTGCCTGCTGCTTTCGCTAAAGATGACATTAATTTGATATAAGGTGTTGCCTTGTAGAGAAAAGGTAAAACGCCCGTGCACTGCGTTCTGAATAACGTGAGTTTACATAAGAATCCACATTGTGGCAGTAACGTGCCTTCCTTCCACATCCAATTAAAGCGTCACCTATTTGTTTCGGCCAAGGAAAGTTGTTTTCGCGCCAAGAACAAGTGATAACAGTTACTTTGTCCACCAGCGTAGAGATTTCGTGTTCAGCATCCAATCGCTGCATTAAAGCGAATATTTTTATCGCTTACTCAATCATTTAATTTTCTGTAAGCTCACTTCGCACTTCTCACATTGGCCAAGACGTCTCGAGCACGTATCGTTTTATTCGAAGAGGACGTCCTAGTGTTGTACTGTTATAGGTTATGAATGAACACTTCTTAGTCACATGAGAACGCTAAACCCTTCCACAGACAACCTTTGTTGAAGTTCAGGTAGCTACCTTTCCCTATTGTTTCCTCGCACTCTTTATTGTCTTCAGCACAGTCTTGCTTGAATTACATATTTTTTTCAGTTCAATGTTCACAGTGTTCTTCAACCGCCATAACGCGAACCGCTCAGGGCTTTACGACCTATAATGACACATTAGCAAAAGTCATGATGTGGTGATCTCAGATACTTGTAAGTAGCTTCAGAAATACAGTAATCTACTAGCTGACTAATGCTTTTTCGTGCGATTGTCAAGCGATTGCCTGCGTTAAAGTTGTGCTCTTGCTCATCAAATATCTGACACTGATGTCAGAACAGGGAGCTGCTAATTCGAGCCTGCCACTTGATGCCTCACTGAAAACTAGAGATTTTTTTTATATTGCAAAAAAAAAAGAATTCGGAGGAGACAAGGAAAAAGAAATATTTCACTCACATTTGCACGTGCATGCCATGTACATAGTTGCCGCCCTCTCTTTCCCATTGCGAGGTTCAGCAAAGTCTGTTATGTTCTCGATGATCGCTGCAAGGAACGAGTGACCAGTTCCGAATCCATCGCGTTCAATCGCATATTATATACAGAATTTTTACAAGTACTACAGAAGTACTTCTATGATACTATCGAAATATACTCCTGCGATCTTGTTGGATTTCCGGCACAGTGGGAAAGGCCAGTGATACCAACGATTTATCCACAGTTGATAAGGCAGATCACCGCGACAGCTTATGCCACTTGCACGCTACAAAGACAAATTATGGACTTGTCTTTGAAGAACATTTGTTCGCGTAACTGAATATTTAGGATACGTTCATGCTTATTTTCGTGCTGTACAATATTAATTTCCCTTTTAATTGTCATTTCTTATGTGGCCTATTGTGTTGTAACATAAAGAAAAATATCTGAGTAAAACGAAAGTATTATGGAGAAAAACAGTTCTGCCGACTTTCAATATGGAAAAATGATATGTTGTGCTTCTTCCTGTTGGAATTTCAAGTAATTCTTACCTTTTAGATCACGCAGCACATTTTCATTGGCTTGTTCGAACGTTCCGAACGACGTATCAGTGTCTGGAATAGGGTGCTCTGTCATCCACCCGTCACAAACGAAGCCGAAGAAGTCATCACAGGGATCGATGCTTGTGTTGATGCTTTTGTTTAGAAGCATCGCTAATATGCGCACGGGAAATAAATACAACAGTGGTCAATTTTTTGCACGTTGAGAAACACGGAAAAAATAGTAGCTGGTTACTCATTAGGAAATTCGCAAGCGCGATTTCGAATCAGTTAGCGCAGGACAGGGGTAATTTAAGATCGCAGAAAGCCAGCAGAATGCCTTCGTCTTGCAGTGGACATAAAATAGGATGATGATGAAGATGATTACTTATGCTAAACGATGGTCACATTGGGGAATAAGAAAAAGAACGACGAGCGCACGAGCAGTGGCACGAGCGCGAGGGGCAATATGAGAACGCTTGCATGAGGAGCGACATCGGAGCCAGCTGTGGAAGAACTTGAACACTAATGCGCGAGGAGTGGCACGAGCGCAAGGGGCAGAATGGGAACGCTTGCATGAGGAGCGACATCGGAGCCAGCTGTGGGAGAAGATGAAGACTAATGCGCGAGGAGTCGCACGAGCTCGAGGAGCAGTATGGGAACGCTTGCATGAGGAGCGACATCGGAGCCAGCTGTGGAAGAAAATGAAGACTAATGCGCGAGGAGTGGCATGAGCTCGAGGGGCAGAATGGGAATGCTTGCATGAGGAGCGACATCGGAGCCAGCTGTGGAAGAAAATGAAGACTAATGCGCGAGGAGTGGCACGAGCGCGAAGGGCAGAATGGGAACGCTTGCATGAGGTGTGACATCGGAGCCAGCTGTGGAAGAACGTGAAGACTAATGCGCGAGGAGTGGCACGAGCGCGAGGGGCAATATGGGAACGCTTGCATGAGGAGCGACATCGGAGCCAGCTGTGGAAGAAGATGAAGACTAATACGCGAGGACTGGCACAAGCGCGAGGGGCAATATGGGAACGCTTGCATAATTAGCGACATCGGAGCCAGCTGTGGACGAAGATGAAGAGTAATGCGCAAGGAGTGGCACGAACGTGAGGGGCAGAATGGGAACGCTTGCATGAGGAGCGACATCGGAGCCACCTGTGGAAGAAAATGAAGACTATTGCGCGAGAAGTGGCACGAGCGCGCGGGGCGATATGGGAACGCTTGCATGAGGAGCGACATCGGAGCCAGCTGTGGAAGAAGATGAAGATTAATACGCGAGGAGCGGCACGAGCACGAGGGGCAATATGGGAACGCTTGCATGAGGAGCGACATCGGAGCCAGCTGTGGAAGAAGATGAAGACTAATGCGCGAGGAGTGGCACGAGCGCGAGGGCCAGAATGGGAACGCTTGCATGAGGAGCGACATCGGAGCCAGCTGTGGAAGAAGATGAAGACTAATGCCCTAGGAGTGCCACGAGCGCGAGGGGCAGAATGGGAACGCTTGCATGAGGAGCGACATCGGAGCCAGCTGTGGAAGAAGATGAAGACTAATACGCGAGGAGTGGCACGAGCGCGAGGGGCAATATCGGAACGCTTGCACGAGGATCGACATCGGAGCCAGCTGTGGAAGAAGATGAAGACTAATACGCGCGGAGTGGCACGAGCGCGAGGGCCAATATGGGAACGTTTGCATGAGGAGCGACATCGGAGCCAGCTGTGGAAGAAGATGAAGACTAAAGCGCGAGGAGTGGCGCGAGCGCGAGGGCCAGAATGGGAACGCTTGCATAAGGAGCGACATCGGAGCCAGCTGTGGAAGAAGATGAAGACTAATGCCCTAGGAGTGCCACGAGCGCGAGGGGCAGAATGGGAACGCTTGCATGAGGAGCGACATCGGAGCCAGCTGTGGAAGAAAATGAAGACTAATGCGCGAGGAGTGGCACGAGCGCGGAGGGCAGAATGGGAACGCTTGCATGAGGTGTGACATCGGAGCCAGCTGTGGAAGAACGTGAAGACTAATGCGCGAGGAGTGGCACGAGCGCGAGGGGCAATATGGGAACGCTTGCATGAGGAGCGACATCGGAGCCAGCAGTGGAAGAAGATGAAGACTAATACGCGAGGACTGGCACAAGCGTGAGGGGCAATATGGGAACGCTTGCATAATTAGCGACATCGGAGCAAGCTGTGGACGAAGATGAAGAGTAATGCGCAAGGAGTGGCACGAACGTGAGGGGCAGAATGGGAACGCTTCCATGAGGAGCGACATCGGAGCCACCTGTGGAAGAAAATGAAGACTATTGCGCGAGAAGTGGCACGAGCGCGCGGGGCGATATGGGAACGCTTGCATGAGGAGCGACATCGGAGCCAGCTGTGGAAGAAGATGAAGATTAATACGCGAGGAGCGGCACGAGCACGAGGGGCAATATGGGAACGCTTGCATGAGGAGCGACATCGGAGCCAGCTGTGGAAGAAGATGAAGACTAATGCGCGAGGAGTGGCACGAGCGCGAGGGCCAGAATGGGAACGCTTGCATGAGGAGCGACATCGGAGCCAGCTGTGGAAGAAGATGAAGACTAATGCCCTAGGAGTGCCACGAGCGCGAGGGGCAGAATGGGAACGCTTGCATGAGGAGCGACATCGGAGCCAGCTGTGGAAGAAGATGAAGACTAATACGCGAGGAGTGGCACGAGCGCGAGGGGCAATATCGGAACGCTTGCACGAGGATCGACATCGGAGCCAGCTGTGGAAGAAGATGAAGACTAATACGCGCGGAGTGGCACGAGCGCGAGGGCCAATATGGGAACGTTTGCATGAGGAGCGACATCGAAGCCAGCTGTGGAAGAAGATGAAGACTAATGCGCGAGGACTGCCACGAGCGCGAGGGGCAGAATGGGAACGCTTGCATGCGGAGCGACATCGGAGCCAGCTGTGGAAGAAGATGAAGACTAATACGCGCGGAGTGGCACGAGCGCGAGGGGCAATATGGGAACGCTTGCATGAGGAGCGACATCGGAGCCAGCTGTGGAAGAAGATGAAGACTAATGCGCGAGGAGTGGCACGAGCGCGAGGGCCAATATGGGAACGTTTGCATGAGGAGCGACATCGAAGCCAGCTGTGGAAGAAGATGAAGACTAAAGCGCGAGGAGTGGCACGAACGTGAGGGGCAGAATGGGAACGTTGGCATGAGGAGCGACATCGGAGCCAGTTGTGGAAGACGACGACGTACGCGGGAGCAGTGTCACGAGCGCGAAAGGCAGTGTGGGAATGCTGTCATGATGAGCGACATCGGAGCCAGCTGCGGAGCAAACGGCATACTTTGCCCGCCCCTACTTTTGACATTGAGGGGGGGGGGGAGTGCTCCCCCCCTATGGGCATTTCTGCGCATCATTTGTATTTAAATATGCAACTCACAGTAGCCCTCGAACTAAGCGTTGCTGTTAATGTGTAACAGCGCGTCATTAATTCAGCGACCTTCTTTGAGAGATATCACCACGCTGGGCATCAGCTGCAGGCATCGATAACTGCTAGATACGTGGCATAACATTGGCTAATTGCAGAGTCAGCATAATGGCAGAGTGGATGCAACTTGAACCTTACCTCTCTCTTTACATACTTCCGTCTCACAAACAGTGTAGTTTTTGGCCATCTCTAAGAAACAAACAGTTAACATATGTGTATGTTAGAGATTTGTGGTTCCTTAGACACAAAAATATGTCCGCATCTTTTATTTGTTTCACAAAAGCAGGCAAATAAGGTTTGAAGTATTTCCATTGAAAAAGAGCCTGTCATATATAAATATACAGAGACACCAATTATGTCAAAAAATGTAGGAATTGTATGGTAAAAGTCACCGGAATAGTCACAGTTACTGTTCGCATTTTAAAAAGTGAATTAAAGCATAGAAAAGGGATATATAAAGAAGAGGAGAAAAGAGGGAAAAAACAACAAATGCTGCAAAGAACAATGACAAGAAATAGAGTGAAGGCAATAAGAACAAAAATGCTAGAGTCATACCAGGTCGGAATTAAGAAAGACAAACAGAGACCATGACAAATGTTCATGGGGAAAGCACAGCAAGACGCAATATGAAAACAGGACATATGCAAGCTCCAAGAGGCAACAATGCATGAACAATTGACAAAGATGGTAGCTTAAATTCGAGAATGTCCGATCTTATTTTTAAAAAATTTGATTGATTTTCTTTCTTTCGCATGCGTTCCACATGGTAAAGCGATTCATTGAAGTTATAGAAAAGCACGATTGCGTCTTTCATTCCTAGGTCGTGATTTTCGAAAAGAAAAAACTGAATAAATTTTCGTGCGTACTGTGCGCACTGTACTGTGGAAAGTGTGCAAGACGCTTGTTTGGTGTCCTTATGACTCAGTCAATCAATCGGGCAGAAACCTATTAAAGGTTAAAATAACTATTATGTTGTTTACTAGCGCTTACAACAACAAGTTTGTTGTAAGCGCTAAAACAGCGGACATAGAGAAAGCTTCTGTCTTTCTGACTACGTTGCCTCCTTCATTTTCAGCACTGTTGTATCTCATTCAGTACGAATGCCAACAGACTTGTTCTATTCGACGTTATGACACGATATACTAGGCGTTCCAGCAGATGTGTTTGAATTTGCTTAAAGATAGCGGACATCTGATAAACAAAGGTTTACTTTATATGTTTTCTAATACAGAGTTATATGCATAAATTGGTTCTCGATAGTAATTAAACAACTAGTTGTACAAAGTAGACAAATTGCCTTTTTTTACCCGAAATATGTATATAGTTTATGTATGTTCGAGACTTAAAGCGCATAAAAATGTATGACAGGTGTGAGAGATAAAAAGTTGACGCTACTAATTTTTGCAGTGTGCTGAATCACGGCCAATTTCATTCAGAAAAGCGAAACTGAACTGCGGGTCATAAGCAGACGTCCCGCGCTTAGAAGGTGCGCATGGGTAACGTGACCGTTTTCGTGTCACCGTCGGGTGAGGATGAAGCCAGCGAGATGGCGACTTCAGATGTACTTTAGCTTTATTGTTTCTCGCTAGTGCAGGTGTAAATGCAAAAGGATAGACAGTTGGGCGAGTTGGTACGGTAACATATTTTGGCTTCTAGCGCGAAGTGAAACGCTCGTCCTGTCTGCTCCTTTCTGTGTCCGTGTTTCACTTCGCGCTAGAAGCCAAAACAGGTGTAAATGGTTAGGTCGCTATTGTGTGTTTGTTAAAGGCGTAACATTTGCACTCTTTGGCACGTCAGTTTCGCATTTCTGAGTGAAAGTGGCTGCAATTAAGAACACTGCAGAAATTACCAGCCTCCTTTTTTTTGCACGTCTGGTTGACTGGATTCCAGGCTGGCATTACCCTCAATTGTCTGACTTTCTCAGTCAAAATGATGGCAAGTCTGCTTTACCTATATTATTTGTCTAAATACTATTCAAATTTTAGAATGTATGCCTCCTTGGTAAACGTTATCGTAATCACGTAGCATAATTATCACAGGTTTTCAGTTTCAAAGGAATATTTAACGCACTTTCTCAAATACTCTTTCACAATAGTACAATGGTTCTGTACTGACGTGAGCCCTTCTTGAATTTTCTTTATCTCTGTAGTAAGATTTTTTATAGCATGTGTTTGTCCCCCACTTTAGCGCGAATACTGATTCTCCAATATTTCCTCCGCGTAGCTTTGGTTAATGTGGCTCCGGATCATTTACCTGTAACCCATTTGTTAACAACATAAACATGTCCCTTCGAGGGAAAAACTCACGCGTAATAATATAGCATTACCTGAAAATACGTTGACGTCGTTGCACGTGGTATGCCCTAAAACGATCGCATAAGCACAAGTCTGGCTTAATGGCTAAGGCGTCGCGCTGTTGACGCCGAGGTCGAGGGTTTGATTTCAGGCACAACGTTTGCATCCCGGTGGGGTCGGAATGCGGAAAGACGCGTGCACGGGGCATTTGTGGCACGGGAACGGAGCCCCAAATTGGGAAAATTAAGTCGGAGTTACCCACTGCGGCATGTGTCATTATAGATGCGGCACCAGAGGTTATGTGTAACTTTCAGGGACTATTGAATTGAAAGTTCATTGTTTTTCTCTCACTTTCTATTGGCAGAAATAGCATAGAGGAAGTTCATAGAGTAATTTCTATTAGGGCTGTAAAACGCCTCTCTCCAGCCTATGGGTTCCGGTCTGACGTGTTTTCTTGATAGTTCGAACTTTCTGCTATAAGGACTTGTTTGGAAGCTTACGAAGCAGCAAATCACCGCAACAAATCGGTGCTGTTTACTACTATTTTTTGCTTGCACACATCATGTTTGCTCGAAATGTGATCATTAGAAGAAGCCTGAAAGAGGGCGACACACTTTAAGTGAACAAGGAAGCGTATAGGCTATGTCGAATCAATTTGACGATGGTTTGGGCGATAAATGACGACGAGGTGTTTACCTTCCGTTGCAGCAAGGGATGGGCTGTACAGAATTATTCGGGTAAACGTGGCCGCCAGGAGATAGAGCACTGTGCTGGAGAGATGCATCTCTTCGCTTTTGTCACCTGCAACAGGATAACGCACCATAAGTTTCATGACTGGAGTGACCTTGATGAATGACCACGTGGGAGTACTGCATGGTCCTTTGGCATGGCATATACATCGTTTTATAGGTGCACCACCTTAAGATTAATAATGAACAAATTCAGATTAGAATTCACAAAGGCAACTATTTTGAATCCCAGTAAGATATATCTCTTTCATAAATAGTGCATGCCTTTCGCGGCCCTGAGACTGTTTTTCAACGTAAATTGTAGAATATGTTTATTTGGGCACATATAAATCCAGTTCGAGTACTTACGTCATGATTGTAGCTGACGGCGCTGAAAGACAGCTTTAGCGCTGAGGATGTTGGGTCGAATGTTTTGTTTGAATATTCGAAGGAAACGCTCAAATGTAACAGGTTGAGAGGAAAGAAACTGCTAAACAAACCACGTGACTCGACCTGCTAAGATTATTGTCCGAAAACGCAGGCGCGCATAATTCGAGCGAGGCAAGATTCGGAAGGAAACGCTCAGGAAACGTATTAGTACTCTCACCCTTCAAATCGAAGACTATGCACAACAACTTACTCGTCAAAATTGGCACAGCACATGCGACAGCATGGAGCGGTAACCAAACCTGCCCAAAACGTGGAATATCCTCCGTTGCCTCCTCGATCCGGCTAACAGCAAGAACACACAACAGCACAACTTGCGAAAAATTATTCACACCCATCCGGGCACGGACGCACAAGTTCTTCAAGAATTGATAGACCGATACATAGGACCTCAATCTACTACACCCGCTCCAGCATACACAGGCACCGATAACGACCACCAGGACGCGCCCATAGAAGCAGCAGAAGTACGTGAAGCCATCCTCGCACTCCGCCCTAACTCAGCCCCGGGACCTGATGGCGTTACTAATAAAATGCTTCGCAACCTAGATGAGGATTCTATACTAGCCCTCACAGCTTATTTTAACGCATACTGGGAAACTGGAAACCTCCCCTCACAATGGAAAGAAGCCAAAATTATTATGATTCCCAAACCCGGGAAGCGCCTCCTACTCGAAAACCTCCGCCCTATCTCCCTGACTTCATGTGTCGGAAAGGTCCTCGAGCACGTCATCCTCACACGCTTACACAGACATATGAACGACAACGACCTCTTCCCCAATACCATGGTTGGCTTCCGCCCGAAACTTTCTGCTCAAGATGTCATGATTCAGCTCAAGCACCAAATTATCGATGGCGACAAAAGCTCCTGGCTGGACACCAGAGCCATCTTGGGGCTAGACCTAACCAAGGCCTTCGATAACGTCACGCATGAGGCCATACTGAACCAACTGGCACAACTCCAGGTTGGACATCGAACATATAACTACGTGAAGAATTTTCTTACAGGTCGCACGGCGACCATTACCATCGGAGGGTTGCAGTCGCCAATTATTCACTTCGGCAGCAAAGGCACGCCGCAAGGATCGGTTCTATCCCCTTTTCTGTTTAACGTGGCCTTGCTCGGACTACCGCCTGCATTAGCCAGCATCCCCAACCTCAAGTATAGCCTCTACGCAGACGATATCACCCTGTGGGTCACCGGGGGCAGCGACGGGGACATCCAAGACACGCTGCAGCAAGCCATCAACGAGGTCGTTGCATACGTAGAACCGTGCGGCCTGGCGTGTTCCCCACAGAAATCGGAGCTCCTTCTGTACAAGCCTAATTAGGGAGGTCGACGTCCAGACCCTCACCCACCCGAGATAGAACTTCAAGTTCACCAGCAACGCATACCTACAGTACCTAGCATTCGTATCCTTGGCTTACGCATCCAACAAAACGGCAGAAACACGGAGATACTCAAGCAATTAGATAAACATGTACACCAAACCACTCGCCTCATTGCACGCATCGGAAATCGACATCACGGCATGAAGGAAAGCAACCTTATACGCCTGGTAACCGCCTACGCCCTGAGCAGGATCACCTATGTCGCCCCGTACCTTAGCCTCAATGCAACTGACAAGCTCAAACTCAATACCATGATCAAGAGGGCCTATAAACAAGCCCTACATCTTCCCATCACCACCTCTAACGAGAAACTGGACGCCCTAGGCATTCATAACACCATAGACGAGCTTATTGAAGCGCACCGTATTAGCCAATACGAACGACTTGCCAATTCCACCACGGGCAGGCACATTCTAGGCACCCTGGGCATAACCTACACCACCCAATTCGGACCAAAAGTACCCATCCCTCCAAACATTCGTCATCAGCTAGTTATCCCGCCCATACCTCGCAATATGCACCCTGAACACAATCCGGAGCGACGTGCAGAAAGAGCTAAACAACTACAACAGCGCTACGACCAAGCCGCTGACGTAACCTACGTGGACGCAGCAGAGTACCCCAACCAAAACGCCATGGCGGTCGTCGCAGTCGCGGGTTCGCAGTACCACCTCTCCGCGGCCGCATCAATATTCGCCACGCAACCCGAAGTAGGAGAAGAAACGGCCATCGCTTTGGCCTACGCGGCTACCAATGCACACTGCATCATCAGCGATTCAAAAACGGCCATTCGTAACTACGCAAGAGGACTCATAGCACCCCAAGCGCAGAAGATTCTCTCTGGCACTCCTCCCTCAAGGCAACGCCACGTGCAGATCATCTGGGCCCCTGGTCACTCGGGTCTGGCTGGAAACGAAGCCACCCACGATGCCGCCCGAGCTCTCGCACACCGGGCGCATCATCCTTCTCCTGCGTCTTCCGATCCCGACCAGCCCTCTGTTCTGCATCGCGGTCACGCGTGGGACCGAATGGTCACGTTGAGAGAAATTCTCCTGCACTACCGCCGAGAGCGGTTACGCTACCCCCCAGCACACAAAACACTGAATATGTCTCAATCCACCACTTGGCGACTCCTTCAGACACGAACTTTTCCGAACCCCGTGCTTTACAACCGCATGTACCCCGATACATACTCACCACTCTGCAAAGCGTGCAAGGCCCGCGCCGACCTCAATCATATTATCTGGCAATGCCCCAAAGCCTCACCCACCAACACCTCCCGCACTAACACACGCATCATTAGTACGGCCGAGCAGTGGGAGACATTGCTGCTCAGCTTGGACCCAGAGGAGCAGCTCTGGGCCGTCCGGATGGCCGAAGACGCCGCCAGAAAGCAAGGACTGGCCGCCGTCTGAGGAAGGGGGGGATTGGGGGTTAGTCTCCCGACCCCCGCCACCCCTTAACCCCATCAAGGACACACTAAAGTTTTATCTCTCTCTCTAGCACAGTTCCTGTACCATGATTCTCTACGAACTTGAACTTTCTATCGTTCTCTACGGAAAGTATCTGCGAAATGGTTTATGAAATCTCGCTTTCACGCGCCACAAATTACTTTGGATGCTCCGTAAATCTCTCAGACTAAAATGCTCACACGAATCCCATCTATTGCGACTGCCTGCGAACAAGTACTACGGAGTAGAACTATTGTGAGAAAGCTCAGTGATATAAAAAAAACGCGAATCTACTGATACCCGTCAAATTGTTTAATCTGACAACACATGTTTCTCGAAGCTATCGACCATGATAATTAAAGCAGCGATAGTGTTTTAAGGTAAGGCCTACGCACGATGAGATACTTCCGTAGATTTCCCAACTACTGAGCTAAGTATAATATTCTTTTATGGGGGGTGTTTGGGGTGCTTCATGTATTCGTTTTTTTACGCGTGTACATGCAGCGCTTCTTTTTACTGCGTAAGCGATTATACAGTCACTCGAGGCCAGCTACGTAAGCGCCCTGTCTACGTAAGCGCCACGACCACTGTGCTGTCTTGGTAGCCACGGCTCATTCACGGCTCACGCGCCTAGGGTTCGAAGGTCTCCGGAGACGCGACAGGCACGCAGTGTGCTTGACTCATTGAGGTTATACGAAACTTCAAAAATGACAGCGTTCTCGTCTCAGGCACGTGAGCGGTGCCTGAACGCACATTCGTATTCCTGGATAAAAGCGGTGCGCATACCACATCGTTGTCCGTACTCTGGACCTAGGTGCCTGCCACGTCAGCTGATAACGTGGTTCCAATTCCACACCGATTCACTCGTTTTCACCGCTGTCGGCTGTGAAAGCATATTGCAGTGAACGCTCGCATTCAATGCGAGCTATTTTCGCCGACATTGCTGTCCCATTTGCTAACATCACGGAAGCAACGGGCCGATGAGATATAGCCTCTAAAAATGTATATAAATATAGCTATGGAATTTCTGCCTTTAAAATTTTAGCCGTGAAGCACTCCAGGATGTGGGAAATATGGTCCGCAGCGAGCATTATTTCTTCGCGACTCCTTCGAAGTACGTGAACCGCTGTTCAAACAGGAAAGTAAATTGACAGGCCCCTTGTGAAGAAGTTCTCAATCGGCAAGACTGGAGTGGATAGTAAACGTTAAGGTAGCTCTATTTAGTCCGTTAATTGAGCGCTGACAAACACAGAGGGTTTTCGTCTCGCCTCGTGCACCATCGAGTTGCGCCAGCTGTAACGCCATTGCAGGCGTTCCTCATCGCGCCAGCGTTTGAGATGTTTAGCGTGTCCGGCATACGGGTAAACGCAAGAGAACTTGGCGGTTTTGAAGCGAAAAGCTTCACAACGCTAGTCAACACCGCGCTTCGCGCGAGCCGGCGTATGTTCGAATTGGCTCCGTAAGCGTGTTCGTTGTCGGCGCTGGTGGCCACTGCCGCGCGCTATGCGTCGTCGTTTGACGTTCGCCGCAAGCGCGTGTTTATCGCGGAGCCCGAATATATAACCGCTTGCCAAAGAATAGGCGTGCGCAGAGAGTGATACTACCGATACAGAGAGCTGTGTTTATGGCTCTACAGAAATCGCAAGACAATGTGCCCAACAATGATGAATAAAGAAGTTTAATAATCCTACATAACTTATGGTATATATCATTGATAAGCAATTTGCATAACTGCACAAGGCACACGTATAGCATAACCATAAGCTAACCAAAGCTTATCCATAAGTGAAACCGTAAGCATAACCATAGGCCAACTCATAAAGCATAACTATAAGCTAAACCGTAAGCATAACCACAATATAAACCATAAGCGTATTCATAAGTTAAACCGTAAGCATATCCATAGGCTAAATCATATAGCATAACCATAAGCTAAACCGTAAGCATAACTATAGGCTAAATCATAAAGCATAACCTTAAGCTAAACCATAAGCATCACCGAACCTTTTCGGTTCGAGATATCAAGGCTTAACCTTAGCTAAGCTTCAGCCAATTTTTTACCGGATGAGCGGAAGTGCAAACGCGAATGGCTTGCATGGTGCAGCCATCTGGTCGTGCGGAGCTCAACCAGACAAAACACAAAGCTCTAATTTTGCAGTGACCAAGCGTATTCTGCTTCGCTGCTGGCGTATATTTTCGACAGCGGCGTAATCGTGTTGCTCCCTAAAATTTGCACCTGCGGCAGAATAACACACACTTGATTACTGCAATGTTAGCTCTCTTTTGTCTGGCTGAGCTCTGCGCCACGAGGGGGCTGTACCATGCGAGCCGTTCGCGGTTGAGCCTCCGCTCACCCGTTAAAAACGCCCAATCCTCTTGCGTTTACCCAAATATCGGACACGCTAAAACTCTCTGTGGTGACATTCGTCGTATCAGTCAGGGCGCCGTTCCTGCTACACCGCACTAGTAGCATAGCGGGCTGCTTCGCACCATGTCGTGGGAGAGAAGACGACGACGAACGCGCGAGCAGACGTGCGTACGATGGTATCCGTCGACTATGGCCGCTCGAGCACAAGTTGGATTCGACGGTTTTGGTTTCTAGCTGTAATCAACAGCACTCGGCGAACGGACACTGAGGATATCAATTTTTCCAAGGTGAGCCCTCGTTTTCCACGATTTTTGAGGCTTTGAAGTGTTCGACGCACTGCATGGTGAGCTAAGCCGAA
Organism: Dermacentor andersoni; assembly: GCF_023375885.2. Lineage (NCBI taxonomy): Eukaryota > Metazoa > Arthropoda > Arachnida > Ixodida > Ixodidae > Dermacentor > Dermacentor andersoni. Next base: position 101,772,151 of record NC_092824.1, read on the forward strand.
GGTTCGACATAGCGGCGAGAAGCCACCGGCGGCGGCGGAGGCTCAGCTCGGAGACTATGACGGAGATCGCAGAAGGTACGGAGATCGATCCGGAAAAATTGAACGTGCCGGGGCAATGGTACGTTGGAAAGTAGAAAGGGAAAGTGCCCCCCCCCCCCCCCCCCCTTGTGAACAACGAGACACGACATATGGAACGGCAGTGAACCGCCGAGAAGCTCCCAGGGAGCAAGATGGCGGCTAAGCCGCCTGAAAGGCAATTTGCCCGACTTCCGGATGCCGGCAAGAAAATAGTCATGAGGCCTCACGGCGGTCTTGTGCATCTGATAAATTACGGGAGTGCGTATTTGGCAGACGTAATACTTATCGCGGCTGCCGTCAGGCAAGACGCCACTGGAGAAGACGTCATCTCGATGAAAGTTATGCAACATTCCATTCTCATCGCCATCGTCAGCGCGCAAACGAAGCGAAAATACACCGACTTGAAGTTCCTCGTGTTCGAAGGGGAAAAGATCGAAATGACTATGTACGTCGCTATGCCGGAGACTGTGGGAATGGAATGGAATGGAATGGGAAAACTTTATTTCTCTATATCTCCGAGAGATTGGCGGTTGGCCGGTGTCTTCATGTCTTGAGTCCTGGCCGCTTCACAAGGTCGGCGCCCCTATTCCAGGGCACCGCTGAGTCTTGCTGCCTCGCAGGCGTGCTGCACAATTGCCCGTTGGGCTGCGAGCTCGCTGCTGGTGAGCAGACCCTCCCATTGTTCCGCACTTGGGTTATTTACTTTATGAAATGCGTCGTTCATGAAGTCGCTTTGCCCTTCTCGGACGCGCAGATACATAGAAAAGGCTGCAGATCTACGGAAATTCCCCGGTCCTGGGTGTGCGACGACTCGGAAGAACGTCGAGGACAGTTTTAGTACTGTTCGAAGACAAATAGATGGCGCGGTGGGCGAGACTCACACCTTCGGCGCAACGCTGCGTAATCTACCGCAAGTACGAAGTTTGTAATTGCTATGGGCGGCTCGGACACCACGAGAACGTCTGCCCGGGCCCCACGAATGTGAAATGTCGTGGCTGTGGCAGGGAGCAACCACCACAAGACCATTTATGCAAACCCTAGTGCCAACTGTGCTGGAAAGGACACCCGCTCGGTGGCAGGAAATGTAGAGAACTCTACCATTTTCCTTACGAGGTTAAGAAGAGGCAGTGGGAACGAAAGATCAACATGCTACAGCAGCAACTTCAGAAGCAGCAGCAGCAAGCCGCAGCGACTGCCGAGGTGAATCACTGGGGTCGTTCCAAGGTCAGGCGCGGAAACGAGGACTTTCGCGTCAGAACCGACTCGTTCCTGAGGCTGGAGGAGACCACCGGATGCATAAGTAGCGTGGCCGTTCGCGCTCCCGCACCAAGAGGCGCTCCGAATCCGTACAAAGGGGGGAGATCGCGCTCAAGGGACCCGGCGCACCCATGGACTAAGAAGTGGAAGCAGAGCAAGGACTGAAACAGTGTAAGCTTTGCCAGTGGGCTTTCCCAGGGAAAAAATAAGAAGGATGAGAAGATCGATAAATTATGAAAGGAGGTTGGGGAGCTTAAACAGGTCATTAATAAGCTCACTCAAGAGTTGCATAGACCAAAATTGCAGGCGTGGGCGGGGTCCCCCTCCCCCCACAACGCGCAACCAAAACTGGTATCAAAACCAACCCACCCGGCCCCTAATGCACCGACTCCCATGCAGCCTGCTGCACCGTAGGAGGAAAAGAGGATTATGGAATCGGCTAGACCACCCCCAATGAAACGCAAAGGGGAAGACTCTGATCCGTTGGTGGCACTAGAGCAAAGATTAGAAGCCAAAATTATCGGAGTAATACAGCAAACTCAAAGCCAGGTCCAAGCCCTTACGGGCGAAGTACAAAAGCAAAGGGCAGAATTACTAGCCATCGGAGAATGGCAACTAAAAGCGGAGGAACAATTCGACCAGCTTCAACGTGACCAGAGACGCGCCAAGTGAGTCTTTAATCTGACAGTGGAACTATCGTGGCTTCCAACGCAAGCGGGCGTTAGTGTAACAGTCATCATCATCATAGCCATCATCGTCATCATCAGCCTGGCTACGCACACTGAAGAGCAAACGCCTCTCAAATACTTCTCCAACTACGCCCGTCATGTGCTAATTGTGGCCATCTTGTCCCTGCAAACTTTTTAATCTCATCCGTCCACCTCACTTTCTGCCACCCCCTGCTACGCCCCCTGCACAACTCTCGGGATACCAAGCTTTTTCAGGTGACAGAGGTGAGGAATATCGCGTCCCAACGTTGATTAAGAGAAATGTTGCGGCATTCGAGCACGAAATCAACTCGAGAGACATTGAGGCTGTGCTACTGGCAATTCTTACGGGACCAAAAGAGGAACCGAGCGTGTTCCTATTCAACTTGTACAGTACTTCACAGCAGAGAAAGGTGAGATTCAGGGCCCTCTTTCACAAAGCTATTCAGGCAGGTGGGACTAACCCCTTGCTAAGAGTCCGTGACTTTAATGCGGTGCACCCGGAATGGCGTTACGCTAAAGAAGATCCAAAAGGCAGGCAGCTATCGGAGGACGCGCACGAACTCGGTCTCGCCCTACACACGGACCCTAGTAGTCCGACAAGGGGGGTAACGGCGTGAACGCAAACACCTCCCCTGACCTGACCTGCTCCAAAAATATGACAGATCTGAATTGGAAAAACTCAGAGCACAATTTTGGTAGTGATCATTTCAGTCTGGCCTCGATCCTTAAAAAAAGGGGTGTAGACGCGTCATGCGCGTCAGCCGAGATCACCGGATGGTGATTATTTAGGGAGAAATGACAGAAAGCTGCCATAGGGAGAATCACACATATAGAGAAATGGGTGGAGGTCGTCAAGCGTCACGTTGAAGAAGCAACCAAGACGCTTGAAGGGGACGATGCCCCGGAAATAATCGATAGCAAACTGCTTCATATGTGGGAGGTAAAACGTTGTATGGAGTGCAGACTAAAGTAGCAATAATGTAACCCTAATCTTAGAAGGCGGATTGCTAGACATAACAAAGAAATTGAAAATTATGCGATCAAATTATGCGAAAAGTATTGGTGCAACAGATGCGACGAGATGGAGAAGGCATGAGCCTTTCCGAGACGTGGGGTCTGCTGAGACATCTATTCGATCCGACCAATTTGAAATCCCTATTGCGAATTAAATTATCAAAAGCCAGGTACGCGTTTGAAGGTACAGACGCGCAATTTATGGACGAACTAATCACCATGTACATTGGCGATACTCATATTGCCCCCCTCGCAGAGTACGATGGAGCTCCCAATGAGGAGCTCGACGCACCCATCACGGAGGCAGAGGTCAGGGCAGAAATATTGCAACTAAATATCAAATCAGCCCCGAGCCCTGACGGGATAACTAACAAAATTCTAAGAAACCAGGACGATGCCTCCGTGAGCGCTCTGACGGAGCACATGCAAGAAATTTGGACTAAAGGCCACCTGCAACCACAGTGTAAGTCGGCAAACGTGATCCTAATCCCAAAGCCGGCCAAAACCCCACAACTAGATGATGTAAGACCTATTTCCCTAATCTCATGCATGGGAAAATTGATGGAGCGCGTAGTCCAGGCCAGACTGACGCGCTTTATGGAGCAGAACGACCTGTGGCCGCACGAGATCATCGGCTTCCGACTGGGCTTGTGCACGCAGGACGTGATGCTCCGACTCAAACATGACATAAACGACTCACGATCAAGAGACGCCAAAGTAATCCTCGGCCTGGACTTGACAAGGGCTTTTGATAATGTTAAACAAGAAGCGATACTCCGCGGTCTTCAAGAAATCGGGGTAGGCGCGCGAACATTCGGCTATGTCAAGGACGTTTTGCCAGACAGAACTGCCTGCATGACTTTCCAAGACATTGAATCTCCCACACTGAAATTAGGGAGCAGGGGCACGCCGTAGGGCTTGATTCCCTATTCAACGTGGCGATGAGCGGCCTCCCCGAAGTTCTGAGAAGCATCCAGGAGCTAAATGTCAGTATGTATGCGGATGACATCACCCTCTGGACCAAGCAGGGGAGCGATGCGATCATCGAGGAGTGCTTGTTGGCGGTGGCGGACACTCTCATGGACTTTGCTACCAGTAGGAGTCTCTCATGCTCTCCGCAAAAATTGGAATCATTCGTCTATAACCCAAAGTCGCTCCGGTGCAAGCGCATCTGGGGTTTTGACATTAAAGTAGAGGGAGATACCAGTACCAAAGGTAGACCAAATCTGAATCTTAGGGCAATCAAAAATCTAGAGGGATTTGCCACGCAACCGCTTGGCATATTTAGGAGGGTCGCGCTGAAAGGACGAGGCCTGAAGGAAAGAAGCTTCCCTAACCCAACCGAAACATACGTAATAAGCCACGTGTGCTATGCCACGCCTTTCTTAAACATCAGGTCAGAGGAGAGGAGGAAACTCGACTGGCCCATTCGATGGTGAATAAAGAGGGCCTTAGGCTTACCAATGAGCACCTCCACAGAAAAGTTCCTCTCTATGGAAGTGCACAATACCTGGGACGAAAAAGCGGAGACTGTCATAATTTCGCAGCTCGAAAGATTAAGCCGAGTGATCACGGGCAGAGTTATTCTGTACATGGTAGGCCTGCAAACAGATAGGGGACTACGAGGAAAGTCAAACATCCCGCTGGACTGCCGAAAAAATCTAATCATTTTCCCCTCCCTGGTAACATGTATCCCATATTCAACACGGAGAGGAGGAAAAAGAGAGCAGAAGCACTAATGAAACGCTTCAATTCGATGGACAGCAAGTCGGTTGCTTACGTGGACGCGACAAGTGGCAAGGCGGGTGCGGCAGTCGCCTCGGTGATCGACCGCCAAGGTGCCTCCGTATCGGCCGCCACCATTAGAAGCCGCAACGCGGAAGCGGCTGAAGAAGTTGCGATAGCGCTCGCTGCCGTGGGAACGGAAGCAAATTTCATAATTAGCGATAGCAAGAAGAAGTATTTTAATGATTGGAAAATGTAGAGAGGTAGGCAGGATAATGGAGCATCTGGCCTGCTACTCTACGAAAGGGAAGGGGAATAGGGGAAGAAAAAGGGTCACAATGAGGGATGATAATGGGAGGAACGAGGTGAAGGACATATTACACAACTGGTATCACAGGCGTGAGTCCAGGCCCGTGTCACCTAGGAAACGTGAAAGTGCACGCATTGTCTCTGTCGTTTGCCAACTCTGTGGCCATGCGCCTAGCAAGAGGTCCTCCGACAGTGGTCCATTGTGTAAATGCCTCAATGTATCTGCCATTGTCAGTCTTTCGCGCGCATACTCAGGGCACACCATGATCACATGTTCTATAGTCTCTACAGCGCCACACACTGAACAGTCCGGGGAGTCTGTCGGTCCAATAATGTGCAAATATTTGCGCGTGAAGGCGACGCCTAATCGCAGTCTGTTTATCAGGCATGTATGAGATCGTGGAATTCCACGCAGAATAGGAAATTTCATATCGGGATCCAACCTTTTAAGGCGGACGTGACGAGCGTCTGGCTGGGCCCAGTATCTTCTCGTCGCACTCCTCATTATTTCCGACAGGGCGCAAGTAATGTCCGGTCTGGAGAATGGCACTACAGTTCGCAGGCCATTGCTGCTGCGGATCGAGGACCGTACTCCACAGCAACAGGCAATCCGCCTGGTGGAAGAAGCCCCAAAGAGTCAAGACCTTTTTGCTTGCTTCTAATCGCGGAGGTCCCTGGCCCCGTCCCCTAGGTCTGTGGGCCGGGGATGTGGAGTAGGGGGTGTCCTTATCCGGCGGTACAATATAGTTGCTATCATCATCATCGCACCATGTCGCGTCCCCGTATATTTTAGAACACCGTGTGAGGACCTCCAGCGCAACTGTAAACTTTGCTATCGCTTTCACTGCTCCTTCTTCTGCTCCGTGTCACCAAAGGCATCGACAGCAGCTGTGGTGATACCAGCCCAACAGATGACTCGAGGTTTCGCACTAGACCATAATTCTACATCAACCGCTGCAGAGCTTGTGGCTATTCGGGAAGCGATTCGCCACATCTGCGGGGAAAGACCTAAAGAGTGGTGCATTTTCACGGACTCAAAACTTGGGCTGCAAATTTTGGGATGCTTCCTGCGCCTTACCGCACATCAGGTTCTGTCACTGCAGATCACCGAGCTACTTTCATGCGCCAATGGATCCCGGGACACTGTGGGCTCAACGGTAATGAGATGGCCGATGCTGCAGCAAGGAGCGATAGCAAAACGGCTATCTGGAATTTCGGAAAGGCTAGGATCGCGCTGGAAATGGCAAGGGTTCTGGCCGGTAGACGGCTAAATAGAAAAATTAGCCTAATTTGGACCCCCACACATACGTCCGTTCCTGGCAACGAGGCGGCCCACGAGTTAAACCGAGCTCTCTACTTCCAGGTGGCTGTGGAGCCGCCCGACAGCCGGCACATGGACGAGCGTCTGCAAAATTATACGGAGTTTCTCGAAAATATTCGGCTACGCAGGACACTGTCGCCACCACCGGATACAAGTCTAAACCAGAGAAAGGCAGTCGCATGACGGCGCCTACAAGCTGGGAACTTCGTAAACCTGGTATGGGCGTACAATGTCATACATTATAGAGAAAACGATAAGTGCAAACACTGTGGGGCGAGATGGACCCTCGACCACATAATCTGGGAATGTGCTAGCTTCCCAGGTGCTAAAGCAAACATAAATTGTTGAGAGGCTTGAGAAGCCCTGCTGCGGAACGAGGACCCTACTCCACAGCAACAGGCAATCCGCCTCGTGGAAGAAGCCCCAAAGAGTCAAGACCTTTTTGCTTGCTTCTAATCGCGGAGGTCCCTGGCCCCGTCCCATAGGTCTGTGTGCCGGGGATGGGGAGTAAGGGGGGTCCTTATCCGGCGGTAAATTATAGTTGTTATCATCATCATCGCACCATGTCGCGTCCCCGTATATTTTAGAACACCGTGTGAGGATCTCCTGCGCAACGGTAAACTTTGCTATCGCGTTCACTGCTTCTTCTTCATGCAAGACAGTCAATTACAATGTAGATGGACAGAGAACTCCTGAACAATTTATGAAGCGTAAAGTTACGATGATTCTCTGTTTGTAAACACATATGCGTAAAGGACACTTACGTTGATCCGGCGGCGCTCAAGCAAACTATGTCTCAGACCTATTGGTCTTTTTTTCACTCATTGAAGTCAACAAGTCAAGCTTGCGGGCTCTCCCCTAAACCAGCTGAGTGCACAATACACACAAGTTTCTCGTTGTTAATGAATGGGGGGGCCAGAATCTCGTTTCCAGTCGCATTTTTGCGTCCTTTTATATAGCGGTGCATATGCGGCTTTCCTCAACGAATTTTAAAAGTCATCTCTCAGCTTTGCGTTATCCGACAAGGTATTGTTTCTTGAACTTTGGAAGCTCAAACCGACCTTTTATATTTGAGTCCGCATACTTTCTTGATAAGCACGCGTTAGGCTTCACTTCGAAATATCAGCATACGGCTCCGACATGCATAAATCACGCATGTCTTTCTCTCAATTTTTCTTCTTGGTCTGGCTCTGTCTCTTTTGAAACTTTGGGTATATGACATGCGGACGCATCTATGTCATTTATATTGTATGCATTCTTACGACCCACCCCCCGCCAGCCGCAAGAGCGTCTGCGTCAGTGTGTGCGTCTGCACACACTGACGCAGACGCACGCACAGTGTGAGACGCACACACTGTGCGTCTGCACGCACAGTGTGTGCGTCAAACACGCAGTGCGTCTGCGTGTTTAGTGTGTGGCGTCACCACGTACATGAGGGTTGGCCCCTCCCGCGTGTAGCCGTGAGCGGCTTAGCGGTGTCTGGGGAAAGGCGGATGGAGTTGAACCGATGCTGCGTATTTGGTCCTTGAAGGCGACCGGTGGAGGCAACACACCTCTTCGGCGTCTGCTTCACATAGCGGCACCTCCAGACTGACCCACCTGGAGGAAATCGGCAGTCGCCTTTTCCTGTCCTTCTCTTCGATCTTAGTCTTTCTCTCTCACTTTCTGGCCTTTCCTGTCTCCTCTCTTCCATTTACTTCCTTTCTCCTTGGCGGCAAGGGTTAACTCTGGATGGCTATCCTACATTGGGTACACCATATGTGGTTATAGTGACGGCGTACGACTGGCGTCGTGCAGACTTGTATGGAAGCTCTGCCGCGTCGCCTCGTTGGGCTCCGTGGTTGGCGGTCGGCACGGTTGCCGAATTTTTAAGTATTTTCATGGAAGCCTCTTTCCCCCCATTTCCTGATCGCCCTCAGAAACAGGGGCGCACCGAAGATGTCTAAGTTTTTTGGCAATCGTACAGAGAACTTTCCCCGTTTTCATGTCGTCCACTCTGATAAACCTGAGAAGACGGTGAGGATGATTTCACCATTCGTAGTCTCAAAATCTCTGACGGGAGTTTTCGGTCCCGGATACAAAGCATCGAAAATGGCTAGTGGTGATCTTCTCCTAGAGCTCCGCGATCAGAAACAACATGAAAAACTGTCCGAACTTGTATCTTTGGGGGTGTTCTAGTAAAAGTGTCCCCTCACCGTACCATGAATACTGCCTGTGGCGTTGTTTCCGGTGCAGATCTGGTAGAATTGTGTGAAGCCGAAGTTGTAGAGGGTCGGAATGATCAGAACGTGATCAATCTCAAAATAATTAAAATAAGGTGTGATGAAAAATAAATTCATACTCAGCACCTAACCCTTACATTTGGCTAAAGTAACCTACCCGACACTATCGAGATAGGGTATGTGAAAATGCTAGTGAGACCATACATCCCAAATCGTTTGAGATACTTCAAGTGCCAGCAATCCGGCCACAGCTCACAGAACCGCCGAGGTGGTCAGACTTGGGCCAATTGCAGTGCTAACGAACACCTCTCTGAATCATGTCATAACTCTCTCCATTGTGTGAACTGTGATGGGGAGCACACTTAGTACTCGCGGTCCTGTCTGCCCTGGAAAAAAGAAAAGAAAATTGCTACAATCAAACTCAAAGAAAACATAAGTTTCAAGGAGGCACGCAGACAGGTTTTATACCTGCCCAAGAACACCTTTGCCGATGTGACACGTCAGGGTGCAGCGACAGAATGGCTTCCGGCAGCTGTCCAACCTACAAGCAGTGAGTCGGCAGTTACGCCATCTGCCCCCGCGGTGGTTGCAGCTAGCGTTGCTCCGCCACCACAGCAGAAGGGGCCATCCACCTTCGGGCAGGTGGCCTCAAAGGTCTCGTCCAACGTGCCGAGGCCTTCCCTCCAAACAAAGCGCTCGGGAAAGCGCGTGTCCATCGTCTCGCATGAGGCGATGGACACAACGACCAGCTAGACAGCGCCAACAGCGCCAAAGGAGCTTCGAGCCTCTCTCGATCAGTCTGTCTCTCTCTCGTGAAGTAATCTCAGTCTCTTAAGCACACATAACCAAAGACATTTATCGTAATGGAAACAAAAATACTACAGTGGAACGCACGAGGACTTCTACATAACCTCGACGACATTAAAGAACTACTACACAAACACAATCCCAAGTTGCTGTGTGTTCAAGAGACGCATCTAAAACTTACCAACACACGTTTTCTTCGAAACAAATTCATCTTCCGAAAATACCATGACAAGGCGGTGTAGCAAGAGTAGAAGAAAAGGCAGTAGGTGGCCGACAGGTCGCCCTTCAGACACCCCTTGAGGCAGCGTCAGCTAGAGCCATTCTTCATAACAAGTTGGTCACTGTATGTACCATTTATATACCCTCGAGCCATCGTCTCGAAAATCATACATCATCCAGCCATCATACAAATCGAGCCATCATCTCGAATCTTACATACTCATGGGAGATTTTAACGCTCATAATAAGAAGTGGGGAGACTCACGATACGACGCGGGAGGTCGACTCATTGAAAATTTCCTTTCAACCCCAGGTGCGTGCCTCTAATAAGAAAGAACCAACGTATTACAATCCCCACCAAAACTCATACTCATCAATAGACCTCGCGATCGGCTCCGCTTCCATCTTCCCTGATTTGGAATGGTGTGTAATTAAAAATCCATGTCCATCCTTTATCACTTCCCGATAATGCTGAACCTCGTAAACCATCATGACTTCCCTCGACGCTTCCCTCTCTGGAAACTGGCTTCAGCTGACCGGGCACGTTTTAGGGAATCCACCCACCTATCACGTGATATTAGATAATGTTAGTGTAGATCATGCTGTTTCATATTTAACCCCTTTTATCAATGACGCCACTGAAGAGTTCGTTCCTCAAACAAGGGGCACTTCATCCAAAAGACGGGTGCCCTGGTGGAATGAAGATTGTAGAGAGGTACGGAAGAGACAAAATAAAGCTTTGAGCAAACTACGTTAAAGTCCTACAGTCGAAAATCTCATAGAATTCAGACAGGTTAAATCACAGGGAAGAAGGACGCGACGACAAACAAATAGGGCAAGCTGGCAGAGGTTTCTTTCAAGTATAAATTCGTATACTCAAGAGGCTAAAGTATGGAATGGGCTCAAAAGGCTAAAAGGACAAGAAATTAATCTGTTGCCCCTAGTGAACGCTGAAGCGAACCGCTCGGAAACCAAGCTGACGGCATTGGCAAACACGTCCAGCGGGTTTCCAATTCTGATCACTATTCCAAGACATTACTAAAACACAAACAAGTAGCAGAACGCAATGTTATTGACCGCAAATGCAGGCAGAACAAACCCTTTAACGCGCCTTTTAACATTGCGGAGTTGAGAGCCTCCCTGACTGCCTCTCAGAGCTCTGCACCTGGGCCGGACAGGATCAAGTACGATATGATTAAACACTTCCCCAGTGATACTTCAATTACTCTGCCAGCCCTTTTACCGCAATGTGGGCTTCGGCGTACCTCCCTACCGTATGGAAAGAAGCCCTTGTCGTTGCGATTCTGAAACATGACAAGGAATCCTCATTAGTAACAAGTTACCGCCCAATTACCCTGACAAGTTGTATATGGAAACGTTTAAAAAAAAGATAAACCATCGACATTTACACTTCCTTGCAATAGATTATATTTTTGATCCATATCAGTGTAGTGTTAGAGTAGGACGATCTACAACCGACCATCTAATGAACCTCGAAGCAAACATTCGCGACGCCTTCGTGCATAACCAATCCTTCGTATCCGTGTTTCTGGAGATGAAAAAGGCGTTGTTAGAGTAGGATGATCTACAACCGACCATCTAATGAACCTCGAAGCAAACATTCGCGACGCCTTCGTGCATAACCAATCCTTCGTATCCGTGTTTCTGGAGATGAAAAAGGCGTACGATATAAATTGGCGCTTCAGAATCCTGCGCCGTCTATCGACACTGGGGATCCGCGGCGCTTTGTTAAGCATTATACAAAGCTACCTGCACAACCGTACATTCCGAGTGAAAGGAGGTAAAGCACTGTCGCGTGCATTCATACAGGAAAATGGGGTACCTCTGGGAGGCGTGCTGAGTTGCACGCTCTTTTTCGTTAAAATGAACACGCTTCGTAAAACATTACCACCATCTATTTTTTATTCCGTCTACGTAGACGACATACAAGTAGGTTTCAAATCCTGCAACCTAACAGTCTGTGAGGGACAGGTATAACAGTGCTTGAACAAAGTTTCAAAGTTCTTTTTACCAGGAAGAAAGGGCTTGCCGCTGATCCCACTGTCGACATATATGGGCAACCAATAACTGTGAACAAGGAACACAAATTCCTAGGTATTATACCTGACTCCAGGGTTACTTTCATTCCATACATAAAATATCTTGAAGCAAAATGTCTAAAACAAAGAACTTACTTAAAATTCTATCACACACAACATGGGGTAGCGACAGAAAGTGTTTATTGAATCTTTACAGGAACCTAGTTCGATTACGACTGGAGTATGTTGTCGTGGTTTACCAATGCCGCCCCGAGCGCCCTAAAGATGTTAGACCCTGACTGCCATCTGGGTATACACCTGGCCGCTGGCGCATTTAGAACAAGCCCTGTCGAAATTCTATACGTAGAGTCAGACGAGTGGTCACTCCATTTTGAGAGAACATACGTCAGCTTCGCCTATTTTCTCAAAGTGCGCACTAATAAGGAATATCCGTGTTTCACAACAGTTAAGGACTTGACATGTGAAACACTTTTTTTGTAAGAGACCCTCTATGAGACTTCCTTTGTCACTGCGTGTAAGAGAACTTAGCAAAGAAATTGATGTCCCAATACTCGAATATAGCCAAATGCCTGCAGCTAAACTATTACCGCCCTGGGAGTGGCTGAATGTGACGTATCCTCTGTAGAGGTGCCAAAGCACGCTACTGAGTTTGAAATCGCTATGCATTTCCGTGAGCTTCAATGGAAGTACTCCTGCTCTGAATTCTACCCAGACGCATAAAAATCACATGCTGGCGTATCCTATGCTGCTGTTGGTCCCGCTTTTTCTGAATCTGACGTGTTGAATTCCCTAACAAGTATCGTCACTGCAGAAGACTATGCAGTACAGTCTGTGGTAAAACATATAAAGAAACAAACTTGACAGAGCAATCATATTAACAGAGTCGTTAAATCTTGTACAAGCACTCATTTCTTCACGAAAACATGCAAATCCTGTCTTCAATGAAGTTTACTTACTCTTATGCAACATCTATTTATCTCATAGACACGTAGTAATATGCAGGGTCCCTGGCCATAGAGGAATGGAGGGAAATGTGCTTGCCGACGAGATCGCCAAGTCAATAGCATCGCAGGTTATTCGGTCTGCTGCTGTCCCTGCCACAGACACGAAACATTTTTTAAGAAACAAACTGCGAAGCCACTGCAACGCTTGTGGGACGCTGAAACGAGTAATAAGCTTAGCATAATTAAGTTGAACTTAGGTTTCTGGCGCCCAACTACGAAAACACCAAGAACCGATGTCCTATTCACTAGACTAAGAATAGGACACACATTTGGCACAAATAACTTTCTCTTGACCGGTAACGAGCCTCCAACCTGTGGTAGATGTGGCGACAGGTTCACCGTCCTCCACGTTTTCATGGAGTGCCGGGAAGTCGAAAGAGAGAGGAGGAAACATTTTTATTTTCCATACCGCCATTGCATCCCTCTGCATACTGCTATATTTCTTGGTGAAGAATCGGTTTTTAAGACCAAAGCAGCCCTCACTTTCTTGAAATATATGCTGCATTTTACAAGCACATTTATTTCGTAACACATCCTCTTTCCAGAGGATGCCGCTACGATAGCATTCTTTCTATAGATCATGCATCTAGGCCCTTGGGTTTCAATGGCTCTTGTGAGGCAGTAGTGCTCTAGACAATTTCAGCATCTCACATATTTTATATATTGCCTCATTATTTCTCAATTATTTTGATGTTCATTGTACACGTCTATAATCATTCCCATAATTTTATTACGCGTAGATCTTATGGAATTTGCATAAACTCTTTTAGGCCCCTTTACAGCCACGTCACAGTAACTTCACAGAACCCATCAGTCCACTGTTAACCCACTAACACTAGCATGACGCTCTTTGGCCATACCTGGCCCTTCCGCCATTAGACATCAAGCATTCATTGATTTTTACGACCGCTTCTGCTGGTAGCATAAATAACAATAAAGATTGAGCACGTATTTAGTGTGAACACAGAGAGGTATGAAAGGGCAGTTGCCAACATATAGAATCGATTGACCTATAATTGAATTGCACCATTACGTATTGTAGCGAGGAAGACAGGCGCATCGTCAACGCCTCGCTCAAAGATAGAGCTCGCGCGCTTCGTGCCTGACGTTCGACCAACAGACCTGCCTGTTTATGCTTCAGGTTCTGTAATTGATGCACCTGATGCATTGACCTATTTACAAAGGTGGACGACGTCTTCTACGTAGTCTGTTTTCCGTGGGCTGTTGGGAACAGTTGTGCAAGCGCTCTTCGCCACGAAGCTATTACACCGCGGGGCGACCAAAAACTTGCGTGAAGCTTGTCTCCAAGTCGCACCACATGCGAAGGTCAGATTGGTGGTTGCGGAAACACGCGTTCGAGATGCCCGTGAAATAGAAGACCTCATCATTCAATTTATCAGCATCGTCCAACTTGTGTGAACTCACGCGTTCGTAGTATGAGAGCAAACCTTCTGTGTTCGTTTTTGTCGGAGCTGCCGAAGACTGCTGGATCCCGTTGACGCAGCGAGCCGTAGCGTAAAAAAGTGGCCGAAGCCGGCGGTGGTGTTTGCCTTGCGTCGTCAGGCATGATGAGCGCATGCTTCCGACTGTGGAGTTCCATGGTACGTTGAAAGCCTAGCAACATCCTCAAATTGCGTAACACAGTTTAATTGCAGTGCCAGAAGGATAAACAGGCAGGCGTGTTGGTCTAGCGTCCGGCATTGTGTGCGCTAGCTCTAATCTCGAGCGAGGCGTCGACGATGCGCCTGTGTTCTTCGCTACAATATCAGATAGGAATAACTGTATTAAGATAGCGGCAACCGACGATTTAAAGCGTCGTGACGTTGTCTAAGCGTCGACCCGGGGCTATGCCCAACTCTGCATTACACCAGTTCGGCCCGTTTGTTGTAGGTCGTGAGGCTTTGACCTTTCGAGCACACCCCGGGCCTGCTGGACGGCCCATAGTTGAGTGTCCTTGTCTGTAGACTGCACTGCACTTTGAAGTTCGGGTGGGTATGTCCTGGAGGTAGCTTCGGTCGGGAACCTTGCACAGTCCACATGATGTGCCATTGATCTGCCGGACCCACTGCACAAACACCGCACACACCACTGGGATAGAGTTCTGGATGAAGCACGTGTAGCACTGCCGGGGTGAAGAGTGACGTGGTCTGTATCGGCCTTAGGATGACGGCCTCCTCCCGGCTGAGTGCAGGGTGGCGAGGCGGCATTGTCCGTCGCGCTAAGCGGTAACACTTGGGAAATTTTCCATAACTGTTCACTCGGTCCTTGGTATCGAACCACCACACGGAATGGCGACACTCGGGGACGCGGAGGCTAAGCGCTCGCACCGCCTAATGGGCTGTCTCGTTGTGGTTCGGCGAGGATGCACGCTCGCCGCCATGCACCGGGAACCACTTGATAAAAATGGTGTTGCCGCGGTCTTGGAGCTCCAGGTTGCCGATGACGGCTGCTGCCGGCGCGCATACTCGGCCTAAAGTTGCACACGGCGTTCCTCGAGTCGCTGAGCACGGCACGACGCTCGGCCTCAGAGATCGCTAGAGCGATGGCAACCTCCTCCGTGTCTGTGGCGTCCGTGCACCGCACGCTCGCTGCCGTTGTCTTGGTGCCGTTACCCACAGCAAAGACCACTGCCGTGAAGCCTTCCCGCTTGTATTCCGCTGCGTCCACGTACCGGGCATGCCGGCCTTGGGCGTATTCTTCTGTGAAGGCCTTGGCCCGCGCCTGTCGCCGTTCTTGATTGCACTAGGGGTGCATGTTCTTCGGTATGGGCTCCACGTGGATGTGGCCCCGCGCCTCCTCATTCATCTCGCACGGTTACCAGCTGGGATCTTGGGGGTTGTAACCCAGAGACATCTGTATACTGCGGCCGGTCTTGGTGGTAGACAGGCGCTCCATTTGTGCGGTAAGTTGTGCCTTGGCTATTTCTTCTAGGGTGCTATGGGTGCCGAGCTGCAGGAGCCGAGCGGTACTCGTGGTCTCCATTAAGCCCAGCGCCATCTCGCAAGCCCTTTGATCAGCGTGTTAAGCATGGTCAAGTCAGTGACCTGCCGGTTGAGGTAGGCCGCAACGTAGGCGATGTGAACGATCACAAACGACTGGACAAGGCTCACGACACTGTCTTCACGCATGCCTGCCCATCGTGTCGAGACTCGGTGTATGAGATCGATGGCGTGCATTGCCTTGGTGCTAAGCTTGTCGATGGTCTCTTCGCTGTGGCCGGTTTTGTTTAGCAGCAGGCTCAGGACCCTGATCTTGGGAACATCGGAGATGCGTTGTCCTTATGCAGCCACGATCTTGATCTGATCGCATTCCCGAGGGGGATTGCGTTTCCGTCGCGGTCGCAGATGTGTGACGATGAAACGCTCGGATATCGCGGGCGAGAACATTAGGCTGGTGCCATCAAGGTGCTGCTCCATGGTGGTTCCCGCCTCTTGGAGCTGTTACTCGATGCTGGCGTGGGTGCCGCCGGCCGCCAACCGGGTGATGTCGTCGGCGTAAATCTTGTACCAGACGCTGGTCCCCGCTATTGCTCTCGCTATCTCAATCAAGACGAGGTTGAAGAGCAACGGCGAGATGACCGAACCCTGTGGCGTACCCATGCTGCCGAGCTAGAGTACGGGGAGTTTGAGGTCTCCGGCGTGCTGTTCCACCGTTCAGGTGGTCAAGATGTCTTGGATGTAATTGTAGCTCGTTACCCTGCTGACTTCGAGCGTACCGGAATCTTGGAAGAACGCTAACATAATCCTAATCCATAAGAAAGGGGACGCCAAAGAGTTGAAAAATTAGACCGATCAGCTTACTGCGCGTTACCTACAAAGTATTTACTAAGGTGATCGCAAATAAAATCAGGAACACCTTAGACTTCCGTCAACCAAAGGACCAGGCAGGATTCCGTAAAGACTACTGAACAATAGACCATTTTCACACTATCGATCAGGTGATAGATAAATGTGCGGAATATAACCAACCCTTGTATATAGCTTTCATTGAATTAGAGAAAGCGTTTGATTCAGTCAAAACCTCAGCAGTCATTGAGCCATTACGGAATCAGGGTGTAGACGAGCCCTATGTAAAAATACTGAAAGATATCTATAGCAGATCGACAGCCACCGTAGTCCTCCATAAAGAAAGCAACAAAAACTCAATAAAGAAAGGCGTAAGGCAGGGGGATACGATCTCTCCAATGCTATTCACAGCGTGTTTACAGGAGGTATTCAGAGACCTGGATTGGGAAGAATTGGGGATAAGAGTTAATGCAGAATGCCTTAGTAACTTGCGATTCGCTGATGGTATTGCCTTGCTTAGTAACTCAGGAGACCAACTGCAATGCATGCTCACTGACCTGGAGAGGCAAAGCAGAAGGGTGGGTCTAAAACTTATTCTGCAGAAAACTAAAGTAATCTTTAACAGTCTCGGAAGAGAACAGCAGTTTACGATAGGTAGCAAGGCACTGGAAGTGGTAAGGGAATACATCTACTTAGGACAGTTAGTGACTGCGGATATGGATAATGAAACTGAACTAATCAGAAGAATAAGAATGGGCTGGGGTGCGTTTGGCAGGCCTTCTCAGATCATGAACCGCAGGGTGCGATTATCCCTCAAGAGAAAAGTGTATAACAGTTGTGCCTTACCAGTACTCACGTAGGGAGCAGAAACCTGGAGGCTTACGGAAAGGGTTCTGCTTAAATTGAGGTTGACGCAACGAGCTAAAGAAGAATGATACGTGTAACGTTAAGGGATCAGAAAAGAGCAGATTGGGTGAGGGAACAAACGCGAGTGAATGACATCTTAGTTGAAATCAAGAAAAAGAAATGGGCATCGGCAGGACATGTAATGAGCAGGGAGGATAACCGATGGTCATTAAGGGTTACGGGCTAGATTCCAAGGGAAGGGAAGCGTAGGAGGGGGCGGCAGAAAGTTAGGTGGGCGGATCAGATTAAGAAATTTGCAGGGACATCATGGCCACAGTTAGTACATGACCGGGGTAGTTGGAGATGTATGGGAGAGGCCTTTGCCTTGCAGTGGGCGTAACCAGGCTGATGATGATGATGACCCTGTTGAGTCTTGATACTTGTACTAATACGGCTAAGTGTTTGACTTCCTCGAATGCGCGTTGTAAATAGAGCCCCAGAATTATTTTGTTGACTTGTGTCTTGTTGTAGGTGATTTCAGGATTAAGTTGTAGAATGGGCATCTTTTGTGCTGGGTCTGTGCCGGAAGGCGATCATGGTGTCCGGATAGAGGCCTTCCTTCTCCAGGTAGTCCTGCCGCAGGTTGGCTCCCACGTGCTCCAGCACCTTACCCACGCCGAATCTGAGTGAGATGGGACGAAGGTTACCGATGTCCGGTGGTTTGCCTGGTTTCGGTATCAGGATCATGTTTGCTGCTTTCTAATGTCGGGGGAGCTTACTAGAATGCCATCAGTGTTGAAGCGACGGGTTAGGGCCTCGATCGATGCATCGTCGAGGTTCCGTAGCATCTTGGTGGTAACGAGATCGAGGCCGGCTGCTGACCGATTGTTTACCTCGTGCAGAGACACCCATACCTCGGACGTGGTAATGTCTCGCATGAGCCACGCGTAGGGCAGCCGCCCGTACAGCGGGTGGATTTCCGCTGGCGTGTCCAGCAGATACTTGGCTTCCAGGCTCTTGATAACAGGGTCTTTTATTGTTGTTGTGTGGTGGTGGGCATGATGCGGGACAGGTGGTCCCGCGGGTGTGACTTGGACTTGGTTTGGCTTAAAAGGTGCCGAAATAGATTCCAGTTGCAACCACGATGCAGTTCTCTGTCCGCTCTGTTGCAGATTTCCTTCCATTGCTGACGGCACAGGACCTTGCAGTGGTGTTCAATGGACTTGTTTAAGTCGGCCACCTTCTTTCTCAATTTGGGATTCAGCCATTGCCTCTTCCAGCGCGTGTATCGAACGCTTGGCCTCGATCAGATGGCCCAGGCGGTTGTCCATGGCGAAGGCTTCCTCGTCCGTTTCGATGATCTTGGTGCCCGAGTGCACTGCATTGCGGAGCTTTGCTGTCTAGGTTTCGATATCTGTGATGTCTTGTGCAGTGGTGGGGCGTCCCTAACGGAAACAGTTTTAGTCCGTCCTTTTGTGTATAATGCTGTTGTCCCGGAATTAGTTAGGTATCGGAATTTCGAGGATGTAGTAGTCGCTGCCCAGGTCGATAACTGGCGTTGCGCCATGTTACTTTGCCCGTGTGGTCGGTTTTGATGAATGTAGCATCTGATGTGGCGTTTCGTGCTACAGAGTTGCCGATGCGAGTGGGAGGAGCAGGGCCCATGATTAGAGCACAGTTGTGGTCCACGGTATCCTGTAATAGGTCCCGTCTCTTGGCCGTGTCCTTCACGTAAACCCGTGCTCGATGGGCGGCGTTGAAGTCTCCTCCGATCAGCAACGTGCTTTCTTTGGCTTTCTTGCTGGCTGTGTGTAGTAGGATCCTGAATTTCTGTGTTAGGTGTTTCGGGTTATTGTAGGTGTTGGCGAATACCAGGCTGCGTTTCCTTTGTTTGCTTGGAATGATTTCCCTGAAGGTGTATTCCTTCCAGCTGCGGTCGTGTTTAAGTTGGTGCTCGATAAACGTGAGCCCTTTGCGGACGAACGTGCAAATGCCACTTCCCTCATCCGGGCTAATCTGAGCGCTATACCCAGCGAAGGTGGGGGTCGCCGTCGCCGTTTATTGCAGCAGGATGATGTCCGGTTTCTTGTTTACAGTGGTGATGTGTTGTAGTAGCACTGCGCTCTTGTTGTAATTATGACAGCCCCACTGTCAGACTGCAAGGCCCGGTAGCGATCCTCTTGTTCATTGGGGCTGGGACCTGGTAGTGGCGAATTTGGGTCTTGCGTCTGTTCTTGGAGGTATGGGCGGTTAGCGAATTGCGCTGCAACGATCAGGCTGCATACTAGGGGCTTGAGGGTCTGTTCAATGAAGTCGAAACAGTCTTGTATGGTGCGGAAGGACGTGGTGATCAGTTCCTCCAGCCGCGCCAGTCGTTGGTCGGTGACGGCAGCCGTGCTGGCGTAGGCGTTGGCGAGCACTTTAATTTTGGCTCCGAGCTGAGTTTCCAATTGGGTCAAGTCCTTGTAATGTGATGAGGTGTGTGCTCGTTTCTTGGGGGTTGGGTCAGCAGTCTTCTGCTCCTTGGGCTCGTCTTGGGTCGTGCCCGTTGATTGTGTGCCTTGGTGTGATGGCGTATCGGTGTTCTGCTCGGGGATAACGGCGGCTGTAGGATCGGTGCGTGCTCGTTTCTTGGGTGTTGGGTCAGTGATCTTTTCCTCCTGGGGCTTGTCTTGGGGTGTGTCCATTGATTGTGTGCCTCGGTGAAATTTTCTGTCGGTGTTCTGCTCGGAGATAATGGCGGGTGTATGTTCGGTGCGTGCTCGTTTCTTGGTGGTTTGGTCAGTGGTCTTCTCCTCCTGGGGCTCGTCTTGGGTTGTGTCCATTGATTGTGTGCCTTGATGTGATGGCGCCTCGGTGTTCTGCTCGGGGATAACGGCATGTGTAGGTGTCTATGTAGACTGAGCTGGACCAGTGCTTGGCTTGGCTCGCTGTGCTTGGAGTTCTTTCTTGACGTCGGCTAATTCTTAGGCAAGCCGGCACGTGGTTTATACCAGCATCGCGTTGGTGGCGCAGAGTATTTCGAGTTTCTTGTAGTAGGGGCTGGTAATCGACGCCTATCAGTGCTCGGAGTGCTTCGGCCACTAGTGGCTCTGTTGGAGCTAGCGCTGCTGCTTTTCACTTCCCCCTTTACTGCGTCGGCCCAGATGACTGTCACGGGAGCACGGTCGCTTAACGCCGTAGCTGTTCCTGTCAAATGAGTTCCTGAGTTCCGTAGCTGTTCCTGTCTCTGAAACGAAAAAAATTTGCGTAGTAAAGAAAAGCCTGACTCATACCTCCCTATGGCCGGAAAACGCGTAGTGCGATACCGAAAGTTGCGTGAGCTCGCCTCGTCCACACACGCGTTCGTCCCACTGCTCGCGCGTGCGTCGTCGTCTTCTTCCACAGCTGGCTCCGATGACGCGCGTCATGAAAAAAAGGCAAAGTTAATAAGGCAGAGTTAACTCAGGCACTCTAACTAACAACCTTAGGTGTTAAGGTGAAGTTAATTAAAGCAAATGCAATTTGCATAGATTGATTTGGGCACTCGGACGCTCGACTTCTGGTGGTAGTCGAACCCACGATCTTTGGTGTTAACTAGCGCAAAGATAAAGCGTTAGTTAAGGCACTCTGACCCACGTCCTTTGGTGGGAGAAAACAAGTAATAAGAAGTAACAAGGCATTCGAATGAGGACACCAAGTAATTTAATAAGTTTCTCTTCAGCGCGCAGGCTTTCGCCATCACCCTCTGTGGAGTATGCAAAAGTGCCTGTCAATTTTTTCCAGTATCTTTTACAGCGAAGCGGTAATGAGACTACAAGTGCTCAGAAACATTATATGCCGCATTTCACGACTTTTTGAAAAGAAAAACTGAATCACTTTGGAGTCTAATATTCTAAGGAAATGCAGGGAAGGTTCCGGGTGATATGCAGACTCATATTAAAAGGTGTCTGTCATATACGGTCAAAAAGACAATTGCTAAATGGTAGGTTTAGGCCCGTTTGGAGGCGTTATATGACACGCTTGAAGAATTTCTCGGCTTTTCCTGGAGCACCAACAAAGGCAAAAACTGCATATTTGGCGAAAGGGTAGGTCATTGTACCGGTAATTTGTAGCGAATGTTTGAAGAAACAATAAATTAATATTCTTAATGGAACGAATACACATCTGGACAAGTGCAGATGCTTCAGTAAACCGGCAATTGTAACCTTTCAGTTTCAGTTAGCACTTGTAACCCATTGCTCGGGTATAATTACAAATGGCGCCAAGATAAAGCTTAGCAATATTGGCCGTTACAGTTGCTTGTGCGAAATTAAATGCGCGTAAACCAAGCACAGCTTTTTCATTAATTTGCTGAGTGTCACACAATCATTATCAACTTCGTTTTAAAATTTAGAGAGAGAACTCTGCATTACCGAAATTCGATATTTGACATAAATGGTGAAAATATTAAGCGCATTGTGTCGTGAAATTTGTACGTTTGTGGCCTTATTATGAATGTAAGAGACCTTTATTATTGAGCACTCGTTCTTTCTTCATTTCTTATGATTTTTTTCTAGTGAAACGAGGAGTCCTCCTTGATCTAAACGAGGCACCTTCTTTGTGCTTTCGAAAACTAAGAGTCAGGGAATGTGTGATCTGTAGGCAAAGTTCTAAGTGGGTGTGTTACTTGCCGCCCTTGCAATAAATTACGCATGCAAGTTGCCCGGAACGTTATGAGTGTGCCTTCCCAGGGGGGCGAAATGGGCCTCTCAGAAATAGAATCACAAGCTAAATTAACTTTACCGAAAATGAATGGGACAGTATTTCCACTGTGTGTGCGGTGTTACTGCGTGTGGATTAGCTACAACCTTTACCAAAAGTTAATCGAGTATTTTAGGGTTTCATATTGCTGCTATCAGCTACGCTTCCGAATCTGGTGGAGAGGAGGGGATAAAATGGCGAGGCTAGGCACACTATGGCTAATGACCTTATGAAGTAAAATTTGTATGGGTGAATCACTGCTATTTAAAAAATTCCATAACAATGGCTCGTGTGCCTTATATGCAGGCAATCTTTTAATCGGACTATCTTTATATGAGTAATCTGTTAAATTATGTGATTCAATTACAGGCAACTCATATGCTTATTGCAACTGATGGAAAGAAACAAACTTTGCTGGAAATTGGCTTGTGATTCTGAAAAGTCGCACAAGTATAGTGTCTTTTTTAAATCTTTCTATGAGTGTTATGTTATGTGCTGTATGGAATACTTGGTTGGCTGCGCACAACAGTTTATCTGAAGACTGTGGGGGTCAAGCGATGACATAACTCGTTATAACGAATTAGCGGAAGTCAAAATTACTTTATTGCAGCGAAAGCACTGATATGCTCGAAACTGGGATAGCTGCGTCCAAGAAGTTTACGTTAGGCAGGTGGGTAAGTGTTCACTGCCACGATTTCTTTCGAGCCTCTGTAATAAATAGAAAGAAAAAGAACCGGATTCTACGAACTGCGGGAATCAATGTTGGGCGAAGCGTTTTACCCGGTATCTGGCTAAACAGCGCGATTTGGGATTGCGCAACGCCTACGCAAGTGAACTAAGGTGTTTCTGTAAGATGAACAGGTACGCGCCTGACGCGAGCATGTGTGTGTGTGTGTGTGTGTGTGTGTGTGTGTGTGTGTGTGTGTGTGTGTGTGTGTGTGTGTGTGTGTGTGTGTGTGTGTGTGTGTGTGTGTGTGTGTGCGTGTGTGTGACGACAGCAGCCAGACAACGGTGACGACATTAGTGTTTAGACGGTGGCATGATTTTTACTCCGGCCGTTCAATGCGCCCTCTTAGAACCTGCCGGTTTTGGGGTTCTGCATAAGCACTGGACGAGCGTAAAAACAAGAAACATGAATTGTGATGTCCCCCACAAATGGGTTTTATGCAGTCGTACCTACCTATGGCTATGGCATGTAGAGCGTACGTTAAAATCACAATGGCATTTGCGCTGCGCTGATGAAACTGTAGAAACTGTCAGACCTGGCCCGAATAAATAAGAAAATTTCAGATGTATGAACGCAGAAGAATTAAAAGACGCAACCAGACGCCGCTAGCAAAATGGAATAGCTATAGAGCAATAAAATATATTGCGTAAAGAACAAAACTTCACGGATGAACCAAAAATGCGTTTCAGAAAGCAGACGATTGACAGCACATGTTAAAACTATAGACATGTTAACCCTGCAATGCCAAACTGTCGTGTATCCAAGGCCTAGTTAGGTGCCTCAATATGTTCATTCGCGCGCGGAAGATTGACGCCATGACCATAGTTGCGTTTTTATATGCTGGATCGGCAACTCTCCAGTGTTCCTCTGGAGCCGTGGTCTTCCCAGCGAAAGCCACCACCATCAGTTTCAAGACATGTCACCCAACGACACCGATGGCCGCGGAACTTGCAGCCCTTCGCGCTGCATTTCGTCTCGTCAGCCAAGAACAACCTCGAAGATGGTCAATATTCACTGACTCGAAGGCTGCACTGCAATCTCTGCTATCGGCCCTGCGGCGCGGACCACACGAACAACTGGTATTTGAGATTAGAGAACTCATTCATACCTTAACTGATAAAGGACACCACGTGACATTTCAGTGGCTTCCAAGTCACTGCGGAGTCATAGGGAACGAACACGCTGATAACGCTGCTCGGTCGGCTCTTCAAGGGGACGAAGAGGAGCCGATACCGTTATCAAGGACAGATGCCGCTCGAAAACTTCGATTGATCAGCCGTGACATCACGTTCTCCTTGTGGAACGCTGGAAGTTTTCACGACTACCGACTCCAGAATCTTGGCTCCTCTCTACGCCTTTGTATTCCACCTGGACTCTGCCGTCGCGATGCTACCCTGCTTTGTCGACTATGGCTAGGGGTGGCTTTCACCAAGTCTTCACCAAGGGCCGACGACGCCTCGTGTGAGGACTGTGATGACGAGGAGACTTTTCAACACCTTCTTTGTGACTGTCCTCGATACAATTTACAGAGACAATCACTCGCAACCGCGATAGCGCGCTTTGACCAAAGACCTCTCACAGAGGAACTTATCTTAGAATACCGCCATCATAAGCCTTCGCAGCAGAGGGCGACGAGTGCACTGTTGCGGTTCTTGAGGGCGACAGAATTGGACAGGTGGCTGTAGCCTGAACAGGTGTTGACAGTGCTTCAAGTGTCACTGTGCTGTGCGATGACAGTATTCAGTGACAGTGACCGACTGTGATTGTGTGTCTATTCTCCTTCCTTTCCTTATCTCTACTTTTTTACCACTTTACCTCCCCCTCCCCTGTCTCCCCAGCGTAGGGTAGCCAACCGGATCTTTTTCTCTGGTTAACCTCCCTGCCTTTCCCCTTTCCTCTCTCTCTCTCTCTCTTTATATGCTGGAGCGAAGCTTCAGCTCAATATTCACAAAAACAAACTTGTTACTAATAAATATTTACTAGAGTAATTATCTCTCGATTCAATCAACAATTTCTTTTTATTTATCAATGTACTATCCATCGCCAGAATACAGATCAACAAGTTGTTTGAATGCTTCTTGATGTGGAACCAGGTTTTGGCTTTACAGGGTTAATACACGAAATGTTGAGACATGTACAGAGGGATCATATAGAAAGACCCACTCCTCGGCTCACCCGCACGCATCAAATATGGACGCTGCGAATCGTTGATCCTGAAGGTCAAAGCTTTAAAAATATGAGCCTAAACTTTAAACTTCACTAACGTCACTTGTGCCACTGACGTCTAAGTTGTTGTTGATGTACATTCGCCCAATGACGAAAGGGTTCGTGCCTGAAACTTTACCAAGATAATGCCGTCAACGTGCCCTGGACGTCAAGGGCCTTGGACGTCAGCAAAAGAAGTAGGAACCATGTTTCGCCTTACAGCTAGGTTGTACACGTCCGATCTATAAGTGTCAAATATTTATTGCAATAGGCTAAATATGTGGCCCTGTGCAAAAGTTTCAAAAGATGCCAAGTTATGTCTTACAGGTCGTGTATGCTCTCGAAGAACTTGTTAGACTTCTTGAAGTAAGACACCCCGAACATAGCGAATTAGTGTGTTACATTTCATGTGATGTTCACCGGCGAGAACAGTCTGTTTACGATTCGTAGGAGTAGAATAAGAAAAAGAAGAAAACAAATAATGCATTTTTTTTTCGAGTAACCAAGAACAACATGCATGTCAAGAAATTTTTTAAGTGCTCTCTAAGAGAATGTCAGGCGAGTGCCTTTTTATTTATTTATTTATTTATTTATTTATTTGTATAGTACATACTGCAGACCTTTAGGTCCAAGCAGAGGAACAATAGAATACATACAAACAAAAGAGAACAAATAAGGGACAAGCAAATACACATTTATACAATATTTAGTCAAAACGTGTCTGTAAACTGTCGTTCCACTTTGATATTGGTCTGTGAAAAAAACAAAATTTAAACGTGTCAGTTCGAGCATAATAGGATGTTAGTGAGTCTGGATGATACTGTCTTGTGTACCGTGTTATTGCAGGCGTTATGTAAGTCGATGGTTTAATTTCAAGCCTGTTGTTGAGAAGAAGGGAAAGGAATTCAAGCCTTAATACCTTTCGGCGTGACTCAAGAGTGGGTATGAAATTTTCTGTCAT
The DNA here is from genome assembly GCF_023375885.2 of Dermacentor andersoni. Lineage (NCBI taxonomy): Eukaryota > Metazoa > Arthropoda > Arachnida > Ixodida > Ixodidae > Dermacentor > Dermacentor andersoni. Next base: position 101,798,123 of record NC_092824.1, read on the forward strand.
AATTTTAGAGGGAGAGTCCAGTCTTGCGAATTCATGAAATATAAACCTAACTGCCTTTCTTTGCATTTTTTCAAGACGCACGATATTTGATTTAGTGTAAGGATCCCATGATATACATGCATACTCTAACTTTGGTCAAATAAATGTAAAATAACGCAGTAATTTCATGTTAGGAGGTGCATTTTTCAGCTTATGTCTTAGGAAACAGAGTTTGTGGAAAGCAGAAGAAATATCATTAATGTGCATGTTCCATGACAATGTGGAAGTCAAAGTAACACCTAAGTATTTGTAATTGTTAGTTTCACGCAGAGCAGATGAACCTAGCGTATAAGAAAATGTTTGTGGTTTTTTTACGAGTAATACGAAGAGATGCGGATTTATCAGCGTTAATAAACATAGCTCATTCATTACACCACTTCAATATGTTATTTAAATTCTTTTCGAGGACAGTCTGATCATTCTCACAAGTTATATCACTGTAAAAGATACAATAATTGGGAAACAGTCTGATTTGCACACCAGGAGGTATGGTTTTAACAATGTCATTTATATACATTAAATACAGTAAAGGGCCCAAGACACTACCTTGAGGCACCCCTGATGTGACTGGGTGAGTGGCCGAGCTATGCTCACAAATTGTAACGTACTCAGTGCGTTTACTCAAGTAAGCCATAATCCAGTTTATGAAAATGTCAGGTATGCTAATAATTCTAAGCTTGAAGATTTGTTTGTCGTGCGGCACGTTATCGAAGGCTTTTCTGAAATCTAAAAATATTACATCTATTTGGCCATTATTGTCTAGAGATAAAGCAAACGGATGAATCACTGATACCAGTTGCGTTACAGTCGAATAACCTTTTCTGAAGCCATGCTGAAACTCAGTAAGCACATTGTTTTCAGCCAAGAATTCTTTTATATAGTTTGCCACGATGTGCTCCAAGAGCCTGCAGCATTGTGGTGTCAGAGAAATGGCACGATAATTTTGTAATCTTAATCGATCTCTTTTTTTAAATATTGGAACAACTCGTGCCACTCTCCATTCATCGGGCAGTTGTGCCGACAGCAGAGAAGAAAAATTCGTACAAGAAAGCTGGCAATAAGTTCAGGAGAACGTTTTAGAAAGATGTTTGGGATTTCGTCAGGGCCACAAGAAGCTTTGCTCTTCAGGTTTCCCAACATGTGACAATGCCAGCATAAGAAATAGAATCCACATCAAATACCTGTTTCACTGGAAGCATAGTAATGCAATCATCCGATACTGCAAAGACACTTGCAAAGTACTCATTAAAATGTTGCGCTATGTCTTCGTCATTCGTTATTGATGTGCCCTCAACCATTATCTGTGAAATCGGTTTCTTTCTTTCCTTCATATGGTTCCAGAATTTATAAGATCATTTTTAATAAAGTCAGGCAGAGAGTTGTTATAATAGCAACTCTTTGCAGCAGTCACCTTCTGTTCGGGAGAGTTCTGCACCTTTTATTTTAACAGGATTACCACGGTTTCTTTTTGACATTTTTACCTTGCGCTTAATATGGATAACATCGCGTGTCATCCAAGGTGTGTGTTTGCGAACTTTCTTATTTTTACTAGGGATGAATTTGTTGATGCAGTAGTGGCACATAATTTTGAGACAATTCCACAGAGGACAAGCATCAGTGCTGATAAAATCAACAAGACAGTTTTCCACGGGCTCTGATGGAAAGATCATTGGCATGAGAATAATCTTTGTAGCTAAGCACTGATGAATAGTTTTGCGCCATCTGGACAACTGGTAAGGTAATGCTCACTAGGCGGAAGTCGGAAAGTCCTTCTTCAATACAAACAAAATATTCCGAAAATTCCTGGCTAAGAAATACCAAGTCGAGAATGGAACTGCAAATGCCCTATACGCGGGTTGGTTCGCGTACCACATGCTTCAGGTTATAACGCAGTATAATATTGAAGACAATGTTGGTGTGCTTGCTGCACGCGTTTCCACTATTAAGGCGCTCCCAGTCGATGTTCGGTAAATTAAAGTCTTTCTGTGCCTGTTCACTTCATTCTCTAATTTTTGTAAGTATTCGGGAGTAGTATCCGGTGGTCTGTATATGGCGTAAACAATAAAGCTGTGACCCCAAGAGCTTATCTTGACGCGCAAACATTCAATCTCAGGGATATCTTCCAAGAGATGGGCAGAAATGACATTTTGGTTCAGGACGGCAACACCACGCCCTCCTCGTGCGCCTGTCTTTTCGGAACACTGTATAGGAAGGAGGAAGTATATCGTCACTTATTTCATCATGTAGTCAAGTCTCAGTTAAAACAGTAATATGAGGATCATTCTTCAGTAATAAAATTTCCAACGCATCAGTTTTTTTTTACTGCGGGCATCGACATTTATCAGTCTGAGCTGCTTCTGTTTCTGTGGCCTTTGGGGAGCACGTCAATCCTGTGAGTTTGAGGAATGATTTTGTTGGTTCGTTGTGGGAGTCCGAAGGGAGCTTTGGGGAATTTGTACGCCTCTGTTTAGGCATTCATCCGAACAAAAAGTATCCCTGTCAATATTAAGCTTATCATGGATCAATGAAGCGCTTTTTTTTAAACAGCCGGTCTTTTTTACAGCTGTTCCAGAGGAGTTTTCTTTTTTTCAGTGTGGAAGGGGAATAATCGTTCTTAATGTAGATGTCAGACGCTTTGAGTTTCTTGCAGTTTGCAAAAATTGCCTTCTTTTCACTGTACTCCTGAAGGTTAATTATGACCGGTCGGTTTCCTTTGTTTTTTTCTAGCCTATGTATTCGACCAATAGACTCACATTTCACACCCAGCTTGCCTTGGAATACTTCCTTGACAATCTTTTCCTTCATCATAAATTCGGTTTCGTCGGCTAACTTCTTTATCCCATAAATAATCTCATTGTAACGCCTGCTATGGTCCTCCAAACTAGTCAATTTTTCTGTCTGAAAAATGACTTTCTCTAAAGATTTCAGCCTGGTTTCTACTTGACCGGTCTGAACTAGGGTTGCAGAAGACTCAGGGAGCTTATTCTGCACGTCCTCCAGAGTACGTTGTAAGCTGCTGGCAAGTACACTGTTTACGTTGCATAACTGCACTTTCATTTCAGTTACATCTGTGAGAATAGCTTTCTGGCCTTCAAGCAGTTCATACAGTTCCCTTTGTGTCGGTCCAGGATTTGTTTCTACATCACCACAAAGAAGTAATTTGCACGCCCGTAAACACTCATAAGCAAGGCTAATACACCGTTGGGGGCACGGTAACGGTAGGACCACAATGCAACGATGATCACTGCTAATTCTGCTAAATTCACATAGGGACAAACCTGCACAAGGAAAAGCAGGTGCCTGGTCAGCATCGTTGCAGTGCTGGGTCCGCCGTGCCCACTGAAGCTCAAGCAGCAGAGCGGTTCTTTTATAGATGCGGCTCTCGATGACGTCATGCTGCGCTGACCATAAGGTGTCGCTAGAAGCTCAGGGCCATCAGAAGTTGACGGTGCAAAATGTTCGTTGGTTTGCACGCACTCGCTCCTATCGATGCTGATACGGTGAACCACGTAGTGCGCGGGGCTAGTCGTTCATAGGGCGGCGGCTCCCAGCAAATCCTGCACAACGAAGACCAGGTGCCTGGTCAGCATCGTTGCAGTGCCGGGTCTGCCGTGCCCATACATGCATGCAAACGCATGCATTTCTTTTTCCTAATGCGCTGCGACAGCCCAGTACATTTTAGTTTTTCATAAATATTGACGTGTAAGAGCGTTCTTATAAAAACCATCCTAGTACAACTTGTTTGGGGCACTGACCTATTCTCGGTGTGCTCTCAGACACTGGCCTGTTGTAGGCCAGTTTAAGTTCATAAGGACTTTATAAGGGCCATTTTCGACATGCTTTAAATCCTTTTCGCCGCATAATTCACCAAACAATTCTGATACCTCTGCCCGAAAGGCATGATGCTTTAACCAAGCTTTCATGCAACCTGTTTGCCACCCACACTGCTGTGCTTTATAGCATTTATTGGTGGGTCACTTGGAGTAAAGAATGAGGAAGTGTAGCGCTAAACCACGCACCACGGGAAAGACAAGAAGAAAGAAAACGCTTACTTAAAACTAAATATTTCAAAGCGGCAGTAAACCTTTTCCATGTTAGTAAACAGCGTATGCGAAGTTTATGATTCGATACGGTGAAAAACCGAAAGGGATGAGAAGTATTCGATGAGAAGTATGACCGGAATGCGAAAGAGACAACTACGCGGGTACATATCGAAGGAAGGCACTGAGTAAAATAAAAAAAAAATAATCTGGTTTCTCGCCCGGGCGTTCATGTATATGCAAGGTAATAACGAATATGCATGTATCAGACGAGCACCTCTCGTTTAAAATTGCACCCGCCGTGGTTGCTCAGTGGCTATGGTGTTGGGCTGCTGAGCACGAGGTCGCGGGATCGAATCCCGGCCACGGCGGCCGCATTTCGCTGGGGGGCGAAATGCGAAAACACCCGTGTACTTAGACTTAGGTGCACGTTAAAAAACCCCAGGTGGTCGAAATTTCCGCAGTCCCCCACTACGGCGTGCCTCATAATCAGAAAGTGGTTTTGGCACGTAAAACCCCATAATTTATTCAATTAAGATAGCGATCTTGCTTATCAGACCATCTTGCTTCGCCTCGTTTATTTCCATCTAACGAACATGCGGCTGTGCATGCGCAATTTGGAAATCATGAAGTTTCACTAATGCTTGATATCATCGATTTTAAGAAAGCTCTCGACCCTCTTTGTTCCTGACGCGTACCGTGCTTGAGAGGTAAATTTTCACAATGGTTCTTAATAAATTCTGCCTCTGTGAGCTTGCCCCCAGATAATCATCGTCAGTGAAAAATAACTTACATTTTCTTTTGTTTATATTTCCCAATTTAAATTCTGGGCTTTCGCTCCAGTATGATCGTTTGATTTTTATTTACCATTTCTTAATGCTACACGAGCCATTCACGCATCTTAGAACTAAGAAAATCTTTTCATCTATTCACTCGTGTCTACGAGGAAAAGCTCACTCTCAGTCTTCTGTTTGTTCCCAATCGAAGATTCTCGCAATGCACAATACAAATGGCTTCTTTTCTAGTATTGCGATCACACGGTTTCTTTAAATTCCAACACTTTTCGTCTCAGTGGATATCTGTCGGTATAACTTTTCATTATCTACGTATAGTGAAATAGTCGTGGAAGGCATTTAAAAAACTGCTCATGTGTATGAAAACATTTTCAGAAACTCAGAAGCAGCTTACGTTTGGAGGTCTTTGTACCAGCTCATCAACAGTGAAATTTTTGTAAATAGCCATAATATCCTTTCTACCATCCGGAGACGCTGCCATCTTCAGAAAGGAACAGTAGTAATAACTGATCAGGAATAATGTATATATATATATATATATATATATGTGTGTGTGTGTGTGTGTGTGTGTGTGTGTGTGTGTGTGTGTGTGTGTGTGTGTGTGCGTGTGTGTGTGTGTGCGTGTGTACGTCTGCTTAGGTCCTTACCTTGGCTGATCATCCAAAGCGAAATATTACGGTTTGTTTCGCGGTTTTAAATAAATGCATGATTAAAACACTTTCAAAATATTTTTGGACGTGGAACTGCTACAATACAGAAGATGCTCCCGTTTTCATTTGGTATCTGTCACCAGGGAGCGTAAACTTTTGTCAGATAGGAGAGTGCCCTAAATTGTCTACCACGGCCAGCTTCTCACTCTAAAGCAGTCACTTTAAAATTTTTGGCGCGGCGACCAATATGTTTTAAGCCTCAAGCAATGCCTACAGAATATTCCATGATATAAAAATATTTTGGAACAAACGCAAACGACGTTTTGTTTCTCAGGCTTCTTGCCCTGTAGGGAGCGTTCTACGTCAAAATGTTTTTCAAATTGGTTCAATAATATTTCAGTTGCGGAGAAGCATCCCAACAAACAAACACTCTCTACAATCGCCTCCTTCTAGCCTCAGCAAGCGAAATGCCTTCCCTGCGTTCTCCGATACAAGAGCTAGAGGAATGCGTGACCCATACGTCTCGGGCCCTACCTTCTCATTTTTTTCTCACTTGTTTGCTACGCAGCTCATTTCCGCTGATGGTCGTGAGCGAGTTGTTGCGCTTGTCTCGTTTCGCACAGCGCACGATTTTGCGCGCTGAGCACAAGACCTGACTGGCGGTGTAAGTCAGTGCTACACGAACACTGAAGCCAATTCAGGCGGGTCACAGACAGTCATCCCGCACTGGCACACGGTAGAAAATGACATGGTTTCACTCTCGACGTATGCGACTGCACTACACGTGATCAAATAGACGAACCGGGAACATATCGCTCTTGCTACGGTGCGAAGTAAAACAAAAACACGCAAACATTCGGTTTGTATGTTTGATTGTTTCTCTAAACATTTATTCCTTTATTGAAGCAACTGAGTAAAGAAACAACAGATCTTGCCACGCATTATTATCGAAGTAACGTGTCACCATCCGTGAGTGACGTCACAGTACTACCATGTACGTAGGCACACTTGCGCGATCGACGTCAACTCTCCGGTGCGGCGCCCGCGAGAAGGAAGGAAAATGGCGTTTGGTTTCGGCTCTTTTCGCGGTGCGTAGCGGTGCACTGTCACGGGAGCACGGTCGCTTAGCGCCGTAGCTGTTCCTGTCAAATGAGTCACGGTCACGGGATGCGCTGCGCGAGGCGTGACGGCTACAGGATAATGAATCATTGAAGGGCTCTCTGAAACGAAAAAAATTTGCGTAGTAAAGAAAAGCCTGACTCATACCTCCCTATGGCCGGAAAACGCGTAGTGCGATACCGAAAGTCGCGTGAGCTCGCCTCTCCCACACACGCGTTCGTCCCACTGCTCGCGCGTGCGTCGTCGTCTTCTTCCACAGCTGGCTCCGATGACGCGCGTCATGAAAAAAAGGCAAAGTTAATAAGAGAGAATAAACTTTTTATTGTACGAAGGAACTCCGTGGGGTTAATCTCGGGTGGAGCCTTCTTGTTGAGCCCCACTGGCCGTAGCGGTTCGCCGGGCCTGGTCCAGGGTCGCCAGTTGGCTTCCCAGTGCCAGCTCGGAAAGCCGTGCCTCCCAAGACCACCTCGTGAGTGTTTGTGATGAGCTCACCAGCCTAGATATTGCCTGGGCTGGGCGCTCCGTACACTGGTAAGTAATGTGTGTCAGTGTGGCTGTGTGGTCGTTACACCACGGACATATCCCTGTTGTGTATACCTCTGGAAAGATTGCGTGCAGTCTCGATATGTGCGGGTATGTGTTTGTTTGAAGGCGGCGCCAGTCCCTGGCTTGTTGGCTGCTTAAGTTGGGATGTGGAGGAGCGCACTTTCGTCTGGTAAGGCGCTGGTACTCCAAAATCTGCCTGCCAGTGATGGTTTCCTCATGGTAATCTGAAGGGGGTCCCGAGGAGGGTTCTGCAGCTCGGCCAGCAAGTCCTCGAGCTACGCAGTTCGCCTCCTCGTTGCCCCCCAGGCCCGTGTGCCCCGGGCACCAGGCGACGGCATGGTCCTCAGTCAATCCGGGGCCCAGGATATCAGTGACGCACCTGGGAAGTGTGCCTCTGAGGTATAACCGACAGGCGGCCTATGAATCTGTCAGAATGTATGCGGGGCGACCCCTTCGCTCTGCTTCTCTTATTGCGAGGGCTATGGCTGCTGCCTCCGCGGTGGCGCTTGATCTGGTTCGTGTAGACGCGCAGGACACCACCTTGCTTTGGTTGGTTACTGCCGTTGCGAATGCCTGTTTTCTGGGGCCTTTTAGTGGTGTAGAATAAAGGCTAGCGTCGGTGTAGTAGGTATCAGAATCGCTCGTTCTCTGGAGGAGTTTCTGGGCTCGCGCTTGCCGCCGCTTTTGGTTGTAGAGCGGATGCATGTTCTTGGGGACCGGTTCCACAATGATACGTTCCCGTAGGTGCATCGGTATGATCACCTTTTCGTCTTCGCAGTATTGGAGGGTGAGTGGGTATCCCAGTCTTCGCAGCAGTTTTCTGCCCTGGTGTGTGGTGTTGAGTCGTTCTCTTTGTGCGATTAGCGTGGCGGCGGCCAGTTCTTCATATGTGTTATTTATGCCGATCGACATGAGTCTGTCTGTGCTCGTGCCGTTGGGAAGCTGCAGTGCAGCTTTGTATGCGATTCTAATGACCTTATCGATGTGTTCTATTTCGGTCTTGCGTGTAGCTTGAAAGGGCAAGGCGAAGGTGATTCGGCTGAGGACGAAGGTCTGTACGAGGCGTAGTGTCTCGACTTCTGTCATTCCATCTTTACTTCTTGCTATTCGAGCTATGAGGGTTGTAATACTCTTGACAGTGTGTTTGAGTTTGTCTATTGCCGTCTTTACGCTGTTATTTTCTTGAACGTGCATGCCCAGGATTCGCGCTGCCGGGCTCCTGTTGATGCCCTGTCCGGCAATCGTCAGGTAAAAGGGGGGCGCATGGTTGGACTGGGTGCGCACTGGTCTTATTTGCAGGTATTCTGATTTGTTGGGGGCGCAGGTCATACCTGCTGCCTAAAGGTAGCTTTGAATCGTGTC